>NW_004443969.1:19246758-19273508 GCF_000243295.1 Trichechus manatus latirostris | reverse complement strand
GTGTGTGTGTGTGTGTGTGTGCGCGCGCATCTCCGGTGCATATACAGTCCTTGCAATATTCTTTACTCAGAAATTTCCAGTGCAGTAATTTTCTAGTTTGTTACTAGCATCAATGATTTGATTGATTGATTTGTTTATTGTACAGTATTTGTCTCACCTACCACAAATATACACATCGCAAATGCAGGAAATTTTTTGTGTTGTTTATTGTTGTATTCCTAGCTTTGAAAATAATTCCTGGCACATACTAGGTGCTCAGCAAACACTAATTCATTGAATCAATAAATGACTAAAATATTCACTGAATATGCAATTTAATGACTGCATATTTCCTAATAAAGTATAACAAAAATATAGCTAAATATCGGTCTGTTGTTGACGTTGATGTCATACAACATTTTTATTATCACAAACAATGTAGTGAGGAACAAAAATATTTTATGTTTGAATTTTTCATGGTGATATACACAACCGAGCATGCATCCATTCACAATTTCTGCATGTGTAGTTCAATGGCATTGGTTACATCACAATGTGTCACCTTTCTCATCGTCTCTACCCATGTTGTTTCATCACCATTAATTTTGACTCTCTGTCACTTAAAGTTCTCTTCTGTGCTGTAGATCAACTGTTGTCAGTTTTAACTCATGTAGATAATTCTTAATAAGAGAGCAATGCTCAAGGCAAACATTCTTTATTAATTCAGCTAAACTGTTATTTAGTTTAACAATGGTTTCATGGGATAGTTTTGGTTGAAGGTTTAAAGATTATTCTGGGTGATAGATTCAGGGGTCCTCCCAGTCTCAACGGATCCAGTAAGTCTGATTTCCATATGAATTTGAGTTCTCTTCCCTGATTTTCCTCCTTTTGATTAGTATCTGTCTGTTGGGTCCTTGATCAAAATGTTCATCAGCGTCTGCTGGTCTCGTGGCAGAGGAAGTGGTAGTTCATGGAGGCAATTAAACCTGCAGTCCATTTCCTTCTCTGATTCCTGGGTCTCCTTCTTTTGCTGGAAGAACAAAAGTCTTGATAGCTAGTTTTGATTTTTCCTCAAAGATAAATTCTAAATGTAGAGTTACTAAGTCAAAGTAAGAATTATGTAAAGTGTTTACAGCTTATTATATTTTGCCAATTTTTTTCCTCAGCATAATGTTAAAATTTACACTCCCACAAGCAATGAATGACAGTGTACATCTTAGCACATCTTTGCTTTACGGAATGACTTTTCAACTTCCTCAACTCTGGAACTGAAAGGAATTCCATTTCTCTCATGGACTTCATATTAGTCAAGGGAAGAATCTCTAACTGCTGCAACAAAGACTCTCAAATCTCAGTGGCTTAACAAAAGGTGCTTTTCCTTGTTTATGTCAGAGTCTGATGTAGCTTGAGTGGCCCTTCTGGGTGACTCTCCTCTAAGCAGGGACTCAGGGATTTGAACTCCATTTCTTCACTACCTCCGAGTCCTTCACTTCCAAATGGATAAATGAGACAGAGAGGGAGAGATATTGAGAGGAGATCATGTTGAGTATATATTTCTGCCCATATTCCATTGTCCAGAAGTCAATCATATGGTCCTAAATAGATGCAAAGGGGGCTTGGAAATAGAATCTTCCTGAGTACCTCGTAAAAACAAGATGATTTGGTGAACAAATACATTGTATCTTGAAACAGGTTCTTCAAAAGGTCTTCATTCACTTTTTGGATATCTGAAGGGTGTAGGGTATGGGATTATTAGTCGATCTGATGTCCCCAATTCTGATCAAATGATCTACACCTCCATTTCTTATGACAGAGGCCAGCAGTTTGTCAGCAGGATTCACAAAGCAAAGACAAATGAAAAGAACAAGCTCCAATCTTGTTAGGGATGTGGTTGCTTGTCCTGCAATTGAGGAGAAATGCTATTCAATTTACCCACCTTTTGAGTTTGCTTTGGTGTCCTGGAACACTTCCCACTTGGATAATTGCATTCTGCTGATCTAAAATTCCCCTGCAGTTTCCTTTGGATGAGCTAGCCTTCATTTCCCCCTCTACACATAGTAGCATAGTGTTACTGGCACCCGTTGATCGCTCCATTCCACACAAGAGCTGGTTATATTTCACCTTGAGGAAAGTGATCACCGGGCAAATACACAGAGTCTGCAGGTCTCTGATTCCTTAAGCATAGAAAACACACATTTACTGCATTAGTAAAGTTAGTGACTTGAAACACGAGGTAGTGGAAGAATTTAGTAATCTTCTGAGTGTTATGGTATGCATTTAACTCCAAAAGTTTTAACAAATAAATGATCTTCCCCAAAACATGCGGAATCTTTAACCCAAGAAATATAACAATATTTTTTTTCTGTTGCTAAATTACACAATATTATAATATCTTGAATGATAGTTATAGAATCTATACTATAGTATTTCCATGGCAATATGTTTGCCTCTATCCAAAATAATAAAACTCTTTCTCTCATATATTTCCATAATGGAATTAACATTTAAGAAATTACTCTTTTTCTCCCAGGAATGTTCACTTTATTAAATAATCTAATCCCACCCCCACATAAATGTTTATGTGTACTATAATAAAAGGGACAATGTTGGTTTTCATCCAGAAAAGAAATACTGCTTAGTGATGGGTGATTCTGTTAAAAACTGGAGATCACCCATAAAACAAAAAGAGACTAAAGGGGCACACCAGCCCAGGGGCAATGACTAGAAGGCAGGAGGGGACAGGAAAGCTTGTAATAGGGAACCCAAGGTCAAGAAGGGAGAGTGTTGACATGTCATGGGGTTGTTAACCAATGTCATAGAACAGTAAGTGTACTAAATGTACTGTTTAATGAGAAGCTAGTTTGTTCTGTAAACCTTCACCTAAGGTACAAAAAAAAAAAAAAAAAAAAAAAAAAAAGAGATCATTTTGTCACATCCATCCTGTTTCTTCATTGGATTTGAGTACTCAGGAGAATACAGTGATGCTCATCAAAGGATTTCCTTAACTTAGAAGTACACTAAAATCATATGAAGCAAATCTTATTGGGTAATCATTCATTTATTGGTTGTAAATGGAAAAGCCAAAAATAGTGGGTTTCTTTTCTATATAAGAACTTCTTTTTAAAAGTAATTACAGTGTTTGCATTTTGTTTTAACATATTAGTTGTAATATTGCAAGAACAATATCAAAAAGACATGTCCAAAAGTCATTAAGGTTCATGTTGGTCTAAATGTCCCCGATTTTGGAATGTATTTAATGCAGTGCAAGAAAGGACCCGTGTATCTACCTTTAAGTGAAATTTAATGTTGCTGCTAGATTAGTAGTGTTAAGTTTTGTAAAAAGAGTTACAGGTTTTCATGTTTTAACTGTGGAGCACATGTCAGGCAAAGATGTGTGAGTCTAGGAATAACTACTTAAATAGCAGCTGATAACTGTTCCATTAACATTTATTAGGCACCCACTATTTTTTTTAACTTTTTATGACGAAAGGCAAGATCTTTGAAGCATAGGAAATTAATATCATATATATTTTTAAAAAATTATTTTGGCCTCTGTTTTACAGTTCCGTTAATAGCTTGGGCTTTTGGCATTGAGCTGAGCTATCATTAAAACAACACCAGACTGTAAACCAATGTTCTTTGTAGGCCTTTTCACAGTAGCCAAAAGGTGGAAGCAACCTAAATGTCCACTAGCAGATGAATGAATAAACAAAAGGTGGTATATACATACAGTGGAATATTACTCAGCCCTAAAGAGAAATCCTGATTCATGCCACGATAGGGATGAACTTTGAAAACACCATGCTGAGTGAAATAAGTCAGTCGCAAAAGGACAAATATTGTATGAACTCACTTATATGAAATAAGCAAATATATAGAAACCAAAGATTATTAGTGGTTACCGGGGGTGGGAGGGGGGAAAGGACGAGTTTTTGCTTCGAGGGCATTGAGTTTGTGTTAATGGTGGAATATTTTGAAAAGGAGAACAAGGGTGTTCGCACAACTTGAAGGATGTAGGAAAAAAAAAAAACAACTGGAGGTCAATTTGCAATTAATGGTTTTTTTTAAACAAACCATCAGGATAATGTGCTGCTCGTTGCGATGATGAACACAAGAAAAAATACGGGTGTTGAGCAATGATTGAGGCTGAGCTTGAAAATTGTAGAATTACTGTCTTAAAAATTAAAAGCAAGCAAACAAGCAAAAAACCATAGGCTGATTCCTGATTTACAAATTTCAAAGCTCCCACAGCCAAAAGAGGGAGATTTTCTAACAGTAGGGGGTTATCCGATTAAAATTCATCATGATTCTTCTTACTGAAAGAAGTAAACAAGAATCAATTTTCTTCAGTAAAGTAGTTGGCTGAGACGCAAGTTGATCCAGGACAGACTTGATAGATTCATATTAAACATTTACAAAATAATTCTGAATCAGAATGTACAATTTCCAAGGAACCCTTCTCCTTTTCTTCTACT
Organism: Trichechus manatus latirostris; assembly: GCF_000243295.1. Classification (NCBI taxonomy): domain Eukaryota; kingdom Metazoa; phylum Chordata; class Mammalia; order Sirenia; family Trichechidae; genus Trichechus; species Trichechus manatus. The sequence goes on along the minus strand of NW_004443969.1, from coordinate 19,269,054 downwards.
TGGGCAGGGGCAGAGGGTGAAAGGAAGTCTGTATTAGGGAAGAAAAGGAAGGCCTCGCAAAACACACAGAAGGATTTTATAGCTTTTAATTCTGCCAAGCCATCAATACGTGGAGGATGCACAGGCCTGTAATTATCTGGCTCCATAACCATCGCCATTGAGTTGATTCTGAACCATAGCGACCCTATAGTGATCCCATAGGACAGAGCAGAGCTGCCCCAGAGGGTTTCCAAGGCTGTAAATCTTTTTTTTTTAATTTAAAATTTTTATTCCAAAATGAAGTTATTATATTTTTTTCCCTGACTTTAAAGGAAATTAATTCATCTGTAATATCTTAGAAGTACACTTTGTAGCTTATTAAAAAAAAAAAAAAGGTTGCTGTCTAGTTGATTCAGACTTATAGCAACCCTATAAGAAAGAGTAGAACTGCCCCCATAGTTTCCAAGGAGCAGCTGGTGGATTCGAACTGCCGACCTTTTGGTTAGCAGCCTAATGCTTAACCACTGTGTCACCAGGGCCCCACTTACAAATGAGAGCATTGCCATGTTTGACATTTTCTCTTGATGCAGTGAGGATCTTAAATAATTTTTTTCTAAATTTTATTTATTTTTTTGTTGTTGTTGAGAATATATACAGCAAAATAGAAACCAATTCAATAATTTCTACATGTACCATTTCGTGACATGGATTACATTCTTTGAGTTGTGCAGTCATTCTCACTGTCCTTTTCTGACTTGTTCTTCCTCATTAATATAAACTCACTGCCCCCTAAAGTTCCTGTCTAATGTTTCTAGTTGCCGTTATCAATTTGATCCCATATAGATAGTTCTTAAAAGAGCATAACACTCAAAGCAGACCTTTTGACTTGTTAATCTAAACTATTGTTTGGTTTTAAAATGACTTTAGGGGATAATTTTGGTTTAATGTTTAAAGATTATCTCAGGGCAATAGTTTCAGGGGTTCATTTACCTCCCATGGCTCCAGAAAGTCTAGAGTCTGTGGAAAATTTAAATTCTGTTCTACATTTTCTCCCTTTCGATCAGGATTTTTCTATGAAATCTTCGATCAAAATGTTCAGTAATGGTAGCAAAGTACCATCTAGTTCTTCTGGTCTCGTGGCAAAGGAGGCAGTTTTTCATAGAGGCAATTAGCCACACGTTCCATATCTTCCTCCTATTCTTGACTCATCTTCTTCCCCTGTTGTTCCAGGTGAATAGACCAATTGTTGTACGTTGGATGGCCACTTGCAAGCTTTTAAGACCCCAGGCACTATGCAATGAACTAGGAGCTAGAACAGAAGCACTAAACATATTAGGCCAGTTAACTGGGATGTCCCATGAAACCATGGTCATAAACCTCTAAACCAAGGAACCAAATCCCATGAGGTGTTTGGTTGTACATAAGCACAAGGCTGTAAATCTTTATGAAAGCACACTGCCTCATCTTTCTTCCATGGAGTGGCTGGTATGCTTGAAGCACTTAACCACTGCTCCACCAGGGCTCCAGTTATCTGGCTAGATAGGTGTAATTGTATCTATCAAACTAAACAGAACACTGTCAGATGACAGCCAAGACTGAATTGTCTTAAAGGGTCAGACAGAAACCTAGAGTGACCTCGCACCTCCCTTCTCACTATGCCTGTTTTCTTAGTCTTTGATGGAGACCCATTTTGCTAACCATGTGAAAACATATACAGTAACATTGTCTTTTTGCTCGATGCCAACAGCTTCCCTAGAGAACAAGCTCCGTTTACTTGGGCCTGGGGATTAAGCATGGCCAGGCCTTCTTGTATTTGAAGTGTAAGATATTGATATCAGTGCTTTGGGAGAATCCGGCCTCTGCAATGAACAGATCGTGCCTGGCTCCATAAAGTCTACGTTGCATAGAGATGTATAGGCTGAGTGGAGAGGGGCCAAGTTAGGCTTTTGCTCTGGGAAACAAGTATTAGGTAATGAATTAAAGAGTTTCTTTCCTGGCATAGTCCTTAATATTTGGTACATTTCTGGGCTTTGTAATCAGTTAGAACTTTGGAGTGGTTTTACACTTGGTGTAGCAACAGATCATTGTCATCTTTTAGGTGCTTCCATTAATGTTTCTCCACCATGCTGTCTTCTGCAAAACCAGCATGCCTCTTCTCCCTTACTCATTTATAATCGGTTGGAATCCATTCTCATGAAGTTGCTTCAATCAAAATCATGTCTACACCATTTTGGTGTTTTTGAGCCTTCCATACTATATTTACTGTGTTTAATGAGAAGCCTGGATTCTCCTCATGCTAAGTAGTGAAACTCAAGATGGTCAAAATATTCTTCTAGTCCTGCTGTATTTATGGAAAGAGACAAAACACACAGAATATGTGTGGTTATTAAGCGAGCTACTTAATCTTCCGATTCTCAAATGCACTTTTGGTCCTTCTTTGGTATTTTGCAGCCACTGAGTTTACAGTTTGTGCTTCGGATGGGAACAAAGCCCCACCGAAGGCAGGTTTGCCTTGTGCCTTTTTGCGTAAGAATGCATGACACTTCTGCATATGCTGTGTGTTAAGCTTAACCAGGTTAATGCCCCTTTGCCTGGGCTTTTGGAAAAGAGTCCCAAATTGTCACATAGAAAGGGACATTTCAGTGCTGATTTTTATTTCCACAAGATTAAAAGTGAAACATGTAACCACAAAGCTGGTTTATGTCATCCCCCTGTCGGAGCCAACAGTCATGCCAAAAATTAGATATTTGATAGGTTTGTGAGAGAAACAGATGCAGAAGGATGCCATTCCCACAATTTAGACTCCTTCTTATCTTTAAGCTAGAAAGAACATTCCAGATGAAGAAAATCTATTTTATTGGCTTTAAAAAATAGCAAAGAAAATGCAGAAACAAACAAAAAAAGCTAATTTAAAACTGATGTCATTCTTGGGGACTTATAAACTGCAAATTGGTATTTCTAACTAAAAAAAAAAGCGTTCAAGACATGCTTACTTGATGTTTTCATTTATGCTGCGTTTACCTCAGCCATGGAGTTATAATGGATGGAAAATATCCATGAGATAGATTCACAGATAATAGTATGTGGATATAGGCAAGAAAAAAAAGGAAAGAAAAAGCCATAAACCTCTAAAAGGCTAAAACATCCAAAAAGTATTCTCTCAGCTTTTTGTTTTTTTGTTTTTTTTTGGAAGCATTTTGTGTCCCATTCTTTTTATTTAATTCTGCCAGCTGTCTGCTAAACAAATCTAGCCAGGTGGGGCTTACAACCCATGACTAAAAAACCTACTAGTGCAGCTGTCCAGCTTGCCCGGAGGAAGAATTCAGACAAATGGCAGGAACGAAAAGATTGTTTTGTTTTCAAGAAAGTAGCTACTGTACCTTCTTGGGGTTCAGTTTTTGTTCTGTTTGCTTAAGTGAATCCATAACTTCTTAGGTTTTACGGTGAAATAGAAAAAAAAAATCACCCTTTTAAAGAAATTAGTGTTGTTTTTGTTATAATCCAGTTTAATTCATTATATTTTCCCTTAAATAAATGCTTTATCTTACATGCAATCTGGCACAGAGTTGTCTTTTTTTTTTGAGAATGACTGATTGTTAAATCTTGATTCGCCCCCCCCCCCACCTTAGGCAGGTACAGGTTATTAGTGAACTGTAACTGAACTTTATTTCTATATGTCGCATAATTAAATGGGTAGCTCTTTAAAGGTGAAGGTTGGCACAGCTTATTCCTGAGCGGAGGAACAGAACGGAACAGGCGTCTTTGCACTGCATCATCAGCCGACCTCAAATGCGAATTTCCAGTCAGCAAATGGGCGCCTCATTTGGTGCGTTTGAGCAGAGGAAGGGAAGGGCTGCGCTAAAAACAGCGCGTTGCCATCTGATATACAGCCCCATTGATGACAGATCAGTGCGTAAACCAGTCACTTTCCCTGTTTGTTTGACATTTATCAATTCAGTGAATCTCAAACTTTGAGTCAAACATGCCTAAAATTCCTATTATTATCTCATGAAAAAAAAGACTGCTAGAATTATAGCTGGTCTCGGTCTTTGCTCCCAGCACCTGTTCGAGAGATACGATACTCATATTCACGATTAGGGCACCGTGCTGACTGTAACCAGACTTTTGTAACTCTCCACAGGGAAGTACCTGGGATGCCCTTCAAATATGCAACTGGGAATCTGGCAATATTTGACATGGAATGTAAAACACTTTCTATGTCCATTCCAAAAAAGCAAACCCATTGCCGTCAGTTGATTCTGACTCATAGCGAACCTGTAAGACAGAGTAGAACTGCTCCATACTTTTCCAGGGAGCAGCTGGTGGATTCGAACTGCCGACTTTTTGGTTAGCAGTCTAGCTCTTACCCACCGTGCCACGAGGGCTCCAGACTATGTCCATTAGCCAGTAGTAATTTGTATATGGGAGTCTTGGAGTGTCTGAGTGGTGCACATGGCTAACGTGTTTGGCTGCTAATGGAAAGATTCACGCAGAGGCACCTTGGAAGAAAGGCCTAGCAATCTACTTCTGAAAAATCAGCCATTAAAAACCCTACTGAACATAGTTCTACTCTGACATACGTGAGGTTGCCATGAGTTGGAATTGACCTCAAGGCAACTGGTTTTTCATCTGTATATAGATTTAAAAGACAATGAGACTGAGTGGAAGGGTAAGGATTTTCTTAGCAAGGACACATTTCATTCTATCAACTGGTGTGAATAATTGGTTAAATCTCAGAGCAGATTTGCCAAAGAGCTGGAACTAGGAGATTGGTGCATTCAGTTAGTTTATTCTGCCATTTATAGGGACACAAGGAAACAATACCTGTAGTCTAAGTTGAACAGACCACAAGGGCATCCAGAAGAAGCAGGCGAAGCCAAATTACCGTTCAAAGCCAAAAAACCAAACCCACTGCCCTCGAGTGGATTCCGACTCAGAGCTATCCTGTACGACGCAGTAGAACTGTCCCACAGGGTTTCTAAGGCTATAATCTTTATGCAAGCAGACTGCCACGTATCTTTCTCCTGTGGAGTGGCTAGCGGGTTCAAACCACTGACTTTTCACTTGGCAGCTGAGTGCTTTAACCACTGTGCAACCAGGGCTCCTAATTACCGTTCAAGCTTCCTTTATTTCCTGTGGTTATATAACAAGGCAAGAGTGATACTGGCCTGGGTGCTCACAAACCAAAAAGAAAAAAGGCCATTTTTTTCATGAGGAAATTGAAGTGCTCGTGCAGAACTAACCCTTAACGGTTTGTTGTTACATGAGGAAAAAGGAATAACAGGGAATTTTTGGCAAAACTGGTATACATGCATAACAATAAAATACCACAAAAGAATAATGACATTACTTAACTCTTAGAGGATTTACCCATGAGTTTAAACGCTAGACGTGAATAAATTGCTCAAAGATGCTTTAACAAACCAGGTTAAAAGAAGTAAACATCCCTTCCCCTTAGCCCTGCTGCTACCCCTAAAGCATATGTCAGGTGCCTTTCATACAACATCCACCTTTGTCCTAATGTTCTGCTTCCTTTGGGCATTCAGACTTATTCAACTACTTTTGGACAGTCTGAGCAGCCAGCATATTGCTGCAATGGTAACTTTGTGATTAGGTAGAAATAAACACCAAGAAAAAATTCACGAATAATATAAGTACGGCATTATTTACTTTTAGTATGCTACAGTGATAATAGAAAAGAAAAAAAAAATCTGTTCAAGAAAGAATATGCCAGATGCTACACATGTAAGAAATGGTGTTCTTAGAAAACATTTTCCATAACATTTCCTCCCTTTGCCTTCCTCCATTATTTATGCACGTGCATATGAATCTGTTTATATTTAAATTCCCTTTAAACAAATTTTTAGTGGGCAAGGATTGCTCCATAATAGAGTGCAGACAAGTAAATCCATAATACATACATTTTCTATACTTTTCTCCACTTAGAGATTGATGAATGGAAGGCCGAAAGAATAAGTAATATATACCTGTAGAAGTAGAAATACGTATATTTGTTAGGCAAAGATTTTAGAAATCTTGATTTCTAACTTATGCTGTCAGGATAAACTAACACTGGAGACTGAAAAGTTTTCTCTACTAATTTTTGATTTAAAAAAAAGGTGTTATTTACAGGATGATTTGCTTTTACAGACGTTCAGATATGGCATGTCCTCCTGTAAATTGTAATTTCATAAAGCAAATGCCCATATTATATAGTTCATCTAAAACATGGTTGTTAAGCTTGTTGTTTTACATCTACATTATAAAAAGGGGACTAAATATCTTCTTAAGTTTATGTCTTCTTCTTCAGTACCCTAGCCTGTCCTTCCAAGACCTCTATCCAAGCCTTTATGCAAATGAGTTTCCCTTGTTCTAGTTCTGACTTCTAATCCCAAGGATCATGAACTAGATTTAAATATTTAACCTTTAAATTATTGCTCTATGATGAAAACTAACACTAAATCTTCGTCATGTTTTAAAAATCATTTTCCTATAAAATAGTGGCATATTCTTAAAATTATTGGACCAAAACATGCAATACATATACCTCATAAACAGCATATAAAGTATACATGTACAAATTCTATGCTTCAATACTAAAGGAGCACAAAGCAGAAGAATCTCACAAGTCTTCCATCCTCCTGCACTTACTTTGGCATCTTTGTGATTATAGCCCAGCGTACTAACAGTGTGTTTCTGTATCATGCAGGTAGAAGTGAGAATTTGAGGCTTGTTTAACAGTGTGAATTTTCCCAATGTATCACGATTACAGAAACACCTGTGCTTTCTAACTTTTTGCTGATCCACTCTGAAAATTCAGTATGTTTAAGTAGCTACACTGTCAGTACACTCAGCTTCCATGTTTTACTCTATCCTCTTTCTGCTCCTTCCTTCTTTCCTCCCTACCTCCCTCCTTCACTCCTTCCCTTCTTCCCTCCGTTCCTTGTTTAGTTTTTGCTTTCTTTCATTCTTTGTCTTTATCCTCTCTTCTTTCCCTCTGTTTCTCTCATCCTTCCCTCCCCCTTGTAGAATTTTTACGAACTACCTTAAAGTCAAGATTTTTTTTTAAATACCCATGGAAGTTCTAAATTCTGCAAAGTTTTTAATTGCTAAAATATGGAAAAATACCACTTGAATGATGCTGCTTCTCGAAGAGCACTCACATTGTTCTATAGAAATGATATTTAGTGATTTCATTTTATATTGAACTTATTTCCTGTCTGATAATAATAAAAATCTTCTACAAGGCTATACAGTCGTTTAGTTGAGTAGAAGCAACTAACCTAATGTATAGATTTTATTTCCCACAGCAACTGCATGTCGAATCTGATCGGAGAGGCAGACCTTCCCAAGCCTTCCCATGTTGTACTGTTTACAAGGCAGTCCTGTACTTCTGGTTTACAGCTCTGCTTAGATCCTATTATAGTTATACTTAGATCTTTCTCTTGCTAGAATGGAATTTAATGAGAAGAAAAGTGTGTTTTCAGTTTGCATTTTCAGATGGATTTATGGTTAAATTTAGGGTATGTAAAACCACATTGACCCCAAAATAAGCAAAGAATTCGTTCAGAGAAAGAACAAAACGTCCCCACCTGAATCAAAAAAAGAAACTCCTTAACAAAAAAATTTTTTGAAGTATTTCAAACATCAAAAAATATTTTTTTGAGCCCATCAAGTTTCCTACCTTTTGTTGAAGTCCCCCTTAAGGTCTGTTACAACTCTGGTGTGCTGATCATTTGCAAATCCTATGCTGTAACCAAGACAGGGTGGGGCTGCATCCTGAGACATCTGTGGACCAGAGGAGCTGGCAGGGACCACAGAGCTTTCCACTGAAGTAACTGCTCACAGCCTGGCTGCAAGAACATTCTATCTGAGGTAACTACTTCCACATATCAGCACCTTGTCAATGGTGGTCTGAAAGATGCAGAGAGTGCAGGGAAAGGGATACCTGCTTAAGGGAGAGCTAACCCCTTCTCCCCCCTCCTTCTACCACCAAATCTTTAGTATGGAAGAGAGAAAGAAAGCCAAGTAGGAGAAGAATATAGCAATAAAGCAAACTAGGTTTAAATTATGGCACTAGTTGGCTTTGGTTATTGGTATTTTAACTACATAATAAATTTCTAAAAATTCAAAGCACATGATTATCTAACTTTATAAGAATTAGTCTATCTGGGTCAGTGGTTCTAACTGCACTGTATGGCACACACATTTGTTGGGATTCATTGGGAGGTGGGTCACAAGTAATTTATGATTCATAATCGTTTTCAACTGATTTACTAAAAAAATAAATTAGAGCAGAGGATTCAAGGTTATTCCTATAATAATTTCGTTCTCACTCACTGATATTCCCATTTGCATTCTTGAGTGAATGAGAAAGGGATGGAGGTGTAGCTAATGTCCCGGGAATTGCATAAATCCTTAAACGTCCATGGAACCATGTCCCGCATGTGAGAATCATCTGCCATGTGTTTTGCAGAGGGAAAAAAAGCCAAATGCTGGGATCTATTGCTTTAGGATTTGAGTTTCTAATATATTCTATTTGTCCATACTTATTTCCATTGTAATCATTAGTAATAAAGAAAAAAAGTTACGATTTTGCTGATCATCCAACAATAGTGATAGAGGAGGCCTCTAAAGATTTTCTAGATGCTCTTCCTCTGGGCTGGATCACAGCTAAACATGTCCGGAATAGTCATCAATAATGAACGTTATGGTCATTTCAGTTTGGATTCATAATATAAAATATTGGAAAGTGCAAGGTTGATTAGATTAAATTGAACCTAAACTATGAAAACTCTGCATGGACTCCTAAGAAGGAATTGTTGTATTAAAGATGTGTTAAAGAAAGAAGCTCCTTCTTTTTTTTTTAAAATAAACTCAAAGTTGGTCTTGAGATAGGTAAGACTTGGTTCACTTGCTTTTGCTGAAGCTTAGAAAACTTCTATTTTAGTGGACATATCTAGCACTTACAGAACTTATGAGCTGAAGTTATTTTATATACTTATTGATTTATATATTTTATGTACCTCGTCTTTTCTAGAGTATTAGCTCCATGAAGGCACAGATTTCTTGTTTACATTTATTTCCATAGCACCTATAACAGTATATAGTCATCCTTCGGTATCTAGGCGGGGGTGGGGGGATGGTTCCAGGACCCCCGTGGATACAAAAATCTGAGGAGGCTCAAGTCCTTTATATAAAATGGCGTAGTATTTGCATATAGCCTCCGCATATCCTCCAATATACTTTAAATCATCTCTAGATTACTTATAATAACTACAATGTAAACAGTATGTAAATAGTTGTTATACTGTATTGTTTAGGGAATAATGACAAGATGTGAGGTGAGCAATGCTCAAACAATGAGTGCTGGAGAGTGACTGAGGATTCGTGAAATGGCGGGAGGCTACAGCAGGGGATCCCTACACGTCACTTCATTTGCGTGGATTCAGTGGAGTGCCCGGCGTGCAGCAAATTCTAGTTTTGCATTGTGGAATTTCTTTTTTTTTTTTTCCGAATATTTTCCATCCACGGCTAGTTGAATCTGCAGATGCGGAACCCATGGATATGGAGGGCCGACTGTAACAGTCCCAGGCATGTAATGGATGCTTAATAAATATTTGCTGAATGAAGAGAAAGTGGTCCCTGGGTGGTGCAAACAGTTTCCGGCTGGACTACTACCCTAAAGATTGGGGATTCGAACCAAGCCAGCTGTGCCGTGGAAGAAAGACCTGATGATCTGCATCTGTAAAGATTACAGCCAAGAAAACCCTAGGGAGCACTTCTACTCTGTTACACATAGGGTCACTGTGAGTTGGAATGGACTCAACAGCAACGAGTTTGTTTTCTTTTGCTGTGTTTTGAATAAAGAAATAAATACAGCCCTCTGCTTTCTCCTAGGAAGAGTCAGCTTCCTATTCCCATCATCTCGCCCACTGCCCCAATCTTTGTTTTTTACCAGTCACCGTGGATTCTGACTTATGGTAACCCCATGTGTATCAGAGTAGAACTGTGGTCCATACGATTTTCAACGGCTGATTTTTTGGAAGTAGATCTCCAAGCCTTTCTTCTGAGGCAGCTCAGGGTGTACTTGAACTTCCAACCTTTTTATTAGTAGTCAAATGTGTTATCTGTTTGCACCACCCAGGGACTCAATAGTTGTTCTTAAGCCTTGGCTTTCTCAGAGCTGTTCATGAGATGTAAGGCATTGGTTTTTATTGTCTTTAGAAAAGAAGAAACACCGGATACCATGGTCACTAGCTAACATGATGTTTCTGCTTTCTTGACTTATTTGGCAAAGGGAAAGCACAGGTTGAACTGTTTAGAAAAGATAAAGGATCCTTTTTCAAATTTTGAAGACTGGGGCTTTTACACATGGTTTCAAAGTTGATTGAGCACATAAATCCAACGAAGACAGATTCTGCAAAAGCAAAGAAACCCTATCTGATGAGTGCCCCAAGTGTGAACACACCACACCACAGCCATGTGGAAATAACAGCCTGTATCGGCAAACAAAGGCTTCTATTTAATGAGAGCAGTGCCATTGTTCTTGAATGTCTAATTCGGTAAATATCTGAAAGCGCTGACTCATCAGTACTGAAAATCCCAATAATAAATCACCACTGTGATTTAGCACTAATGCTGGAATTCACATCGCCAAGGGTACTATAGCATCAGCTGAAACTCAAACAGGTCGCTGAAAGGTGCATTTCATCAGCAAGCAATTTAATTCATATCAAAGGAATTTCTACCCGAAGTGAGTGGCAACTGGCTACTTTTGAAAGTGGTTAACTTTTGGGGGAAATGAGTTGTGTTAGTCCACCATAAAAAGGTAATAATCTATAATCCTGGATGTTTTTAAAACCATTTCCTCAAATTCCACAGCAAACAATATAAAATAACAACCCACTATCTTTGTATCTTAATATGTTCAGTAACGAAGCCCTTTAGATAATTGGCACTGCTTCTGTAGTAGGCCAAACTTTCTTTCAAGTTACAAATACTCACAAAAGGTTTACATTATAAGAGGCAGCTTTGGAGATGTGCAGATTTAGTTTGTAAGTACAAAGTGAACATGCAAATTGCCTTATCTTGTGGGATTCACAAACAACCATCATTCAGATTGATTTAATACATAGCTTTTTATCTTTAAAAGTGTTAATTAGAAAATAGGGACAGTTCTCTGAACACTTAAGAGTAATAAATAGATCAAAAACAGCATCCATGCTTCTGTGATGGAACTTCTAAAGGCTTTGTAAAGGGATTAATACAATTGTCAAAAAGACCACAGTATACATATTTAATAGTGCCACCAAGCTACAATTACATTTTTAGGACTTTATTGCTAAGTTTTCCAATACTCGCTATATTAAAAAAACTGAGATTTGGTACAAGTTTTGTTCAACACTTTGAAATTACCATCTTATTTTAATTTTTCCACCTTGGATCCTACCCCCACCCCCAAAGACTCTCTTCCAGAGAAGATTCGAAAACTACAAGTTAGTAAGAAGGTATTCAGAGAAGAATGGGCTACAGAATTGCGAAGTGAAAATATTGAGAAAAAATAATTATGATTCATTCATTTTCTTTTGAATGAAAAAACTTAAAACACTTTTATAATCTGCCTCTACTTTGAAATTTTGTCTATAATATGAAGGTTAAACGCATGGGAACTGTGAGTCAAATGGTCTAGGTTTCATCTTGGCTCGGGCATTGAGTAACTCTGTGACCTCAGGCTACTGATGTTGCATCTCTGTGCCTCAGTTCATCAGTAAAATGTGCAAAATCACCGTTCCTTTCTAAAGGGTCATAAACAAACAAACACAACAAAACAAGAAACCGTTGTCGTTGTCATAGAATTGAGTGAATTCTGACTTAATAGCAACCGTATAAGTTGGAGCAGAACTGGCCCGTAGGATTTCCAAGGCTGAACCCTGGTGGCACAGTTGTTCAGAGCTCGGCTGCTAATCGAAAGATTGGCAGTTCAAATCCGCTGGCCGCTCCTTGGAAACCCTATGGGGCAGTTCTACTTTGTCCTATAGAGTCACTATGAGTCGAAATCGACTCAATAGCAACCGGTTTGGTTTTATGGTTTTATCCGTACAGAAGCAGGCTGCCACATCTTTCTCCCACGGAGCAGATGGCGTGTTTGAACCACAGACTTTTCAGTTAGCAGCTGAGCACTTCACCACTGCACCATCAGGGTTCCCGTAAAGGGTCATACCAAACCAAAACCAAACCCACTGCCGTCGAGTCAATTCTAACTCATAACGACCCTATAGAACAGGTGTGGGTTAAATAGTGTTGAATGGTGCCTGGCATTTGAGTAAGGGCTCTGTAAATTATAATTGAGACAGTTGCTCTTGAATCTAGACGATATTTTCCCTTAGGCTTTGTTAGATGGTTATCCTATCAGCAGAAATAAAAATACTTGTGAAATGCCTCTTCACATTTATTGGGAAGGCAAACAGGCCCAGTACAGGATTAGGGCCCTTGGCCTCTGAGTCTCCAGGGACCTTGACCTCCCCTCGTCTTTAGCCTCACACAAGCAGGAGTCTAAACCAAAAGCCAAACCAGTTGCTGTCAAGTCGATTCCCACTCATGAGGACCCCATGTGTTTCAGAGTAAGACTGGGATCCGCAAGGTTTTCACAGTTGTGACCTATTGGAAACAGATCACCAGGTCTTTCTTCCAAGCCACCTCTGGGTGGGCTCCAACCACCAACATTTTGGTTAGTAGCCCAGCATTTAACCGTTTGTACCACCCAGGAACTCCCTAGCAGGAGTATTCAAGGGACTAACTCATTCTCTGAGCCACTTGTTTTCTAATGCCTCTGTTGATGTTTTATTACTATTTTATCTTTATTCAGTATTTTTATTTAAATACTAACGTACACAGATGACAAAATATTCAAACAATATAAAATGTTACCTAACAAAATTAAGTCTCTTCCCCCTCATTGTGCAATTGCTGCCTTCCCATTTTACTTCTTGCATTAGAATCTGCTTATCCTCTAGCACTCTAAAATCATTTCCTCTAGCGCTTGCTTGGACCTTGCCAGGTTACTACCACTGTCCACCCCAGGGCATAGAATCCCACCTTTACATCCAAAGCTCATGACTGGAATTTTCCCTAATCTCTGACAGACATACAACTTGGCACATGCTTCCAATATCTATACCTCCTTGAATATCTCAGTGTCATTTGTTCTTGGATTCTGCAGCAGGACACTTAATTCTGAACAGTGCTAACTGCCTCTCTGAACCATATCAGTGTTTTGTTGTCCCAGTGTATTTCTTCCCAGTACCAACAAATAGATCTGTCTTCCTAGTGCCAGGAAGAGGCCCAATACCAGATTCCAGTTTCTTCCAGAGGGCCATGCCAATAAGGTTAGCTGGACCATGTCTGAGCCTATCACATAACCTGTATCATTCTCAGACTCTTTGTAGCACTGAATCTTCTTGCTTTCTCACACATTCTGCCCCTATCTTCTCGCTTTCATTGCCTTTACTAACAACTCAATTTGAGTTCTCTTCCTATCTTGCTTATTTCTTTTGCTGGTTCTCCTTAGTACCCTCCCCTTCTCTTTTTACCACGTGTGTATGGGAATTCTCATTTATTTCTATTCATTTCTTTCTACAACTTCACCTAGGTATTTCATAGCTTCATTATCCCTAGTGTCAACGTGACTCCCAAGTTCCACTCATACATTTTCCATCTTTTAGCTCTGAAACCATTTTATTTAAATATCCCAGGGACACATTTATTTGGAGGTTAATACCTCCAAAAACAACCCATCGATTTTCAACACCACAAAAAAATCCCAGATACTCTTGCTGTTTTTTTTTCCTACTATTAGTAACAGAACTATAATTCTGCTACTTATTAAGATTAAAAATTACGTGGTTGTTGATTTCTTCTACTTTGTTGCTTCCCACATCAATCAGTTTCAAAATTCAGCCACATCTTCATTGTCTATTGCATCTTGACTTTTCTTTATTCTAGTCAACACCATTCTGGGTAAAGACTTCATAATCTCTTAGTTCAAAACCAGATTAGCTCACAGGGCCATCTCTTGGCCCTAGGTTCTTCCTATAACTGCTCTGATTTTATCTTTTGTATCACCATTGACCACTCTTTCTAGAGCAGGGTTCTAGTGAAATGAGATAATATCTACAAGAATATTTTATATCTGGTTGCTTATTGTAACACTGATTTGCTCAAATATCTTTAAATTCTCTCAAGCCTACTGAATAAAGACAAAATGCCATTTGCCATGAATCCTGTGGGTTATAATGTACTCAACTGAATACCTTGTCATTTGTTGGACTCGTCCAACTTCTTCCATTTCCATTTTTGCCCATACCATTCTAACTTTCCCCCTATCCTGGACTATGTTTGCCTCAGTAAGAGGAAAGCAAACCAAACAAGATATCTAGAATTCTTTGGTAAAAGACAACTGGCATTAATTAAATTTTTGAATTCAGCATGGACTCATCTGTTGATTTTGCGTTGTTCTTTTGGGTCATACCTGAACGCTGTCATAATCCTCATTCATCCACGTGATTATCTTCAAAAAGTGGAAATTAATAGCTTTTGATCATGTAGAAAAGAAAAAAGAGTTGGAGGTTTTAGTGGATGGCATCTTCAATATTTGCCAAGAGTATAAGGTAGCCATTAAAAAGCTAGCAAGATCTTAGGCTGCATAAATAGAAAATACCTATTTTGTGGGAAATTACAATCTCTTGGATTATACCAGTATATTGTGTCTGGATTCGACATCTGAGAGGGGCATTGCCAGAACAGAATGTGTGCAGAAAAGGAGGACTAGGATGGTGAAAATGATAGAAATTACCTCGTAAGTTAAGTGAGAGAAGAAACTAGAATAATTGAACTTGTAGAAGAGGAGATTAATTAAAGAAATAACTGTCATCTTCACGTATATGTAAGACTATCATGAGTAAGAGGCAGTATGTGTTTCTCCAACAAATAGAAGTAGGAAACATAGAACTATTTGTGAATCAATATTATAAAAGAAATTTCTAGCAAGACCACTCCACAGTGGACAGTAAGATTGAGTCTAGAATGTTTTCCTACAGAAGAGATGTCTACAAACAACCCTTGAAATTTTAAGATTCTAAAACGGAAAAAGCTCTTGGTAAGTCATTGGAACATTACATTAAAACACTAGACACTGTGAATATGATTTTGGCAGTCCAAGTCTAGAGAAGATCAAGGTATGGACTAAGGCAGAAGTCCTAGTGATGGACCCATATTGTGCATTACGAGAGAAATACCAAAATAATTCATATTTCTGTGAACTGTCAAATATGACCCTTTGACTGGAAGGTTGATAGTGGCATGGTCATGGAAAAAAGTATCTGGCCATAAAGGAATGGAATCACTAGGTTAGAAGGTAGTCTTGGAGCAAACTGCAATTCACCTGGGAAGGTAGTGAAAGGACATTCATTGACATATGAAATATGTGGCAATGGGAGAATGTTACTTTCATGCTGAGAATGGTGGGAACCTCTTTGAATTCCCAGAAAACCAGTTCTTTAACATCTCCAACAGACACAGCCCTGTGCCACCATAATGCCTTGGAGCTCACCTGAAGAACTTGGTGTTCACAGTTTCCTTTTTAACTATGTCTCAGCTGTCTTTCTCTCCATCTGCATTCTATTTTCCTTGCACAATGCTCTGGCTAGACTTGTGGGTGCCAAGCTTTCTCAACAAACTGTCTGTCTCTCTCCTTGACCCTCCACTTGTCTTCAGATTGTCAATTTCAATGTTGATCTCAGTTGATTTTTATTCTGCACGGCTCTACTACTGGTGGCATGAACTGGTCTTCAGTTATGCTCTACACCCCCCGCTCTTATTTTTCTGTCTTTAACATTTTAGCTGCTGCATTCTCTAACCACCTGTTTTGGCTCCAGTTCATACTCAAAGTTGTTGCGTTCAAAACTGACATGTATGGCTTTGATGAAACTCTACTAGTATCAATGGAAAGAAAAAGATTACCAATAATCTCATAAGTCATAGAAAAAGTACAAAAAGCATGAGCAATGTAATTTATCACCCTGAGCAAGTGGGCATTTAATTACTTGCAAGGCTGCTTTTAGTTTATAGGACAGTTTTCTATTTCTTTCCTTAAACGTTTTCTCTCCCTAGAAGTTTTGGAGATTTTGGCACATTTGCAAATGCCTGGTGCTGTTGCTACTTTTAGAAAATCTTATGCACATTATTTCAATGGTGTTGCAACTATCTCCAATTTAGCCAGAGGGGTCCACTGGAGCTTCTACCCTAGATCCTCTCAGCTGGCATCTTGGCACTGAACTTTGAGTTGCCCAATGAACTGTAGTCAGTCTTACATTTTCTGGGGAAGAAGTGTATTAACAGATAGTGTTTGTATAAGTTGAAAACCCAAATAACGTCTACAAAATTAGATGTTAATTCTCTTCGGTGTAATCAGCCGTCTCTGGAGTATAGGCACTGTGTTATTAACATTGCATCCATTCATGTATTTATTTAGAGGGAAATTTAAATGAATTTAATTTTTTAGATTTTTATATTTAATTAGCTCCTGAACTTCAAACTTAGTCTTTATCTTTCCACATATATAACTTTTTCTCATTCCATTAGCCTGAAAGATCTTTTTTACTTTTTATTTAAAAATTTTTTTATTGTGTTTTAGATGAAAGTTTAAATTAGTTTAAATTAGTTTTTTTTCCCAAAAATTTTATACACAAATTATTTTGTGACATCAGTTGCAATCCCCACAATGTGACATCACTCTCTCCCTTTCCATCCTGGGTTCCCATGTCCGTTCATCCAGTTTTCCTGTTCCTTCCTGCCTTCTCGTCTTTGCTTTTGGGCAGGTGTTGCCTATTTGCGCTCAGATAGTTGATTGATCTAAGAAGCACATTCCTCATGTGTGTTTTTGTTTGCTTTATAGACCTGTCTAATCTTTGGCTGAAAGGTGGACTTCTGGAGTGGCTTCAGTTCTGAGTTAGCAGGGTGTCTGGGGGCCATAATCTCAGGGGTTCCTCCAGTCTCCGTCAGACCAGTAAGTCTGGTCTTTTTTCCTGAATTTGAATTTTGTTCTACATTTTCTCCCGCTCTGTCCAGGACACTCTATTGTGATCCCTGTCAGAGCAGTAGGCGGTTGTAGCTGGGCACCATCTAGTTCTGGGCTCAGGCTGGTGGAGGCTGTGGTTCATGTGGTCCATTAGTCCTTTAGACTACTATTTTCCTTGTGTCTTTGTTTTTTTCATTCTCCTTTGCTCTGAACGTGATGGAATAAATAGATGTATCTTAGATGGTTACTTGCAAGCTTTTAAGACCTCAGACAATACTTACCAAAGTAGAATGTAGAACACTTTCTTTATGAATTATGTTATGCCAGTTGACCTAGTTGTCCCCCAAGACCGTGGTCCTCAGCCGTCACCCAGCAACTCAGTTCCTCAGGGTGTTTGGATGTGTCTAGGAAGCTTCTATGACTTTGCCTTGGTCAAGTTGTGCTGACTTCCCCTGTATTGTGTGTTGTCTTTACCTTCACCAAAGTTAACCCTTGTCTACTATCTAGTTAGTAATTTCCCCTTCCCACCTCTCCCCTCCCTCGTAACCATCAAAGGTTGTTTTTTTCTGTGTGTAAACCTTTTCTTGGGTTTTTATAATGGTGGTCTCATACAAAATTTGTCCTTTTGTGATTGACTTATTTCACTCAACATAATGCACTCCAGATTCATCCATGTTGAGAGATGTTTCATGGAGTCATCATTGTTCTCTGTTGTTGCATAGTATTTCATTGTGTGTATGTACCATAATTTGTTTATCCATTCATCTGTTGATGGACACTTAGGTTGTTTCCATCTTTTTGCTATTGTGAATAATGCTGCAATGAACATGGGTGTGCATATGTTTATTTGTGTGATGGCTCTTATTTCTCTAGGATATATTCCTATGAGTGGGATTGCTGGGTTGTATGGTGTTTCCTTATCTGGCTTTTTGAGGAGGTGCCATATTGTTTTCCATAGTGGTTGTACCATTTTACATTCCCACCAGCAATGCATAAGAGTTCCAATCTCCCCACAACCTCTCCAACATTTGTTATTTTCTGTTTTTTGGATTAGTGCCAGTAACATCAGGGTGAGATGGTATCTCACTGTAGTTTTGATTTTCATTTCTCTAATGGCTAAAGATCATGAGCATTTCCTCATGTGTCTGTTAGCCACCTGAATGTCTTCTTTGGTGACGTGTCTGTTCATATCCTTTGCCCATTTTTTAATTGGGCGTTTGAGGAGTTGAAGTATTTTATAAATTTTAGAGATTAGACCTTGTCGGATATGTCAGCCTTTTTTTTTTTTTTTCCAGTCTGTAGGTTCTCTTTTTGCTCTTTTGGTGAAGTCTTTTGATGAGCATAAGTGTTTAATTTTTAGGAGCTCCCAGTTATGAAGTTTATCTCCTGGTGTTTGTGCATTGTTAGTTATGATTTGTATTCTCTTTATGCCATGTGTTACGGCCCCTAGTGTTGTCTTATTTTTTCTTCTATGATCTTTATTGTTTAATGTTTAGGCCTTTGACCCATTTTGAGTTAGTTTTTATATATGGTGTGAGGTATGGGTCCTGTTTCATCTTTTTTTTTACAGATGGACATTTGGTTTTGCCAGCACCATTTATTAAAAAAACTGTCTTTTCCCCATGTAATGGACTTTGGTCCTTTGTCAAATATCAGCTAAACATAGCTGGATGGATTTACATCTGGGTTCTCAATTCTTTTCCATTGGTCTATGTGTCTGTTGTTGTACCAGTACCAGGCTGTTTTGATTGCTGTGGCTGTATAGTAGATTCTGAGATCAGGTAGTGTGAGGCCTCCTACTTTATTCTTTTTCTTCAATAATGCTTTGCTTATCTGGGGCACTGAAAGATCTTTTTTAAAAAGTTTGTGTATTTCTAGAGTTGAATACTGGAAACTATGGAGCACGTTTCTCATGAAGGCTTTTAAATTTCAATGAAATCATCCATTTAAAATAGGGCAGGATCTTCCATGAAAAGGTTTATCAGTTTAGCCATTCTGGGCGTGACCCAACATGGTTTCTGGTCCTGAATCTACTCCTGATCCATCAGTGCTAGCAACCATCATCATCTGAATGCATCTCTTAGAAAAAATTTAGGAGAAAGAATCTTATTGGCCCCTGGTTGGCTAATGATCATCGTTGGTAGTTGAAACAGTGGATGCCCTTTTGCACAAAGAGCCTAGCACTATTTCCCATGCAGGGAACTGTGGATAGGGCAATTTCAGCTAGAATTGGGCACAGTAAACAAATTAACCAACATATTTTGCATGCTGGCCAACTTTTAATTATCTGAATTAACGGGTCTTAACATTGTCCTGTTTCCTTCTTTTGGATTCGGAGCATAACATTATATGAAATAGTTACAAATAATCAAACCACTCCAGTAGAAATGAATTCAACAGGTCTAAAAAGCTGAGTTTCCCTGGCTCATCTTTTTCATCCTTGCTCAACTTGTCTCTTTTTCCCAACTTATATTGAGGATGGATCGAATGAACCATTAACTAGTTTTAGCATACTAGCTCTAATAGATCTGTCTTCTCTTTCTAAGCATGCTATATGGCTCATTCCATCTCTAGGCTCTGGGAAGTAATTAAGCATTTCATTGTAAAAGTGACACAGTGTCCTGCTCAGGGCTGCTTTGCATCAGACCTTATGGGATGGCTGTGGGCTTACGAACCTCTGGTAAACCACTGGCATCTTCCTTCTGTGTTATGTGTTATATTGCTTAATACATTCCCTCTTAGGCAAATGCACTGTAATTGAAAACAGCTAAAATGACTTTAAGTTACATTATTCAAAATAGTCACATCTCCAATAATGTTCAAGGAGCTATTTAGTTGGACATCATCTATTCTCAGCATTGGTCGAACTTCTAGTGGAGGATTATGTCCAGGCTTGTCCTCCATACCTGTTGCTGTAGAGTCGATTTTGAGTCATAGCGACCCTATAGGATGGAGTAGAACTGCTCCATAGGGTTTCCAAGGAGTGGCTGGTGGATTCGAACTGCTGACCTTTTCGCTAGTGGCCGACCTTCTAACCACTGTGCTACTAGGGCTCCATAACTAACAAGAAATGCAGAGAGTCACACAGGTAATGCAGGAGTGTTAGCCTACAATTTGTTTCTAAAGATTCAAAGAACTGAGGTTGTTTTGCTCTGCCTAGAGACAAAGTGTTTGAGCATATGACTTAATAATGGTGTTCTTGTACAAGAGGCCCAGGGAAAAGCTGGACTCCATTTCTACCATAGAACAGAAAAAGAGAAACTGTGGCATGAAATATTTGTTTAAATATAGGAAATTACTTTCTTCTAATAAGGTCTAGAAATTCCAATATATAGGAACTGAGGAGCCATCTGTATGATTTCATAATCAAGAACTTAACTGGTAAGTGTGTGGGAAGATTCATTATAATGGTGAAGAGGGATGGTTCTAGGAGTAGCATTGCTTGACTTGAAACCCACTGTGGTCTTCAGCGAGGAGCCCTGGTGGCACAGTGGTTACATGCTCAGCTGCTAACCGAAAAGTTGGTGGCTTAAACCCACCAGCTTCTCCGCGGGAAATCAGATGTAGCAGCCTGCTCCCATAAATATTCACAGCCTTGGAAACCCTATGGGGACAGTTCTACTCTGTCCTATAAGGTGACTGTGAGTCAGAATTGACCCAACTGCAACACGTACTGTTCAGCACTGAGGAAACTTGCACACTTGCTCATCTGAGAAAGCACTTCCATTTTCTTAACTGTTCCATAAGAATAAAAATATTACCTACTTTAAAGTGTTGTTGTGAAGACTAAATGAGAAAATGTATGATACAGTGTCTGGTATATACTAAGTGCTCAATAAATGTTGTCTAAAATGACCTATTATAGTGCTTCTCAAACTTTCAATACTATTTTCATTATTTTTAGCAATTATTATACCTCTTATGCTATTATTTACTTAATTATTTTAGTTGACTCACTTTTTTTAAAATTTTTTTTTATTGTTGTAGTTTAGATGAAGTTTACACTTCAAGTTAGTTTCCCATACAAAAATTTATACATACATTGTTATGTGACCATAATTGCCCTCCCCATATTGTGAAAGCACACTCCTCCTTTCCACCCCTGATTCCTCATGTCCATTCAACCAGCTCCTAACCATCTCTGCCTTCCCATCTCACCTCTGGACAGAAGCTACCCGTTTAGACGCTTGTATCTACTTTGGCTAAGAGGCACACTCCTCAGAAGTATCCCTTTATGCGCCACAGTCCAGTCCAATCCTTGTCTGAAGAGTTAGCCTCGGAAATTGTTTTAGTTCTGGGCTGATAGAGAATCTGGGGGCCACGCTTTCCGGAGTTCCTCCAGTCTCAGTCAGACCATTAAGTCTGGTCTTCTTACTAGAATTTGAGTTCTGTACCCCACCTTTCTCCTGCTCCATCAGGGACTCTCTGTTGTGTTCCCTGTCAGGACACTCATTGTCGGTAGCCGGGCGCCATCTAGTTCTTCTGGTCTCAGGCTGATGAAGTCTCTGGTATATGTGGCCCTTTCTGTCTCTTGGGCTGATACTTTCCTTGTGCCTTTGATGTTCTTCATTCTTCTTTATTCCAGGTGGATGGGACCAACTGATGCATCTTAGATGGCCGTTTGCAAGCTTTTAAGACCCCAGACGCCACTCACTGAAGTAGGATGCAGAACATTTTCTTAATAAGCTTTGTTGTGTCAATTGACTTAGATGTCCCCTGAAAGCATGGTCCCCAGATCCCTACCCCTGCTCCTCTGTCCCTCAAAGTGTTTGATTGTATTCAGGAAACTTCATAGCTTTGGTTCAGTCCAGTTGTGCTGACTTCCCCTGTAGTGTGTGCTGTCCTTCCCTTCACCTAAGATAAAACTTGTCTACTATCTAGTTAGTGAATAACTGTCACCTTCCCTCCCCATCCTCGTAACCATCAAAGAATGTTTTCTTCTGTGTTTAAATCTTTTCTGGAGTTCTTATAATAGTGATCTTATACAATATTTGTCCTTCTGTAACTGACTAAATTCACTCAGCATAGTGAGTTCCAGCTTCCTCCATGATATAAGATGTTTCACGGCTTCATCATTGTTCTTTATCATTGTGTAGTATTCCATTGTGTGCATATACCATAGTTTGTTTATCCATTCATCTGTTGATGGGCACCTAGGTTGTTTCCATCTTTCTGCTATTGTGAACATTGCTGCAATGAACATGGGTGTGCATATATCTATTCATGTGATGGCTCTTATT
>NW_004443969.1:19230166-19244064 GCF_000243295.1 Trichechus manatus latirostris | reverse complement strand
TGCTGTCATTTTGATGTCTTTTTTTGGGTGTTGTTCACAGTTTCTTTGTTCCACTTAATTTTCTGTGCTGAGTCGTTTTTCTTTATGCATTTTCTTTTCATCTTTTTCATTGTTGTTGATTTTGTGTTTTCTGAGTCTTTATATTTTCTAGTTTTTTATTTTGACTTGTAGGATAGTTAGTTTCCTTTGTGGTTACCTTAATAGTTACCCCTATTTTTCTAAGTTTATAGCAGTCTTTTATTTCTTTATATCTCCTTGACTTCCTCTTCATATAAAAAATCTATGTCTACATTTTTTAAGTTCCTCTTTTTTGTTTTAATATTGTCATCTTTTACATATTGACATCTGTTTCCCCATTTTCAGTGTTTTAGCTTTGATTTATTTTTGAGACTTCCCTATCTGGGTTGATATTTGGTTGCTCTGTCCTGTGTTCTAGTCTTGAGTTGTTATCTGATGTTACTGATTTTCTAACTGGAGGACTCCCTTTAGTATTTTTTGTAATTTTGGTTTGGTTTTTGCAAATTCCCTAAACTTCTGTTTATCTGGGAATGCCCTAATTTCGCCAGCATATTTGAGAGACAGTTTTGCTGGATACATAATTCTTGACTGGCAGTTTTTTTCCTTCAGGGGTTTATATATGTCATCCCATTGCCTTCTTGCCTGCATGGTTTCTGCTGAGTAGTTTGAGCTTATTCTTATTGACTCTCCTTTGTAGATGACTTTTCGTTTATCCCTAGCCACTCTTAAAATTCTCTGTTTATCTTTGGTTTTGGCAGGTTTGATTATAATATGTCTTGGTGACTTTCTTTTGGGATCTACCTTTGGTAGGGTTCAATGAGCATCTTGGGTAAATATCTTATCATCTTTCACGATATCAGGGAAGTTTTCTGCCAATAAACCTTCAGCAATTCTCTCTGTATTTTCTGTTATCCCCCCTGGTCTGGTACTCCGATAACTTGTAGGTTATTCCTCTTGATACAGTCCCACATAATTCTTAGGGTTTCTTCATTTTTTTAAAATCCTTTTATTGGATTTTTCCTCACATAATTTGGTGTCATGTGCTTTATCTTCAATCTCACTAATTCTGAATTCCATTGCCTCAATTCTGGTCTTATGCATTTCTGTTGAGTTGTCTCATTCTGAAATTGTATTTTTAATCTTCTGGATTTCTGATTGCTGTCTCTCCATGTATTCTTGCAGCCTGTTAAATTTGTCATTATGCTCTTCTCTAATCTTTTTAACTTCCTCTATTGAGTGTTCTGCATTTTGCTTAATTTCCTTCCAAATTTCTTGAAGAGTTCTGTATATTAATCTTTTGTATTCTGCCTCCAGTAATTCCAAGAAATTTTCCTCCTCTGGAAAATTTCTAGATTCTTTATTTTGGGAGCTTTCTGAAGCCATCACGGATTGCCCCTTATGTGATTTGATATTGACTTTTGTCTCTGAGCCATCAGTAAGTTATCGTATTTATTTATTTTATGTTTGCTTACTGTGTCCTAGCTTCTTGTTTTGTTTTAATATGCCCAAATAGGCTGCTCGTGTGAGCTAGTTTGATTATTGGCACCTTTGAAGCTCTAATGTCCTGTCACCAGGTGGTTAGATCTGTTACTAGGTATGTGAGCTCAGGAGTCTGCCCACTCCTGCTTATGGATTCAGCTCAGGTGCCCACGTAGATAGCCACCAAATGTGTGGTGTATGCTCTCACCTACAGTCCTAGATAGGCATGGGTGACTGGCATAGGCACAGGCATCTGGCTGCAGCAGGGGGCACACTCTGAGCAAGGCAGGGGGCTGACAGCTGCCCTGAGTGTCCAGGAAGAAGGTGTGTCCCTATTCCCTTGAGTGCGTAGGTGGGTGGGTTTTGCAGTCGGACTATGAGCATCCAATGCCGTTGGCTGTAAGGACGGAGGGTACCTCTTATTCTTGGGCCCCTCTTGCAGGTGGCTAGATAGTGTGGGTGGAGCCACCAGTCCTCAGGCCCCGGATGTGGTTAGGTGAAGACCCTGCTTAATGGGCAGAGCAGTGTAAAATGTCATGAACCTGCCACTTCACAGCTGAAACAGTTGAAGTTAGACTTCAGGTATATACCCTGTTGTACTGCGGTACTGAGAGGCTATGTTGTTGAAATGGGCCCACACAAGTCTCTGCAGGGTGAAACACACTCAAAGTCCATGGATCCCTTATGCTTGTGCCTAGGCAAAGGAGCTGTGCCTACCCTGGGTTCCTGGCTTAGGGGAGCCGGCAATTTATTTTTTCCCGTTTGTTAATTTGTTCACTCTCCAAGGCCGGGAGAATGGCTCGCGATGGATCCTACTTCCGGCCCAGGGGACTTGGCGATTGCTGAAGCCAGTCCGGGACCCAGTGCAGAGCAGGGAGCTGAGAGGTAAATGGGAGAGAGGTTTTTCCCTAAGGGGAGTGTTTTTGATTCGCACCGTAGGCCGTATGCAAGTACTTATCTTTCGCCAATTTCGGGCTGCTTCTCACTGGTTCTGGGTGGCTGAGTAGACTCTCTGGCACTGAGTCTCTCCCGGTGTGGAAAACGTGCCTCCCGAGCACTTCTGCTTGGCTGCCTCACTGCTCACCCATGAGCTGCTCAGGCTTGAAGGGCTCAGGCTCTCGCGCCTCAGGTCTGGCAACTCTTCGCTGCTTCCAAACTCTCTCTCCCTCCCCCTGCCACTCAGTCTGGTTCCTCCACTTTGCCTTAGATGTTCAGGGCCTCTAGATTGCCATGTATAATTGATTCACTTGTTTTTTGGGGTCTTTGTTCTAAGAGGGGCCACTGGAATCGTCTGACTACTATGCGATCTTGGCCCTGCCTCCTGACTCACCTGTTTTAATGTATATAGTCTCATCCTAAGCTATAACATCTGTGAAATTTCGAGCCTGATGTGCTAGCTATATCTTCCAACACACATTAAAGCTAATCCATAATTATTAAAATCACAGCGTGTTCAGTCGTGTTCAGTGAAGTGATTTTATATACAACCAGTTGTTGGTTTATCACGCTTTGGGAAATCTTGGCCTTCACTTTGGAAATATTAAATATATATGAGGCATGTTCTCTGTTCTGTAGTGAGCTTATTATTTAGTTGAGATAATTTATTCATAATAAGTGATTAGACAACAGTTCAAATCAGTATCATCCAGTAATACATTTTATGGTGCTGCCTTTCTTGTGTGACTTCATCACAGAGGACATCATGGAAGAGTTGCAAACTAAACCAGAATAACTGGAAACTAAATTGGAATAACACGTGCTCACTTAATATTGTTCCCCATGATGATGACAATCATAATGACAACAATGACAAAGTGGGGACATTAGTGTTCCTCAGTAAGAGAAAGAGATGATCTTACATGTACCCCTATCAAGATACATTCTTATCTAACACATGTGATTTACAGATAGATTTTAAGCTCTTTAAGATCCAGACACTTATAAATTGTTTGGATTTTATTTTCTGAGTTTCCTCATTCTAAATCCTGAACAATATTGTCTTTGTTACATAATCATACAATTATAGTCTTTTCTTGAAAGTAGGCTAAATTCCTTTCCATCATAGACAAGGAGAAATATAGTGATCTGGATTCTCTCTTTGCCTCTTATTATAGGATACAGGAGCCTAGTAAAATGCTAATAATATTTTAGTAGGAGAGCATGGCACCTTTTATGGTTTAACTGCATTTAGGTGACATCATGGCTCCACATGACAACATGAGTTAAGATGAAATACACTCATTAAAAAGCAAATTCCATCATGTCATGGGTAACTTGTAATCTCTAGCTTTGGAGTGTTAAGCCTTGTAGATCATGCCAGGGCCTATGTGAGGTCTGTTACTAATAATCAGAATCAATTCCACCCCACTCCTTAGGTCGTTCATTCACATCACCAGTCAACAACTCACCAAAATCTGTAGTCAGAGAAAGAGAGAAGCCTAGTACATTCTAAAGATTTGAATAATTGCTTGGAAACTTGATAATGTGTTAGCATTCATTTTCTGAAAAGTATGCCAATAATGGTTAAGAGACTTCTTAAAGTTGATGTGTATTTATTTCTATGTGTCTGTGGCTGGTTAGCTCCTGGGTTGGAGCACTTTGCTAAGGAAGTTCAGATCAGGGACTTTTCCCCATGTAGCCTTATTAATTTCTCTCTTTCATAGGCCACAGTTTTCACCCATGACCCCAGCCTCCTGTTGCACACATATTTAATATTGTCAATAAGAAGACAAAACTAGACATCATGCACTGCTTAGGGCAAATCCATCACCATCATTGAAGAAAACAACTCACAGCACACAATCCATGGCCGGTGGTCCCACAGCATCGCCTCAAGGACTGTATCTATGGGTTTGTGCATTTGAAGGTGCCCAGATATAGAAACCTATACAAGAGGGATAGTTACAGATCATGTCACTTATGGAGGCTCATCTGGGGAAAGACCATGATGAAACCGTGAGTTGTTTGCATCAAAGATTAGTTTAAAGACAGCTGTAGATTTATTATTTTAAAATCTCTGGAATGAGAGGATTGGCTTCGACAAACTTTAAAGTCCTTCCAGCTCTAAGTCCTTCCAGCTCCCTACAGTCTCAGAGCGCATTGATTAACATACATAATGTAAAACAATGTAGTTTTGTAAAGCAAAATTGGCAGGGAGAGAATATTCTCTCAAGAAAAACTTTCTTGAGTCTTCCCTTCAAGCTACCAAAAAAAAAGGTGATCAAGTAGAGTTCAAAAATAATTTCTGGGCTTAAACTTAAAATTCTTTTATCTGGAACAGATTATTACATTCTACAATTAGAAATAAGATCCAAAATGCAAATATTACTGAGAGAGATAGCACATTGCATTATATTCACACTACGGTGTTAACAACTGCTCTAAGAGCCATTTTACGGAATCCGTTTTGAGAGGGGGGATGCATACCTTATTCAAATATATGAAGATGATTTTACAAATCGTATCCTATTTTATTCCAGTCCCAATTCTGCCAACCCTTCTGGGTATGTAACAGTTTTAAAGACAGTGCTTCAAAATTTGAAGAGGGGGAAAGAAGTGGAAAGAACTTAAATGAGAATGTAACTCTCAGGCTTTCACCAAATACATTTTCATAGGTTTCCAGTTTGTTATATTTCCTTGAGAAAGGCTGCAAATTCTTAGAATTAAATGTACAATAAAACACAAAAAAATACTACTTTTTTAAAACACTTTATATGTTTATTTTCCTAAGCTATCTTAATGTAGATCAAGTCCCACTCATCTGAATTTGGTGATGCATGGTATTTACTGTCCTATTGACCAGAAGGAAATCTGCTCACTCTATGGAGACCTAGTCCATTTGGAGTTCTATTCACAGCTATGTAAGGATGTTTTTTAAAGGAATAGAAGAAAATTAAGTAAGGGAAAAATAAATTTGTAAATGAACTGAATTTTGGCACGCCAGAATTGCTGTTGCCCATTGTCCCTATAAACAGAACAAGAGAATGTGGGCTCTGAGTGGTTAAAGGGACTCAGGTTGAATCTACAAGTTTTGTGTTCTTTATTGGGAGGGTTTAAGAAAAGGATACAAAGAGACACAATTTTGTCCTGGAGGTGCCCTTTTAATGGTTTGACCTCTCCATCCTTGTGGGACAGTACAAATACAGGTTTGACCTGGAGCAGCTGACTGGACATATGGACCTCCTGAAACCATTTGAACAGGAATCTTGATCAGAGAATAAGTGATTTCAATGTCTAGGTGCTTTGCAAAAAAGATTTCCTATGTCCCAGCTGAAAAGAACCAGTTACCTGTCCATATTGGCTAAGAGATGTCAGGGCACTTGAGTGGTAACAAGACCAAAAGTCCACCCACCTGGCTCTTCCCCACCTCTCATTGCTGTTTTATTGGGTCAGTTGAGTCCTTTTCATCTGTGAAGCCCAGACTGACAGCTAGTAGTCTATATCCCAGTGCCCTCCCCTCCTGCCTTCCTCTGTTGTCAATGTTTCTGGTTCTACAAATATTCCTTGACCTTGAGACTAGATGCCCACCAGATCCCTTCCCTGGCAACAGCAGCTGTTACTCTTGTCACATTTAAAGGCCTTTTAGGTTTTAGAAACTCCTCAGTGAGATCACTTGTTTATCTTTTGAGTGTTAGGTGACCAGACCTTTGAAAAATTGGTATTCTTTTCCCTTTATAACTATAAACTGGAAACTTCACTCATGTGGGTATGGTGTATTGGAAGACCACGCTTTCATTCTTCTTAACTTCCCATATAATCAAAAGAACCTAATGAATTCAAGTTGCCTGTAACGTTTTGTGTGTTTCTGAGTTGAAACCAAATTCCCAAACAACCATGGAAGCAATAATGAAATTCAGGCAAAGAGGCTGCATTTTCCTGTTGTTAGAAGAGAGACTCTTCTGGTGAACTCTCGGGTTCTACTCCCTGTGATTTAAGACGACATAACATTTGGCACTTATTGACTACATTTTAGCATACAAATTATTTCAAAGACCCTTAAGAAATGTGATGACTAAAATGAGTTTGATAGGGAATACAACTTATAGAATTATAGGACACTTCCATTCTCCCGTATTAAAAACTACACGGCACACGCTATAGATTACAGTTTAATTGTGGAGATGATACAATAAAAGAGTCCCTCATTCTTCCACAGGAAATTTTAGGTACAGTAAGCAGAACATAATTATTTCAGTTGGAATTTGGCCAGAAGCTGGGGATTAAAAACCCTTAGTGTTATGAAAAGTTCCATGGGATGTTTAATGACTAGAAATAGCCAGAAGCTTAGATTTATAACATCCAAAAATAGTACCCCTAGCAGGATTAGTCCACCTGGGTCATGCTGGGGCACAGTTTGGGCAATAGTCAAAAAAACCCATTTATTGAATCATAAACGTAATTTCTGGCAGCTCTGGGTTGGAAATTTGTATTCAAGAACTACTTACCAACTTGTAGCAGCTTCTTTAGATGTAGTATCCCACTGGCACTCAGTAAATGCACAACAATAAGGAAAATGTTAGGAAGGATTGAATGATAATGACAGTACAAGAGGAAAAGACCAAGGTTGACTTTACAAATAGGTGACAGAGGTGGCTTCCTATATGATGTGATTTCAAAGGCTATGGAATGACACAAAATATACGTTGGCTTGGCTAGTTGATGCTGAAATTTCACAAAAGCCACATTATTATTTTTGATTAATGCGAAGCCCTCCATTTCAAAGCAAATAAACTTGAAAAAGTTTATATATACCGCTTAGTTGTCATTTAAATCATAGTATAACATGAGTTTTCACCTCTTTTTCTAAAAAGTTTTAGTAGAGCTGAAACGTAAAGAATCTTTAAGAATGCAGATATTGGGTAAGTGAACCACCAGGGAGGAGAAGTTTGCACAAAAGAAAGTAAGGGTCAACAAAAATACATGTCTCCAACCTCACCTTTTTTTCAGAGGAAGGGCATCAAGACTACTCTACTAGTTAAATTCCTCAGCTTATTTGAGGCTGAGGCTTCTTTCTATCTAAGATGGGTTTTAATCTGTCTTGGATCTTTCTAGCCCAGGGAAAAATCCAGTGGATCAGGTCAGTCATCTCACGTTGATTTTGTAAGGCATGGTTAAAATTCAAAATGTTATTTGGACATACATAATATGCTGGAGTGAAGAGGGGATGAACCAAAATTTAGCTGGGAAACACTAATCCTGATGCTTATCAGGCTTATTATCAAGATGGAGTCATATGATTCAGTTTGCTGGAAGCCATGGTTGGTTGGCCAACCCTCCATACTAAAAATGAGGTGTCTGTATCTTCACTACTTAGAAACCATGGACGATTAACCACAGTGACCCTCTGATGGGTACTTCTGTTGTATTAAATGAATTTTGGTAAGAGTATTTCAAAATAGGCTTTTGGGACTATGATAACTTTGGCATCAG
This sequence comes from Trichechus manatus latirostris, assembly GCF_000243295.1. Taxonomy (NCBI): domain Eukaryota; kingdom Metazoa; phylum Chordata; class Mammalia; order Sirenia; family Trichechidae; genus Trichechus; species Trichechus manatus. The sequence goes on along the minus strand of NW_004443969.1, from coordinate 19,236,138 downwards.
CAAGCAATGAAGGGCCTCCTGTATTAATATTATTTAATGTAAATGTAAGGTAACCACAGTAATAGCAAGCCAGGGTATTCATGTTTAAAACAAGTATTAGTTGTTAATAATAAAACTGCAGCTTTTTAACACAACTGTTGATTTGATGTTGAGTTTTGAGGGCAAGGATAATTTATACTTGCCAAATCACTGAGAGAAAATTTCAACTATGTGGAAATGTAAATATTCAGTATTAGAAAGGATAATTAGGGATAGGCTAAATATTTACTTAGTCCTCTTCTTTTAAATCACAAATAAGTCTTCTCTGATTAGTTCAAGTTGTTATAATAGGAAATGGGCTAGGAAAAAACAGGGGGGAGGTAATGCCTTTCTTTTCCTAAACAGGATATATAATTTTTACAACTCATATATTCATGAAATTTAGCCCCCTGTTTACTGTTGACCTTGAAATTTATTCCACAATTATTTTATTTCACCAAGATATTGCTAATTATATTTAATATATGTTGGATCAAATTAAATATATAATGTTGAATACAAACATTTAAAAACAATTTTAGCAGCAAATTAAGGGACAGTTAAATATAGTGTAAACAACTTATTTAGAGAAAATCTACAGAAGGTTAAAAATGTGCAGACATTGAAATGTTCAAGGACTCCTAACTGTCACCATTTTAAAAGAAACTTGCAACAGGCTCACAAATAAATAGTTGTATTGTGGGAGAACTGTCATATAAACAATTTCATGCAAAATTGTTTGTTTGTTTTTTTTAGTAGTCCTTTTCTTTTTTCTTTATTCTTCCCTTGATGACTGTCTCATGAAGGAAGGTATTTTCAAAGGGAATGCTATTCCTGAGAAAGAAATTTCTGAATAAGAACAATGTATCAGTCATAGTCCAGGCAGTAAAATAGAAACCACGCTAGGTATTTCAAACAAGCAATTTAATACAAGGAATTGGTTACATAGATGATAGAAGCATTGAAAAGGTGTCGGTGAGGCAACCTATAGATTAGAAACAATAGAAAGCCACTACCACCCTTAGGGTTGTAAGGATACAGGGAAGAGGTAGTGTTTTCATACCTCAGGAATGAAGACCACACCCATCAAGAACTAGAACCACGGTGGGAACTCTCCTGTTGGAGTTATGACCACTGAGAGAGAGGTCTCTCCAATGAGAGCCAAAATCACAGAATGATAGAGCTATTGCCAGGGGTGCAGACCAAGGCAGAAAAAGAGTGGGGAAAATACTCTGATTTGTCTCCTTTTCCTCCTCCCATGATTTTGCCAGTGTCTCCCATTGGCCAAACCTACCAAAATCTAATTGGCAGGAGAGCCTGGGAAATGTAGTTCCCACTGATATAGAGCCAATCAGGTAAAGGGTAGATCATGGATCAAGAGTAATCCAGCAAGTGACTTGAACACACAAAATGAAACTCTTTTTTTAGTTTGTTTTCCTCTTTATTTAGTTTAGTCTGGTTCCTGCAGGCAATGGTGCACTGAAAATCACTTTGGGACCTATGGTAGTTGTAGGTTGTGTGTGTATGTGTGTTTTTGCTATGAGCTCTTTAATGCTATAACTAAACTCCCCCTGGGCCTCTGATTTAGAAATTCACCAAACAGTAATGTGGTAGGTGAGATGTGGGAGGCAAAACCTGAGGAATTCAAAATGGTACCTGTTGCTCACATTTGAGTTTCAGACCAGACTCTGAATATTCCAGAATATCAGCTCCCAACTTGTTACATGGCATTTCAACTTTAGCAATTTTATACTAGTGAACTCCTTTATTTCTGGCTGTCTCATTAGGACACTCCATGCTTTCCAGAAATGCAAGTGAAGTTTAAGAGAGAGAAAGCCATTCCACTGGTGCTGCTATGATCAAGAAGCTACAATCAATCTTGTTTTCTTCAAGCATGTCATAAAAAGACCCTTTTCCTTCTGATTAGCATTCTTGAACACAGTACAAGCTGATGACTTGCTTGAAGTCATTCACTGTAGGGATACAGCACCTTCTACACGTGATAAAACGACATAAGGCAGATGAACTGCTCATTACAGTCTAATTAGTTTGGGCTTTTCATTTCATTTTATGTCCTGTATTGAACCTGATTCAATATGATTCTGAGCTGGAGTTCAGCATGTCTTCTCCCTGGCATGCAAGGTCATGGTGTTTGCTTGCTAGATTCCACGATGATAGAAATGGATCCTCTCTTTATTTCAGGGACCAGTTAGATAAAAGGCCATTAATATAAAAAAAATAATGCCTTTGATATTATATTTGATCCTGTGAAAGATTTCTATTTGACCTAACTCACATCATCGTTGTTGAAGTATTTCAAGAAGGTTTGGCCATTGTAATAAATTGACTTACCTGATTCACAAGTTCACTTCCTTGTAATGTCACGAGAGCCAATAGTTCTAGTCCTGTCAGTGCATTCCAAATAAACAAATGAGAAAAACCTGGGTTAGTGTTGCTAACGAGCTCAATTATGTTGGAGCCTTCTTGAGAGCAAGAGGTCTTACGTTATTTGCGAGTTAACTATAGCACCTCTCTGTGTCTTAAACTGGTAGGTAGACTATGTAGGTAGACTAAGAGGTGTTGATTTGATCTGATTTCAATATTTTAGGAGTTGTAGGAAAAGGAGAACTGGCATTCTTTTGGAAAACATACACACTGTGTTTTCTGTGTCCTTATTTTTGGCACAATGAGAATTTAGACATCTGCCCTTTTTACTTCCTAATAGGAATGTTACGAGTATTGACCAGATTCAGTTACTCCTGCTTTTTAAAATTAGAAACCACTTAATATGAGTAATGTAAATATAAAATACTCATAGGCATATTTTGCTTGCTACTCACTTTAGCTTTAAAAATTTATCATAGCATTGTGTTTTATACTAACCTTATAAAATACTTCTGGGATTTTGTCAACACGTTGCCCCTTGGTTCCATGCCATGGGATTGTCTTGCAGATGAGACCATCGCATAACGGGGACTTCTTGAACTTCATTAACAAAATCATTTGGATAAAGTAGATTTCATCACGTTACTAAGTTCACCATAACCTGTTGCTGTCAAATCGATTCCAACCCATGTGACCCCACAGGACGGAGTAGAACTGCCGTATAGGGTTTCCAAGGAGCAGCTGGTGGATTCAAACTGCCAACCTTTTGATTAGCAGCTGTAGATCTTAACCACTGTGCCACAAGGGCTCCATAAGTTCACTCTACAAATCATAATGTTCTTAGTTGGCCGTTGAATCTATTCTGACTCATGGCAACAAATCATAATAGAAAGAAATAATCATATATATTCCATAGCTTTGTTTAGATGGGAATATATTTAGATGATATATGTAAAATGCCTAGTATAGAATCTTTTGTGAAATAAATGTATACCATGTTGGTTCTCTCCCCACTTCCGTGCCCTAGAGCAATCTAAATTAATCAGATTTCTATCCTAAATTGCATTATGAAATCCCATGTGGTTCTGTTGTTCCAATTCCTAGTGCCTTGACCAGAAACGTTTCTTCCATGATAGAGGGGCAGGGCTTTGAACCAGTTTGTTCCAGATCACACCCAGGCTCAGAATTTGCATTTCTAACAAAGTACCAGGTGATGCTAATGATGCTGGTTAAAGAGTAGGGAACAATTCTGAGAACCACTAGTACAGCAGCAGGTCTCAGAATTTATTATACATAAGAATCACCTGGGGATCTTGTTAAAATTTAGAGTCTGAGTCAGTCTGATCCCCAGGTGATTCTCATGTATAATAATTTTTGAGAACTGCTGCTCTACTAGGTGCTCTCAGAATTGGTCCCTACTCTCTAACCAGTAGCATTAACATCACCTGGTACGTTGTTAGAAATGCAAAATATCAGCAGGGGGTTGAACCTGAATGAACCGGTTTAAAGCCCAGTGGAGGGTTTGATTAATTTAATTTTTGTTTAATAACTGATGATAATCAAGTATATTACCAATAAATTAGCTTTACTGTTGATTAGATGTTTTGAATGTACTACATAAATAATTTTTTCTGGAAAAATCCATAGAATGGTAACATTTTAATAAATCCATTGACCAACTTGGTAAAGAAATGAAACTAAGTGAATATCTGCTTTTCTTATTTAGGTTTTATATCCTAACTGGTGGTTCTTTGTTTCTGCAATAATTTGTTGAAAGCTGGTGGTTAGGTCGTATGTAACCTTTAATTCAGCTATTGTTAGCACTTCTGTGTGCCAGAGAGGGGTTCTGAAATTTTCAGTAGGCCATGGGCTCTTAATAGAGATTCTTAATTGTTCCCTTAGTACTCTCAAGCTAGCATGACATCTGAGTTATATACATTTCTTATGTATAACCTTCAGCTCAACATTGAAGTAAGGCGTTTGTCCCACACTTCATACAAGAAGAGGAAGTAAGATAGTTTTTTCTTTTTCTTTTTTTTTACTTACATTGTCAAGGATTCTTAAGGGATTGGTCTTGGTTAATTAGCAATTAGTAAAATGAGTATCAAGCTCCTGATAAAATATTGTTAGGGAAATTGGGAAACAGAAGGTTACCCAAGCCACTAACCCAATCTTTGGGGAAGAGGAGGAGGTAGGAAGAGAGGGAATCGAGGAGCCAGGGGTGCGCAGAGTGGTGTTTGCTACTGTAGCCGCCCGTGTCCTCTAGCAAATCATCTCAGCCATTCCCCTTCTGCCCTGAAGCACAGCTCTGAGACCCACGAGACTGGAGTGAACTCAGAAATTATGACTTGATTAAAGACTACTGAGATGTTCATATTGGAAATGGAAAATGATATTATGGAAATTGATGTGCTGTTCTTTGTTTATAAAGACAGCATGATTAACTCACCATCATTTGCATTTGAGCTGATGGCAGGTTTGGTCTAAACTACTTGTGTCTACACTCTAGTGAAAAAGGCTTGATCTTGCCAGAAAGTTCTGTGTAAGGAGTGCTGACAGTACAGTGACTAGAGCTGAGTCACCTGGCTAACGTGGGGTCAGAGCTGGTGACCCTGGCACCACTGGTGGAATGAATATGACCAACATCTTCCATTAATTAATGTGGGTCTTTATCTAAGTGCTAAGGCATATGCACTCAATGTTTTTAAAACTTAGATCCATGAAGTTGGAAGACAAAACAAAATGAAATAAAAAACTTGGCGGGAATTGGCCAGGTCCGGTTAAGAACTGTGGTTTCAGGACACAGGAAAGATTTTATATTTGACTATATGATGTATTTACTGATAGACTCTGTTGAAGTAGAAGGTCTGTTCTTCAGTTCTGTTACTCATACTTTCTTCTACAAGACTGAATTTGGGGAGACATTGAGAAATGAGATGAATTAGTAAGCATCTTATAGTTTAACAGCTAATAAATGGAATATGTGTTTTCTTCAATTATTTCTCTTAGACATTTATATGTCCCACTTTTATTGAATTTATTAGACATAATCATGTACATATAATTGGAATGGTATACCAAATTACAGAGATTTCAAATGGTGATTTTTCTCATATCAACATTTTCCTTATCTTAATTCTAATCAAGTGGCAAATGGATAGAGGAGAAAGAACATAGGTTTTTCAAGGGAGACATTGTTTTGCATCCTGACTCTACCACTAACTAATAGTGTGATCTTGATTACTTAACCTCCATGGGCCTCAACTATTCTTCTCTGTAAAATGGGAATAATGTTACTAATATGTAAGGGCTGTTGTGTAGCCTTAATAAATTAATACACATAAAATGCATGGCAAATAGTAGCTGCTCAATATTATCTTCTTTCTTCTTCCTTTCCATGTCTACTTTTGTACATAACTTGCTTATAGTTTTCCATGGACAAATTCTCATCTTTATCTTCACTACAGGGGTTATTTTAAAATGATAGAAGTGACAGATATCTAAAAATTCCTTTTTGAACTCTTCTACCTACCCATGCTTTTCTTACTCAGAAGGCTCCCATTTTCAGT
>NW_004443969.1:19177666-19225166 GCF_000243295.1 Trichechus manatus latirostris | reverse complement strand
TTTTGTTGCTTTTGCCTGGAATGCTAATTCCTGGTTTCCTCACATGTTGTCTTCTTCTTGTTCTTAAAGTTTCCATTCAAATGCAACCACCCTTCAGAAAAGCCTTCACGGACCACCCTACCTAAAGTAGATGTCACTCTACCACCCCTCTTGCCCTCATAATATGATCTTCATTTTCTGAGGGAGTTTATCACAGTCTGAGATTATATTACCTATTTGTGGTTGTCAGTCTCCTCTGGTAGAATAGAAGCTACCTGAGGGCAGGGACCTTGTGTGCCTTAATCTTTCCTGTATCCTTATCACCTAAAACAGTGTCTAGTCCACTGTGCAAGGCTCTCAATAAATATTGGTTGAATGAGTGAATGGATGAATGATTTATAAATAGTAATGACCCTGAGGAGTTCACAGGTAAAAGGAAATATGCTTACAAGAGGGTAGGGAACAGAAATAACTCTGGAATCATAACGTATGTCCCAGAAACGCTAGTGAAAAATATTGGGTTAAATATTTCCTTCTTTAAGTAGAATTCTCTTGGTTAAAAAAATTTAATTACTCTATTGCATTTACAATGAGTGAACCAGATATATATGTACCACATGGCCAGATCTTAAAAACAAAATGGAAGTGAAAATGTAAGTTTCAGAATGATGAAGTGTTCATGTATAAAAATGCAAAAGTACATAATACATATATTTTTATGTATGCACCTTATGTGGTAAAAGTGTAGAGCACTGACTTTCCAGAAGAATCCTATGCCATATTCATATAGTGGTTACTTCTGAGGTGGAAAGGAAATAGGATTCAGGCAGGGAACAAAGAAAACTTCAATTTTATCTGCAAAGTTTCATTTCTGTTATTTCAAATGTCTGAACGAAATTTGACAAATGTTAACATTCTGCAGTTCGGTGGGTTGATGCATGTTTATTATATTTTTCTTTATAATTACTGCACTTTAAACATTTTTTTAAAACTTAGTTAAGGGCTATTATATACCTGTGGCCTGCTGGGAACTTAAGGAATTGATTCATAAAGTTCAATGTCCTTATATTTAAATCAAGGGTTAACTAACTTAATTTGGCATCTATCTTTATGATTCTTGGGTGGGCTCCCTTCTGGCTGGCGCCTGTGTTTCTGGGTCAGACTGAAGTGGTGTGGAATGTGGAAATAGGAGGGAAAACATCTGTGTACTAACTCAAATATCTCTCCACTGTTCCTCCAGAGGGCCCTCCCTCCCCTGCCTGACATAACAAAAATGGCAAAAGCAAATGTCATTTATTGAGGACGTACTACATGTTAGGCCTCTCCGTTCATTATTTCATTCAATTTTCACAACAACTTTTTGAGGTGGGTACTATTATCCCATTTCACAAGTGAGAAAACTGAAACTTTGAGGTGACTTGTGCCAGGCCACACAGCTTGTAGTGATAGGGCAGAAGTCAAAGCTAGGTTTCTTTGCCCCTGATGCTCATGGTTTTTCTATTATACCACTTAGTCTATTTCTCTTTGACCAGGAAGTGCCTCTTTAACTTCCAGATTTTTCATTTCAAGCTCTGTTTCGGATTTAGAAGCTGTCTGCCTCTCACATACACATTTGGTGAATGATCTGTACATTTAATGAAGGTCCCATTTAAACAGAGCTCAGTTTCAACTCTAAGAGACTGACAGTCATGTTGTTTAGTATCCAGCATTTTGGCTATAAACTGGAATTTGATTGGTAAAAAACAGGATAAAAAAAGCAAATTTTAATTTTATATATGTGTCTAGATGTACTATATTACTAATAACTATATTCTATATTGTATATATCTTAAAAGAATATGGTAAAAAGGCATAAAGTGAAAGTGGGGGACAATACAAAGCAACAAATGGGTAATATTAAAGAACTGTAATCATAAGATTTTGGAGTTGAGCTAACAAAAGCATGAGCTCTGTGAAGTAGACAATATTTATTTTTCCTGGGATCTATTTTATTTTTTATGTTCCCCGAAGCAGCTAGAGCAGTAACTCTGCCATGAACTTGTCAAGTGACATAGATTTGAACATCCTCCCCCATTTGGGCTCTCTCCCTCACCTTACTCATCTACCCCAGGACCAAGTTTTCTCCTGTTGATCTAGGGGCCAGAACACACCCTCTGGTACCTATTCCAGGTACTACCCCTAGCAGCTCCCACTGCACCGACAGCTTTGTTACCTTCAGATTCCTGGGTGGAGCAAATAGTTAATGTGCTTGGCAGTCAACCAAAAGGTTAGAGGTTCGAGTCCACCCAGAGGCACCGGGGAAGACAGGCCTGGAGATGTACTTTGGAAAGATCAGCTATTGAAAACCCTAAGGAGCACAGTTCTGCTCTGACACACACGGGGTTGCCGTGACTCGCAGGGGCAGATTAATGAGTAAGCACAGTATGCACCAGTTTACATTGAGCAAGGTGTGCACGAGCTTAATTGTATTTCCTTGCTAATCTGTGGTGAGCAATTTCACATGGGTTTCACCACCTCTTTGCTGTGGTGGGGGACAGGTGAACTTGTGCACTGCAGATTGGTGGGAAGGCACAACTGGGCCCGAGCGTTACTTGTTTTTTGGGTAATCCGGCTCTGGGTCAGAATCGACTCAGCAACAACTGATTTTTATTGTGTGCTGGTTAAAAAGGCAAATCTAGGCTACTGAGTTAATGAACATACAGTGGCTGATACAGTACTTTTTACAAGTAATATATTTTCGTTTTAAAAGGGCTTTCTCACTTGCCCTCAAATGGTGACTGTGAATTTCGAGAATCATGGCAGAAAGATAGGGAAGATATTTGAGGGGAAGTGATCTTTCTATGAGTGTCAAAGTAGGTATGTTGCTGCCTTTTCTCTCTTTCTGTGTTGTAATTATGGTATTCATACCATCAGGTAGAATATTGTCAGGATACTGAGAAGTATGAAATTGCTTTTCCTGGGAGTAAAGAGACAGTATTTTGTCTTGCACTGCTGATTGGGGAATAGAGGTTTCTATAATGAAAGCAGATAAGGAACATAATTTAGAGATAAATAAGAGTGGGCAACAAAGGATTTTTTTTAAAACAAAAAGTGTAGCCATGATACAGAAGGTATAAAAAGAGAGAAAATTAAAAAGAAAATAATTGAGACATGGAAATCATGAACTGGAGTCAATGGAAAAATAAAATTTAAACATTAACATGTCTGGCTGGATGCATGTTTTGTTTATTGCTAAGACATTGTTTTGTTGAATTCCTTGAAATGTCAGCCTGCTGGCTTTAAAACATACATGTATTGGCCAGGATAATAGCGGTAACAGCAACTGTGATGCCATGGGCTTCTTTACAGCCTTCCTTGGGATTCTGAAGAATTTAAAAGCTAACAAAAAATCAATTTCCTGGATATAGAGGGCAGTTACATAAGTCACTTTGTGTTCACCTGGGAGAGTGGATTTACTTGTATAAGTTTTAAATAACTCATCTAAAGGAAGGGAGAGATTAGATCATATGAAGGAAAAATTCTGAGATTAAATAGTGCTCCTCTGTGGCCTTTCTTTTTTATTTCTTCATAGATATGCTCAAAGGTCACCTCATGGTGGGGATAGTAGAAATATTCTCAGGCTTCAGATTTACTCAGGAAGGTAAATAAAGCTCCTCTTGATTGCCAAGTATGTTAAAATGTGCTGCGTCCAGCCTGTTAACTTCAGCCCGATTAGAATAAGTATGGTGGTCGCCATTGCTTCTTTCCATACTAAGTCCATTTTGAGAGCAGTGGTCAATTATAGTTTCCTCCCCTCAGCTTGCTCATAAAAACTGATGTGTTTTTTATACTTCTTCAAGGTCCTGCAAGTTGACTGGATGGGTAGTTCAGCTGATTCACAAAAAGTCACTTCTCTCTGGATAGTATTTTTATTTACAAGGAACTTCACTGTAATTTCTGGTGCTGTAACTGTGTAATAGGGGACTTTTTTTCAGGAAATCTTTTTTTTTTTTTTAAACATATTTATGATGGAAATGAGATGCTGTTTGAGACTTGCTTTAAAATGAGCACACGCAAAAAATGTGGGGAAACAGATGAAATAAGATTAGAAAAATTTGGGTAATTGTTGGAGCTGGTTGCTAAGTACTCGGACTTAGAGCTTTATCATTTTGTTCTGTCTACTTTTGAGTATGTTCAAAGTTTCCTTCTGCATTCATTAGCCAGAATTCTTCAATAAAAGATTTTTCCTCATCGACTGTCTGATTATGCTGATACTCTATTCATATTGTTCCCATTGCTCTTAGCTGCTGTCTACTTGGGCCCCAACTCATGGTGACCCCAGGCACAGCAGAATGTGGACTCTTGTGATCTACAGGGTTTTCATTGGCTGATTTTGGGAGTAAATCTCCAGGCCTTTCTTTCTAATCTGTCTTAGTCTGGAAGCTCTGTTGAAACCTATTCAGCATTATGGCAACATGCAAGCCTCCATTGACAGATGGGAGGTGGCTGTGCACGTGGGCATTGGCTGGTAATCAAATCCAAATCTCCTGCATGGAAAGTGAGAATTCTACCACTGAACCAGATAGAGTAAATGCTTGATTTTTTTTTTTTTTTTATGTACCAATTTTTCAGAGTATTGTGTTATTGTCTTAGCACCCTTTTTTGGTGACAGTGAATTTTTGCTTTCTTTTTCTTTTTAGTATTGCCTTGATTTTTTATATATTTGATATTTTTGAATCTATTGCAGTCATTATAGTTTTGGTGCTCTAATTATCTCATCTTAGGCTAGTGAGAATGTCTTCAAGTTCCCTATTGTGTCCTTCTGACAAGCTCATGTTAGATTTTGGTGGCTTCCTTGGTTTTTGGCCCAATGAGCTATGCATCATATAAATTTCTTGTTCAAGACCTGTAAACTGGTATTTTTCCAAGAACTCAGGGCATTTTAATCCAAGACGTGGAGGTGTCTACAGGTTCTTATTACATGTGAGGAGCACTGTGAAGTAAGGTTATATTGAGATAACATTGGTTAACAGAAATTCAGTTGGAAGGTTTCTTTGGAAGAGCTGCCGCCAGACATCATTGTTCATTATAGTGGATGGAGATATGGCACAATCCTCACACAGATACCACTTACTATTAAAGCAAGACCATGCCAGCCAGCTACCTCTTTTAAACTTGCTCGAGACTTATTTTGGTTTTCAAGCACCTGTTCTGCTAGGTTCTGTATGTCTTAGGTTGAGTGGACTCAGTCTTTGCCTTTTGAAACTTTCTAGTACCCAACTTTGCCCATAGAATAATTGGCTTCTAAATTACATTTGGTTCCCATTCTTCTACTCAGTGTCTAAATTAGAGAGTCAAAATCAAGCATCAGCATCTTCATCTTTACCCACAAACTTGTCTTGATGGCTTTTTCAGGTATGATAGTGATTGCTGGAACAATAAGTGCAAATGTAGTGTGAAGAATTGAATTGTGCTTCCGAAAAATATGTTGAAATCCTAACCCTTATACCTATGGAAGCAATCCTGTTTGGGAATAGGTTTTTTGTTATGCTAATGAGGCAATATCAGTGCAGGGTGTATCCTAAACCTAATCACTTCTGAGCTATAAAAAGAGGAGATTAGACACAGGAACAAGTAGAAAATGAGAAGATAGATGTGATGTGAACATCACCAAGGAACTGAGGGACACCAGGGCTACAGAAGCTGAAAGAGGCAAGGATCTTTTTCCCCCAGAGCTGACAGAAAAGAGACTTCCCCTAGAGCTGATGCCTTGAATTTGGACTTCTAGCCTCCTGAACTGTTGAGAAAATAAATTTCAGTTCTTTAAAGTCACTCACTTGTGATATTTCTGTTACAGCAGCACTAGGAAACTAAGACACGTAGATGGACTTGAAGGTCACCTCATGGTGGGAACGGCAGAGTAGTTACCAATTAGTGTATTCTTCTGCTCTAAGAGTTTAACTCCAAAGATCTCATAGTCTCATTCACATAACCTTCCCATGATCATAAGAAGCAGGAATTACTGTGCCTATTTTATAGATGAGCACACTGAGGCTTGGAGAGGTGAGGTTATTCCTTTAAGGAGCTGGAATCCCCACAGAGAGCGCTCTGAATCCAAAGCTCGCACTTTCAACAACTGTTGAATGCTTCCTCTATTGCTCAGAAATGCCAGAGATAAAAAGAAATATAAGGCATGCCTTTTCTTCTCAAGAAGTTTACAATCCTAATTGAGGAAGATAAGATCTTTACAGGAAAAAAAAAAAGTCAACATAAAGAAGCATATGAAAAGAGACATGTAATTCCATTCCACCTTTCCCAGTGCTGCCAGATTAATTTTACTAAAACGTTTTTGTTCTCATTACCCCCCTGCTTAAAACTTCAGAGATTCCCTATTGCCTACAGGATGAAGTCCAACTCTCTTGCTTGGCATTTCAGGGCTTCTAATATTTGGCCCTTACCTATCTTCTCATGTGTGAAATTCCACTGTGAAGTTGGCTTGCGAACTGGATGTCTAAGCCAAAGGACACGTCTGGTGCTCTATGCTTTTGTGTCCTAGAAATTTTGTCACATAAGGGCATCCTAGTTTTTCTTAGTTCCATCTTTTAAAAGATGATCCATGAAAACTGCAAAGTCAATTGTCTCTCTGACCTGCCTTTTCTTAAAGGCATCGTGGCCATCTAGGCGCCTCTGCTGATTTCTCCAGGTCCCTGTTTAACATGATCTCGTTTGAAATTTTGCAGAACTTATTGCCTCTCTTAATTACCATATATAGTCTTATATTAACCAATCATTGCCATCCAGTCAATTCTGACTCATGGCAACTCCATGTGTGTCAGGATTGAACTGAGCTTCATAGGGTTTTCAGTGTCTGACTTTGTTTTTTTGTTTTTCTGGTACATACATGGTTTTATGATATTGGTTAACAATCCTACGACATGTTAACACTCTCCCTTCTTGACCTTGGGTTCCCTATTCCTGTCCCCTCTTGCCTTCTCGTCCTTGCCCCTGGGCTGGTGTGCCCCTTTAGTCTCGTTTTGTTTTATGGCCTGTCTAATCTTTGGATGAAGGGTGAACCTCCAGAGTGACTTCATTACTGAGCTAAAATTGTGTCCAGGGCCATACTCTCGGGGTTCCTCCAGTCTCTGTCAGGCCAGTAAGTCTGGTCTTTTTTTGTTCAATAGCTGACTTTTTGGAAGTAGATCGCTAGGCCTTTCTTCTGAGACACCTCTGGGTGGACTCAAACTTCCAACCTTTCAGTTATTAGCTAAGCATGTTAACTATATGCATCACCCAGGGACTCCAATCTTATATTTCAACTTATACATTTTTAAAATTACATTTGGGCTTTTCACTAATTATGAAAGTAACAAATGCTCAAAGCAAAAATTGGGAGGGATATTCCAGGCACAATGAGAAAAAATTAATTACCGATAATCTCATAACCCAAGGATAACCACTGCTAATATTTTGTGTGAGTGTACATATGTTAGAGTATATAACAAAAGTGGCATCATGCTGTACCTATGATTTTGTAAACGGTTTTTTCCTCTTAGCAAAATTTCTTTTTAATTATTTGATTTCATAGTGCCAGATATTTATAATGTTTTTACTATAAATAGTGTTGCAGAGATATACTCTTGTCAATTCTCTAACACTTCTCATCTTTTAAATATGGAGGAGTTAAGAATATGAATCCAGAGGTAGACATACCTGGTTCAAAACCACTTTCAAGCTCTATTCTCTTGAGCAATGACATAACCTCTATAAGCTTACATTTCCTCATCTTTGAAATATTCATTACATCACTGTCTACATCATATCATTGTTGCAAAATACCATGCCCATTTTAAGCCATTAATAAATGGGGGTTATTATGATTTTTAGTTTTTGTCTTAAGTCTCTACCTATGATAAGATCGTAAATCCCTTAAGGGAAGAGACTTTGTCTCATGGGGTCTGTGTTTGTTGTCCTCACGTCTGTTCCAATGGTTCACAACTATTTCTTGATAACGATAACAAGGATGCCACAGCATTCACTCAATACTCTGTGTAAGAAATTACTCTTAGCAATAATCCCACCTAAATCCAAAGCTTTCCTTGAGACCTGAAGACTTGAAACTTCTCTCTCCTCACCCAAATGCTCATTTTTGTTGCTAATCTTGATTTTCTAATGTTCTAATCTTCCCCTGTATTCTTTAAATTGCAGTGATTACTACCTTCATTGACTGCCTCCCCCACCCCCACCCGCCTTCTCATAGGTTGTGTTTAAATAGAAGGTACTGGGAAGATCTATGCTACCCTCATGTGATGGTATTTCTAGAGCACTAATGCATGGCACTGAGAAACACATCTTTTGGCTGAGCAAGCCAGTTCAAAAGCCAGCTTCACAGCAGAATTTCACACATGCAAATGAACCATTGTGATCCTAGTCATGAAAATTCATGGAATAGTGGCTAGTTCAGTGTGGATGACCTGTCAATTTGGCAGCCAATCATTTAGTTAAACATCCAAATTACTGGCCAGTTACTCAGTCTAAAGCTAGTCTTCCTGCTTGTTACTGGGTTCTGTGTAATCCTATTAAAAGCAATGACATCCCCTTTGATTTGTGGAGGCTAATGGTGTAGAAGCACCATGCAGGCACAGGACATGTGTCTGGCACAGTTTAAATGTGGGCATTGTGAGAATGGACCATTTGTGTTACTGTTGGATTTATTCTTAAAATACTAAGTCTCCTCTGTTTGAATAACGGGCAAAGTATCTTAATTTCATGGGTGCTCCTAGTTACTATTTTCATCAAGTTTCAATGGGAATTCCTCTAAGGATTGAATTTTCATTCTTGGATGTGCACTAGTTGACTTTGTTGGATCTGTATTTGACTCCTCAGACAAGCCTGTACGGTCAGACAGTCAGACACAAAGCCAAAGAGGCTTCCCCAGGGCTGGGTAGAACTTGGGACTTTGATGAAGGTGACTCATCGGAGGTTTGAATTCAGACAGAAGGCGGTAGTTGTTGTTGTTTTGTGTCATCGAGTCTATTTCAACTGACAGTGACCCTATAGGACAGAGCTGAACTGCCCCATAGGGTTTTCTAGGCGGTAATCTTCATGGAAGCAGATGGCCAGGTCTTTCTCCTGTGGAGCGCTGAGTGGGTTTATACCACCAACCTTTTGGTTAGCAGCGAGTGCTTAACCGTTGCATCACCAGGGCTCCTTAGGCATAAAGTAGTAATATTAATAAGCTGGGAAATGACTCAAGAGCCATAATTCCTAATCACAGACTTCTCTGAGATTATGATAAAAACTCTAGACCTTGGCTCCAGAAAAATGCACAAACAATCTAGCATGCAATTCCTAAGTGGTCTAGGGAACCATGGATCCTAGGTTAACATTCCTGCTCTGGACGAGGGTGAGGGACCAGGAGTAGACAGAAAGACTAAGAGAGACAGAGAGATAGACAGAAGGAGAGGCACAGAGATAGAAGATAAAGGCAGAGAGGCTTAGAGAGACAAATACAGAGGCAGAGAGAAGTTGAGAGACAGAAAGCAGATGTGACTGCAGGTCTTTAGCATGACATAGTCTCCCAGTACTCTGTACAACTGGGTTCTAATACGGACTTTCTGATGCTGGAATAAGGTACATAATCCTGGGTTCTTCTGGCTCATACAATCTGTCAGATGAGAGGCATGATAGATCCCACACCCGAGGGTTTTTGACAGTGTTGAGAAGATATACAGAGACAAATATTTCATTTTAAAAACAAGAGTGTAGTCTTTATGAAGTCACCACATTCTAAGTTAAAGGACCACTTGGCTTGTAAATGAAAAAAACATTTGTATATAATAAAGATCATCGATGAAATAAGTATAATAAAAATAATAGTGATTAGGAAGCATTCTCCATACTTTTCAAAGAGTTTTTATATATAGTGTCATATTTTATTCTTACAATAGCTGTTTTTGTTAGGTAGGGCAGAAATCGTCACATGTGTTTTAAACTTGAAGAAATTGAGATAGTTTTGTATCATGACTTTCCTGGAATCACAGATACTTAATGAGAAAATGAACTCTAGAAACCATCTCCCAGCTTTGATCCTAGAGTGAATCAATATACCCTTGCTTAACTGGGACATCTATATCACCAGTGTATATTACAAATGGAGTATCCTTTTGTTTCCTGAAAATGAAATATGTGAATTGAAGATAGTGTTCTTGAAATGGGGAAAAGTAATAGATTCACAGAAATGTAGACAGAAAGAGATCCCATAGATGGATGATCCAACCCACTCATGTTAAGGACAAGAACTTGTCCTGGAGGCTTAAGAGATTGAGGTGAGACCCTCTAGCTGGCCAGTGGGAATGTCCGCGGGGACACTCAGAGTGTGAAAAAATGAGGACTTGTCCCCCAACTCCTTGCTTTTGTTTTTAACAAGGAAGAAGCAGCATTTACAAGCATCTGCTCCATGTCTTGTATAACTCAGATGGAACGATTCAGTAACAATTTTGAAAAATTAGGTGTGAGTCAAATTCATTTCTGTTCTCAGACTATGCTTGGAAAGTTTAAAATTCCAAACAGTGTTTCTCAGAAATAGTTTGTATAGGATAAAGTATATTTCTGTACATTCTGTTGGGTGGGAAATTTTACATGGCTATTAAGAAATATGACAGATTAATTGTTCTGCTTCTTAGGCCATAATAGAGATTCCTGGGTTCGAATAGGTAATGTAGGTATTAAAGATGAACACACACACACACACACACACACACACACACATTAAAATTGTAGGCACTTATAAGAGTATTAGGCCTTAGGGTTATTTAAACATTCCTCATTTATAACTTGCTTTTTGGAATTATTTAGCTATGCAAGATATCACCATATTCAGTATTTTTTTTTTAAATAATAAACATGTCTAGTCAAAGAAGGCATTAATGAAGCAATTCCCCAAATAAAACAGCCCATGATATCTGAGTTGCAGCAGAGAGAGAGTGTGGTCTTTGTAGTTTAATCAAGATCACAAGACTTGTTTTGAGCGTCTGTCATCTTTAATTTTACGGCACTTCATTTCAGAGTAGGACTGCCAGGGTCACATGCAATTAAAACACAGGCAAGATTTGTCTTGTGAAATCTTAACATAAAAAGTAATGTGTTAGTCCATTTTAACTTTTCTACTGAACTCTGTGAACTCACTAATTACTTTTCCCCCTGCTTGTCACCTTTTTGATATGACATGTATTTTATAGAGGAGATAGAAGTTTGGAATTTTTTTTTATATCATGCATATGATTGAGGATAACAAAATTAAACCAGAGAAAAAAGGAATGCGTTTTCAGAATTACATTTTTCAGAAATATCTGAGCACTCCAGCTTCAATTACAAAGAACCTCTGTAGATCAAATTCTGGGAAATAACTGTTAATCTGCTTAACTAGGGCAGGTAGCAGTGTAATAACGGACCAGAGATTTTATAGAGGCCAGGATCGTGAACCAGAGTTTATTCTCTGGGGTGCGGACAAAGGACCTTTTATGTGATTGGCTGTGCAAAGCATTAAAAGCCAGCGCCAACCTGGAGATTTGGAGCGTGAGGAGGGTTGTTGCATCATAGTGATCAGTAAATTGCATAGACCCTTATTAACCTTATTGATAAGGAGCTTAGGGAAGTCCCATTCAGGCCGCAATATATTCTTCTTTTTGTTCTCCTGTCTGTCTCTGTTTGCAATCCCAGTCGCTTTGTCTGGAGAGTCTTTAAACTGCACCTCAAAATTCAGCGTGAGTAGCTGCGCCTTTAAGTTACAGCAAGGAAACGGAGCACGGAGCCACCCCTGTGCACAGGGGGCTCAAGGCCGATTTAACTGGTGCTGCGGACACCTGGAGAATGTTCGAAAATTTTGTGCTTAAAGAATCTTTTATATTGCTCCTCTTTCAGTGCAGCTGGGGTCTATAGGGATCACGGGATTATTTTTGATACCTGTCGAAAGGAGTTATGCCTACGCTGATTTTCCATCCCTCACTACTAATTAACCTTATGGTGTACAGGAAACAGTCTATTTAATACCTGCGTTCTTTCTGTAATGCCAAGTAATAGGAAATCCAGTGTGAAATGTAGTTAGCATTTGCCTTTTGGAAGTCATTTTTAGGTTTCCAGTGTTAGTGACTGTGACCTCAGAACTGATAGCTAGAACAATAGTGAGCCCAGACCGATTTTGGTTTCAATTGTATTCTTCGTCCCCTCCAACTTAAAAGCTACCTTTCGCCTGGACTTGTGAGGAGACTGAAGAAAAGGGACACCCCGAGCCAGACAGTGTCTCCAGGGAGTATTCCATGTCAATCTTTCACTGATTGGGAGGAGGGTTCTAAGGCTTCCCTTCATACCACACCCATAGCCTGGCTGCTACTCTACTAACTCTCTTCTCAGCAGCTAAACATCTCTTAACGAGTCCTCATCCTCTGAGTCAGGGAGGCTTGACTATGACACAGGCAAACACATCACGGCAAGAGTGTGCAGCAGCAATAAAAACAGATGCTGTAGGAAAGGAAGGAATCAGAGACTAGGGTAAAATGCTGAAGGAAATCCTGTTGGTAGGATGCTTGGGAGGGAAAAAAAGGTAGGGTCTAACAATAAAGAGCAGAAATTAAACTGTGCAAAATGTCACCAGATGATGTGGAAAAATCCACATCTTCAAGTATGCTGCACAATATGGACTTTGAACACATTTGGCTAGTGATGTGAGGATGGTTAGTGTAAGTCCTGCTCTTAAAATGTGTGTGTGTGTGCACATGCGTGTGTGTGAAGTAAACTTGTGAGGTTAAATGGTGCCAGAGGAAAGTGAGTATTCTCAGTCCGATGCTTTGTATCTCCCGGATTTCTTGGCTTTTGAAATTCCCGTACATTGGTCAGAAAGCCTGTGCTCTATAGCATTTAACTAACACGTACACTTTACATTTGCAAATACAGGCAAGGTGCGTGTAGGATGCTGCTGGGTGTCACGGATGTCTGGATCCTGCCCCATCTGAACCAGGACGTCAGCATTTGCTGTTGGACTTGTGTGAGTTGGGCTGGCGAGTCTCACGGTCCCTCTGCTGCTGAGCTTAAAGAAAGTAGCATTTCTTGGGGACTTGCTCTTCAAGACAGATAGTTGAAGGGGTATATATTTGATGATACTTTTTTTATGTAGCACTAAGAGTCGTACCAATACCAGTGATCTGGCTGCACGTAAACATTACATTTAACTTGCTACAACTAATTGGTAGGAATACCACTGGCAGATCATATTTGTATTTGATGTTGTTGTGTTCTTGGTGTTTGTCTTGGCTCACTCACCCAGCAAGTGGATACTGAGCACCAGCTATGGACATAGTATTGCTGCTCTTCCTCACTGTTTCTCTTAGTGCTCTCCTAATTGAATAAGGAGTGTTTTCTATAGAATCCAGTTGATTGCTTAAGAATTTCATGGACCCTGCATGCTTTACTCCAAGCATAAGACCGCAAAAATCAGCAGGTTAAATCTATAAGGTATGTGTGTGTGTGTCTGTGTGTGTGTATCCTTCTGCCAGGTCTCTCACCAAGACAGCTAGACATTTTCATTTTGACAAAATCACTAAAGAAAACTGTCATCTTTTTGTACAAGATGTTCACTGTATTCCCATGATTTGAATGATTCAGGACCACTCTCTGGCAGCATGCGACTCAGCGTGCCTTGATGTCTGCCTGTTTTTCAATTATATTTAAGACGAAGACTGCTGGGGACCCATTTTTTTTTTTCATCTTGTATAGGACCAGATTTAATTTCCATACAATATCAGGCAGTGTGATATGATGGATGATAACAGGACACTGACAAATATGATGCAATGCAGGATAATATGATGTAACATTGGGTAGAAGCCATTCAGACAGGTATTTTTGAAGATGTGGGCGAAGAGGCTTCCAATCTGTCTTCTCCATAATCCACTAACATGAACAGTACAGTGTCAGTAAAGCATGTGGGCAAACAAATGCTACCAGAATATTGAAATTATAATAGCAATAACATGAATGAGTTTAGCTATCCACGCACAACAATAAAGGTATTCTATATTTCTTTGGGGGAAATCGTATATTATCCCTTTTTTTTCTTTCATGAAATTAGTATCAAAGTGAAAACTTTCATCACATATGTTAACAGGAGAGTGATCAGGTACTCACATATGGAGTATAAATATTTGGAATATTTATGTGCTTATATTTCTTTAGTTACTTTTCCTGTGTCACCATATGGTATAGTGGTTAAGGCAAGGCTTTCTTGAGTCTTATTATTTAGATTCAAATATTTGCTTGACACTCACTAACTGCATGAACTTGGTTAACGTCATGATTTTGCCCCTCAATTTCCTCAAGTATAATCAGAGATAATAATAATATCTCCCTCCATAGATTTGTGAAGATTAAACAAAACAATACATATATAGTGTAGTTCCTGGCACATAATGAACACTAAGTGTTAGCTAATCAAAATTTCTATGACTCATTTCAGGACTAAATTTTTTTGGTGGTCCTTTGAGTGGCCAGAGAAACAATATTGCTCGAGGACAAAACCAGTTGCTGTTGAGTCAACTCCTACTCACAGCGACCCCATGTGTGTCAGGGTAGAACTGTGCTCCATAGGGTTTTCAGTGGTTGAGTTTTTGAAGTTGATTATCAGGTGTGATACAGTGAATTACTTAATGTGTGCCTTCTAGCCATAGTCTTTGTGACTCCTGCACACTGATTGGGTGGGACTATGCAAATAAGGAGCATGGCACCCTTGTGTGGGTGGGACCATGCAAATAAGGTGTATGGAACCCTAACGAGGGAGTTGGTCAGTTTTGTCATCCTACTAAGCTTAAAATGAGCCATCCTAGAGGTGGACAGGGAGGACCTTGGTACCACCAAGAAGAGCTGGGAGTAGAATGTGCCTCTTGGACCTGGGGTCCCTATGCTGAGAACCTCATCGACCCAGGAGGTAGAGATAGAGAGATCAGTAGGATGATGCTCCATAATATTGATTTCCATTTCTGCTGCCGTTGTCTGAATTCAGACCCAAATCAACACCACTATGGCAATAAATTTCTGGATGGCACTAGTGGCTATAATTTTTCCTTGCTTCAAACTCCACTCCGTAATGTTGCCAGGAGAATCTTTACAATTTTGATAAAGCCACTTCCCCGCTAAAAATCTTCAGGATCTCAAAGTGGTCTATGGACTTACAAAGAAACATCTTGGTATGTCATTTGAAGCTTTTTAGAGTCTGATCCCAACCTACTTCTCATCTTATTCAGGAGCTCATAAAGTTATTGTCAGTTAATGAACAGGAGACCCATTATCTACATCCTTTAGGAATAACTTATACTTTTAGGGTGTAATACCTGTTACAGTTTCTTTCACATGATTCCATGATCCTATTAGATTTTATAATCTGAGAGGCAAGATAAAGCAAGTACAGTTGTCCCTCTGGATTGGTTCTAGGACCCCGAAACGGTTACAAAAATCCATGGATGCTAGGGTCCCTTATATAAACTGGTGCAGTATTTGCATATAACCTACCACATCCTTCTGTATATTTTAAATCATCTTTAGATTACTTATAATACATAATACAATGTAAATGCTATGTAAATAGACTTTGGGGGATTGCTTTGACCACTTCATTGCTTTTTAGGGGCCATATTTTTCACAGAAACAAACGGTGCACGCAAGTAGCGAACAAACTCAAGGTGAACAATGCTCAAACAACGAGCGCTGGAGAGAGACCGAGGATCTGTGAAATGGCGGGAGGCTACAGCAGGGGATGCCTACACATCACTTTATTTGCGTGGATTCAGCATAGTGCTCTGGTGCACGGCAAATTCAGGTTTGCTTTTTGGAACTTTTTTCCAATATTTTCCATCCGCGGATGGTTGAATCCAAGGATGCAGAACCCACAGATATGGAGGGCTGACTGTATTATTCTATTTATAAAAACTGAGACCCAGATAGATTAAACCATTTGCCCAGAATCTAAACAGTAAGTCCTCCTAAGTGCTTAGTCTGCTCAGTTTTCTCACCTTTCACCTTGCTCTTGCTCATTCGTGTATCTCCGCAGTTTGCTTTACGCAGTCTGATTATCTGGGGAGCAGGCTCTGAAACATTGAGGGTTTAACACAGAGGTCACAAAAAAGAAGGCTTTTGGCTGAGTTTTGACTCAGATGTGTTTTATTTGCTGCCTTTAAAAATCAGGCGGTTTCATACAAGATTCTGAATTGCTGGCGTTTCATGAAAGAGCTGAAGATCTGGCAACATTGTGCCCACATTTCCACACAAGCCAATGGGCTTGAGCTGAGCAGAAGCCGACCCTTTTGGATAGGCACTGAATTGGAGTTTCCCCAGCTGCCGCCGCTTCACAGTACCTTAAACCTGGTCCTCTTTATTCATTTATATTACCTGTCAGACCACAGTAAGCATTTGTGTTTGTAATCCTTTGTTTAAAGAAAAAGGAAAAAAAAAAAAAAAAAAAAAGATCCATCTATTTTCTGAAGAGGAAACATTTTAATTGAAGAAATATAATGTAATTATTATATTTGAAGGAAGACTTTGCTTTTTGTATTAAGATTTGAGTTTCCCAGGAGACAGTTGATATTGTTTTGGTTTTATTTCTCATTTTTGACAACAGAGCAATTTGACCCAGAACTCTTAGTGACAGTCCTTTTGGATGAAAATCTTTGCATGGCCTTTAATTAGGAATTGACAGGGTGATTAACTTATAATTCACAAAAATAAATGTGGAAAAGACAAGTACAGGTCAATTTCTAACTGTGTTAAACTGTAAAGATGGCACCATTGGCAAGTGATTGTTTCCTTTTAACAGCTTTTGTAATTTTTCTTAATTGGATCCTTTGTTTTCTAATTGGATAGAGAGAATCATCATATGGCTTTCAATTACTAGCTGTGGCATGATGATCCTGTCATATGGCCACACGGAGTATTGTCAGATCCTCAACATATAGGATGGAATAAGTGCCATCTCCAAGAAGCCTTTTCTGTGAATAAGAAAGGGGGGCAACCTCCCAGGTCCTGGGGGAGTAAATCCATGCTGAAATAAAACATACCAACCAGGTTGTTTCTCCAGGGAGACTGTTTTGGACGTGTGTTTCCATTCTGTAGCCTATGTTATAATTTCTTAAAATGTTTGCTCATAACAATATTAGAAAAGGCTTTAAGAGTACAAGATTGTAATTGCATTCCCAGACAATGTTGACAATCACACACACACACAAACACATACAGGAAGAAATAAGTCTTCTCAAAGTAGTTTGTTTCCCCAGTCTGCCAGTGAATTTAGAGATTGTCTTTCTAAGAAATCAAATTTATTTTATCACTTCCTTATTTAAAAACCTCCTTTGGATCTCTTTGGACTACAAGATAAAATCTGAACATTTTATCATGGCTGACGCCTGACCCCAGCATCTTTTTCTAGCTCCATCTTTCAAAATTGCATGGCATTCACTTTACTCTCTATTCACCAAGCTCCTCACTTTTCCTTGGAGATGCTGAGCCTTTCACAACTCTGTTCATGCCATTCCTGCTTCCTAGTATGTCTTCTGCATTTTCTTTACCTGGTAAATCTTACTCATTGGTTCGAGGTTAAATTTAAAAAGTCATCTCCCCAGTGAAGTCTCCGCTGACTGCCTGAAGCATAATTCATTCTTTGATTCTATGTTAACCACTGAACTTCGTTAATATCTCTGTAATAGCTTCTGCTCATTCATTCTTAAAAAAACAAAACACAGAAAAACAAAAACTTCTTGAGCATCTCTATGTATAGGGGCTGGACCCTGGGACTATGTAGTGACCAAGATGGATAAGGTCCCTGATCTTGCATAGAATTGTAACTGATCCTTAGGTATTTATCTGGACTGTGAAACTTATCTAGAATCGTGAGACTGAGAAATTACTGACCCGTTGCTGTCCCCGAGTCAATTCTGACTCATCGTGACCCTAAAGCACACAGTAGAGCTGCCCCATAGTGTTTCCAAGGAGCAGCTGGTGGATTTGAACTGCTAACCTTTTGGTTAGCAGCTGCATCATTTAACCACTGCGCCACCAGGGCTACAGAAGGTAAGGATATTTGCCTTACTTTATATTTGTATTGGAAACTCTGGTGGCATAGTGGTTAAGTGCTACATCTGCTAACCAAAAGTTTGGCAGTTCAAATCCACCAGGCACTCCTTGGAAACGCCATGGGGCAGTTCTACTCTGTCCTATAGAGTTGCTATGAGTCGGAATTGACTTGACAGCAATGGTTTTTTTTTTTTTTTTTTTTTTTTTGGTATATTTGTGTCACTAGTGTCTAGGATTGTGTCTGGTTCAAACTAGGTAATTAAAAATGCTCATTGGCTTTCCATATTGACGAGTTTCATAAAATCTAACCTCTTATTGAGTGGACCTAGTATGCTTAAAAGCGTGGCTTTTAAACTTGGAACAGTTGCTCTGACCATTGTTGAGGTCTTTGAGATGTTATGGAATCTAATGACCTTTTGGCTTAACCCTTTCTATGTCTTTAGTGTGTACAAGTCAGACCCTGTGATGGGCACTTTGGCTCAGGACCTTGGAATGCTCTTTCCCCAGAGAGGGAACACAGTCTCTGATTAAACGCCCTTAGCAGGCAGGGACAGGACACAGCTGGGGTTTGAATCAGGCCAAATCCCATCAGATTGAAAATCAAGAAGCCGGTGCTTTTGAAGATTACAAATCTGGAAAGCAGCAGAGATAAGGGACTGTGAGTCCCTGCTCAGAGCAGGTAAGGCCACTTTTCTTTGGCTTTTAGTGCTGTTTTTCTCTGGCTGAGGCTCCCATAATGACTTTCAAGATGGGTATGTGTGAAAAGATGAGATTTTAATCCTAGAACTGCTATATCTACTCCTCCTCTCTTCCAAAAGTGAAATAATTAAAGGCTTGGGGAAGACATACTGAGGAATATGGAATGTCATGGGTATGGGGAGGACCTGAAATAGAATGTGGGAAATTCTTCTTTTATGTCTCCATGTTTTCATCAAAGGCATCAGTACAACTTTACTTATATGAAGAGCTTCAAGCTAGCAGGTTTGTTAGCTCACTATTATCGATGACTTTAGATTATGGGGTTCCACCTCAGGTGACTGTTCTTGGCTTTGTGGTATGTGTATATGTCCCACTCGATTTAACCATACTTCAGCCTTTAGTGTGATTGCTTCTCTGCTCTTGGCCATGAGTCCATTTACTGGCGTCACTGCCAAAATGAAGACATTCAAGAGGGACAAGGAAACCCTCTCCTTCCTTAAGCATCTCTGTGGATGCTGGAGCTTCGAGCACACTCTGGCTATCTCTTAAGCAGATCCTCACCCTCCCCCGTATATCCCATTTATCCAGACAGCCTATGCCTCTGAGCTCATTATTGCTCTCAATGTTTGCTCTTGGATCCATGTTTTACGCGTTTTATTTACATGCTTTATTTTTCATTTTATGAGCAAATCGATAACTAGACTTACTCTTTATCGCACTGGATTAGTTTTATTTATTCCGTTTCAATTTGATTAAAAAAGCTGTCAAACATAAGTCTACATTTTTATCAGCAGAACACTTTCACAAAACCCAGTGTGAGATGTGTTCAGCTAGAACATACTTTTCAAAATAAAACAATGTTTGATATATTCTAGACAGTTACCCTTTTGTTTATGCATGACAACTGAAACTAACCATCAAATGGATAAACCAATTCAAGCCTAGTCAAGTAATCTTTAGGGCATATGAAAAAAAGCCTTTTAAAAAAGTTCTTTCTAAATGGATTTAATATAATTCACCAATAAAGCATCCTCAGAAGCATAATAAAAATTCTACATAAAATGACCTAGCCAGGGACTAGGAAGATGTGCAGTTTGATGAAGATTCAAAATGGATGTTCACATTAAAAATGAGCAGTCATACAACTCCTGTACAATATAAAGATCAAAATATCAGGGCACTAATTTTGCTTCTAATTTATAAGATAGTATGTTTATGGGACTGCAAATAGTATGTATTAAAAATCATACCCAATGGCAAATGTTTTGAACTGTCATTTTTCTTTGGAAAAATTGTCATTCAACATGTTGTTTACATGTTGTTTTTATAGCTTCCACTGTACAGCACTGAGAATAGCTAAGCTATATTTACATATACAAAAATGTTCTAATAAGATGAAATATGTCTATTTTGGTTGAGAACCTGATCTCCTTTATTCTATTTTAAAATTATTAGCTTCTGCCTTCCAGCTTCTCTTGGTTCCACCCACGTGCAAACAGGAGTATGCACACATGGCGAGGCAGCATGAGGAATAAGAAGGCACACAAGTGTATACACATACCCACACTCTCAACGGCACTGATACCCACTCACACATCTACAGACACATACACAAGCACACACACAATGCCAGGGAGCAGCGTTCAAGCGATCTTTTGGATGTTTGCTGTACTTTGCACATTATTTAATAGCACAGGGCTTGTATACTATGTGCCCAGAAGTGCTAGAAGTAACAGCACTGAAAGGGTTAATGTAGAACACATATAGGTAAATATTGTCAATTATTTTATTCAAATGTTTGGAACTTAAACACACAATCATCATTAAGTTTTCACAAAATGAGGCATCTGTCGCTTGAAAGGAAAAAAATATTTCAGAAGTATGTTTACAGAAATGTAAAAATATTAGACATCAAGACAGATGTGAACATATTCAGTAACTTGTCTTGTCTGTCAGTCTTCCTCTGAGCCGAAGATCTTATTGTACTCGCTCAGCATGAGCTCAGCTATCTGGTTTTGGTATACCATGTGTACTGCCATGTTCCCCGTCTCATTTTCGGCTCGAAGAAGGGTAGGTCCAAACACAATCCCTAAGCTTTGTGTGGACATGAGGTTCTTAGAGGCTTTGGCCACTATTCTGTGGAGAGAGGAAAAAGAGATTCCATTAGAGTTTGACGTGAAATTATGGCTACTTTTGAATGATAAAGTTCTGTATTCTTGAATTCTTTTTCTTTTTTAAATTTCAGTTTAAAGAAGAAAACTAATGGCAGTGATTGGCTTTGGCACAACAGAGAATGCAATACAAGAACAAAACGTTTCTAGGACAAGAAAAACAGCAACTACCGCAACGCCATTTAATTTTCTATTCGTCATGGTTTACTATACAGAAATAGAACCGATGGCTTTTCAGGGAAGGGTAGATTACCTTGTCCAGCTTTTTATCCTCACAGTGTATGGTCCTTGTAGGTGCTCAATAAATATTTGTGGAGTGAATGAATCAATACATTAGGCAGCAACTATTACTGTGGAGAGTTAACAAGATTTAGCCTTTGAAGTGCTTATAGTCAATGGTGGAGACAGGTGATACACGCATAAAATATAAAAGAATGCAAACATATAAACAGGACAACATATGCATTATTAATGATAGAATGTAGACATGAGGACTGAGAAAAGAATTAAATTTTTAGTGATGAGGGTGAAAAAGCATTCCTTGAAAATGTTAACTGCAATCTATTTGTAGAGAAGGTGTGTTCTGAGGCATTTAGGTGTATGGCAAAATTCTAAGTGTCTCTGTTCATTTTGGAGAACTGGCTTCACTCACACCTCAGTAAAAGACAGAATCCTGTAGCATCTGCACAGGAAAAGAGTCCCACTGGAATCAGAGAAATCCCTTTGCTTGTGTGAGGACTATACAGAGAGCTTGAACACCAATGAAACATTAAGATGTGGTTTTATTAACAGTAGCACCATGCCTGCTTCAACACAGAACTCCTAAAAAAGAAAATAAAGCCCCATCCTATAAATTAGAGACTTAAAAAAAAAAAAACAAAACAAAAACCCCAGCTTTTCCTTACAACGAAGCCTCCTTGGATTGCTATTAAATTTAGCACTAGTGAGGTTTAATGATGTTAAGGATATAGGAACGGCATACGGATGGAAAGGGTGCTAAGAAATACTAGACTCCACCTGACATCTGACCCATGGGAAATGTGAGTGGAGAGAATAAAGCAAGGCAAATGAATACTTTATTAGAAGGCTGTGGGGTCTCGGGCCTCAGACCTTAGTGTGGAACCTCGGTGTGCTGATTGGACTGATAGAAGACTCTTTTTGTTACGCCTGTATGGGCCTACGTGGTGCTGAACAAGAGGAGGCATGAAGACCTCATTGCTCATTTCCATCCCTTCACAAGCCTGAATCTCTGAAGTACCACTTCAGAGACCAATAGGCCCTGCCTTCCGTTTCCTGAAAGAGATCTAGAAGGGCCAAAGCCACGTATGCATTGACTTGTGATTCCCCACAGCACAAGTTCATTGCATGCACCATGGCCAGCAAAATGTACTTACCTGACCTATATTAATAATAGTCAGCTCTTTTTCTAAGCACGTGGGGGTTGCCATGGGTCAGAATAGACTCGACGGCAACTGGTTTGGTTTTTGGTATATTGTTCCAAGCACTTTAATTGTTTCCTTTAATCCTTTTATTATTAACCCCATTTTACAAATGAAGACTACTGAGGCACAGAGGGGTTGAGTACCTGATGTCACACAGAGCTGAGGTTCAAGCCCAGGCAGCCCGCTTCCAGGGCCCCGGGAAGCATTATTGCCATGGTGTCTGTTATGACTCCTGGTCTTTATAACGGGGCTGATTTTTACTCCACCATCCTCCAGAGGATTATAAAATCCTTCTGTAAGAGGGTCTGAATTTTTATTCTTCACTGTAGGATTGTGATTGACCGTTTGGTTGCAGATTTACTGTGGGCAAAGTGACTCTAGAATTTGGACTAGATATTCAAGATATTCTGCCTCCCATTTTCACTTTTCTTCTGCTTTAAATGGAGACTTTGTACCTGTGAGCACTGTTGGCATGGCTACATTTCTGGAAAGGATTCTCATATATTTAGAGTATCAGTGAGTTATTTGAGACTTCAAATTTAAAGTTTCCTTTGGAATATAAGAAGCTATGCCGCTTTGCTATTGCAGTTACCAGAAGTCTGTTGAATGATTTAAGTATCCTCCTGCTTGAAGTCAGGGCAAATGAAGTAGGCCGTTGCTTCCCTTTAACATGTTTATTTAACTTGGTTTAAGATTTCTCTTGAACCTCTTACAAATCTCCTTATTATAAAAGCCATTCATGATTCACTGTGAAGGAAAAACAGGTTTTTCTTTTTTGGTTTTAAATTAATACTTTTTTGTGATGCTAACTCCTTCACTGACTTCAGCACAATAAAAAAAGAATTGTTAAAGGCAAATATGGAGAGAGATAACATAACTAAACAATTAAATGAGCACCTACTACGTGAAAGTTGATTTAACAACTTTACCCATTGGTAGCAAAGGTGTAAGACATTAAAATTTATCTAGTGGAGAATGGGACTCAGAGGGAACAGAGCATGGAGGAAGAGAGTATTCCAAGTATGAAATACAGGGAGTCTTGGCTGACAGGAGAGCAGAAGGATAGTAGGATGTGGGGTCAAGGAAGAATTACAGGGAAAAGGGATGATACAAAGATAGAGTGAGGATTGGTGATGTGTTTTCCTATTTAATAACGGCTATAATTTCAGTGGAGCCCTGGTGGCACAGTGGTTAAATGCTCAGCTACTAACCAAAAGGTTGGTGGTTTGAACCCACCAGCCTCTCCATGGGAGAAAGATGTGACAGTCTGCTTCTGTAAAGATTTGCAGCCGTTGGAAACCCTGTGGGGCAGTTCTACCCTGTCCTATAAGGTCAGTATGAGTCAGAATTGATGCAACAGCACACAACGACAACATAATTTTAGTCGGTGGCAGGAGGAGTGAGATTTGGGAAAGCTGGAAGTCACAACTGAGGCATACTCATAAAAGTGGGGCTAGAAATCAAGGAGGTCCATGAGCTGATTGGATGGGGACAGCCCTGGCTGTCAGAAGGATATGGTGGTAGAAGGTGGAAGGAGTCTGTAGCCTCTGGAGGAGTTTAGGTGAGTGGAGGGTGTCTTAGTTATCTATGGGTGCTATAACAGAAATACCACAAATGGATGGCTTTAACAAAGAAAAATTTAATCTGTCACAGTCTAGGGGGCTAAAAGTCCAAATTCAGGGTGCCAGCTCCGGGGAAAGGTTTTTTCTCTCTCTGTCATCAATCTACCTCTGGTCTAGGAGCTTCTTAGCACAGGGACCACGGGTCCAAAGGATGCATGTGCTCCTGGCTCTTCTTGCTTGGTGGTAATGAGGTCCCCTGTCTCTCTGCTCACGTCTCCCTTCTATATCTTAAAAGAGACTGACTCAAGACACAACCTAATCTTATAGATTGAGTCCTGCCTCATTAACATAACTGCCTCTAATCCTGCCTCATTAACATCATAGAGGTAGGATTTACAATACATAGGAAAATCACATCAGATGGCAAAATGGTGGAGAATCACACAGTACTAGGAATCATGGGCTAGCCAAGTTGACACACATTTTTGGGAGACACAATTCAATCCATAACAGAGGGTAACCCAGCTCTTTAGTGGCTACCAGAAGAAAAAAAAAATCTAGTGGGACCCAGGCCAGAAGAGGGGAACAAGAAAGCTGAATGAGGCTAGACTATTTTTCCATTTGCCAAGAGTTCTTCATATTTTTCCTGCTCAGCAAAAGGCCCGGTCTTAGAATCAAGACAAGACCAAATGTAGAGGAGAAATCCATTTCTGAGTTAAAAGAAGATCAACAGCAGGACCATCACCAGTCTGTCAGTTTGTTGTACTGTCGTAGCTTGAGTGTTGGCTATGATGTTGGAAGCTATGCTACCAGTATTTCAAATACCAACACAGTCATCCATGGTGGATAGGTTTCCGTGGAGCTTCCAGACGAAGACAGACCAAGAAGAAAGACCTAGTGATCTACTTCTGAAGATCAGCCAATGAAAACCCTATGGATCACAACAGAATACTATCCGATATAATGCTAGAAGATGAGCTCCCTATGTTGGAAAGCACTCAAAATCCACAGTGGCTGCAAGAATGGAGTCAAGCAGAGCAAAGATCATGAAGATGTTGCAGGACGGGGCAGCGGGATTGAATGGCAAGTAACAACAGTAGGAGGCTGGAGTTATACGTCAGGGGTAAGAGTTCTCAATCTTAGCTGCTGTGTCCTAGAAGGGGACTCCTGTAATTGGTTTCTATTTCCTAAATTTCCTGTGGACGAATGTTCATTTTGTGCTGTTTTGCATGTATGAATATAAAATATTAATGTAATCTAAAACCTGCATCCTTTGTATCATTTCTCTGCACGCTTTCCATTTGATTTTAATAAAACCAGCTTTTACTTATGAGTGCATTAAAATAATCTTGTTATAAGTAAATTTTACTAAATAATACATAGTTTGTATTCTCATTATATTTACAATATACAGGTTAAGTTCTCTTAACAGTTCGGAATTTTTCCCTAAATTGGGAAAAGCAAGTTACCTGTAATAGTTTTCGGAAAAATCAAGCATAATTAAGTGAAGAAAATGTGGATACGTATTATTTGGGGCCTGTGCGATTTTGTTTATTCACTGTTATAAAATGTGTGCGTGTGCGTTTTTGTTGTTGTTACCTGCTGAGGAGTCAATTCTGGCTCATGATAACCCCATGTATTACAGAGTAGAACTGCTCCATAAGGTTTTCTTGGCTGCAGTCTTCATGGAAGCAGATTGCCAGGCCTTTTTTCTGCAGCACCGCTGGGTGGGTTCGAATCACAAACTGTTAGTCAAGTGCAAACCATTTGCACCACCCAGGGACCTTGTGTGTGTATAAATACACACACACATACACACACATATGCATGTTTTTATTCTTTGAAATTTTAAGTTGGTAATTTATTTTCTGAATAATTACCAAAAAGTAGTTGGTGTGTTGATTAATCAATAAATCATTCGCTTATAATAGATGCTGAGGGTGGAGGCCAATTAGGGGAGGGTCACCAACTACCAACTATGTGGTTCATTTAGACAGGCAAATATAGTCTCATATCAAGGTCTAGATTGGATTAGATTCTTTTCTAATGGACAGTGGGGATAGACTTTTCGGGCAAAGAAAGTCCCCAAACTGAGAACGTCTGGGAAAATCTATTAATGATGCTATAAAATTCAGTATTCAAATTCGAACTTACTTACTCGCTACCTCACTAGACTGCTAAATAGTTAAGTGGTTGGTTCAAGACTAGACCGGGAGTCAACCACATTTTCAAAAATAAAGCTCGAATACTATCCTAAAAATTATTTAAATCTCAGCTTTTTACTGCAAATCAATGGATATCATAATTTCTCCTCTCACTAAGGGACCCAGCTGAACATAGCAAGTGCCATTATTACTGAAGGCTTCAAGTGTTAAAACATATGTAGAAGAGAAACATAGCTACTGAAAGAAGTAAAAGTCCTGTATGGAAAAAAGAGAATTCAATCTAGTATCTAAGATGGAAAAATCTCCAAAACAATAATAGTTGTACTTTCAGTAGCTTAAGCTGAAGTTGAGTTGTACTGTTGGAAGGGAAGATCTCATTCAGAAACCTAATAAATTTTTACAATGGCTTTGGCAGTCCCTCCAAGACAGCTTTCACTAAAGTGAGTTCTGCAAAACAGTATTTCTATGAGATGCTTTACACATGCATGCGCGCGTGCACGCACACACACACACAATATTCCAAAGTAAAATAAGTTTTGGCGAAAACTGTGTATTACTTTCCCTTCTTGGAAATTCACAATGCACAATAGTGTAATAAAGGCTCTGAAAAGTCCTGCAAAAAAAAAAAAAAAAAAAAAAAAGCCCCTGCTAATCTTTGTTTGTCATCTCTTCCCTAATTTACTTGAACATTGAACCCCTTTCCTGAGAAACATTCTTCTGACAAGAGCTGAAAAAAGTGATATACAGTTTACAACGTAAAAGGGAGAGGAAGTGCCAGAGCTACTTTTTATCAGGCCCAAATGGAAGAAGCAATGATCCATCAATTTAAGATTATTTTAGAAACAATCTATTATCCAGTGCTACAGATGTTGGACCCCAGACAAATAAAATCCTCATAGACTTATGCTGGGTAAGTTTTTCCAAAAGTGAGCTGAATTGCTAACTCAAAGAAATTTCTTAGTTGAGTAAAATCATAGCCAAATGACTCAAAATGAAAGAGAGCTTTACTATAAAACTAAAAATTAATGCTGAATTAAGAAGACCAAAGCATCTAATAATAGTCCAGCTCCAAAAAGATACATGAATGCAAACTTTCTTTTAAGTCTGTGCTTTGCTGTTACCATAGTGACTTGCAAAGGAAGTTGAAAGCCACATAATTGCCTGCAGGACAACGCTCCTGGAGGTGTCCTCCCTATCTACGGAATGCTGTGATTTTCCAACACACATAACTTTAGAATGGTTTTGACTTGAATGGGGAAAGTGTGGTGGCAAATATATTCCTGCCATCAGGTCACACCTGGCTTGTAAAACATAGCTCATCCATTGCATGTAGAATGTTAATTTTGACTTTGGCCACTTAACTGAAGAGAGGCTGTTAAAAATAGAATAACAAATTTTCAATATGCTCAACTTATGTTTCTTATGTGCTCTAACTATTTTGGGGGGAATCCATGCTAACCATATGCTTACCTACCCTCAATCTGCACAAACTATATTGCTGTTTATACTGGGCCTTTTATATGACTGGGGACTTAGAAGATGTTCTACCTTATCCCTTAAAGTCATGGCTGTGTGTCAGAAAAAAATTTCAAACACTGCAGAACAGCATTCACCAATGTTTTTGCATTTTAATATGAATGTATTTCAAGGTGGTCATTTACAGATAATTCTGCCATTTTTATATGTTAATGTATAAATCAGTTGGTATAAACTAATTTAAAGTCTTCAGTTTTCTATCTAAAACATTATATCGTTATTTTCCAAAATAAATTAACTATCATACTAATGGAAATTATTGCTATATCCTGGCATTTCTGCTTTTAAATAATATTTAAAGCCACGTGTATCTAATCCTCTCAAAGCACATTATAGAAAAGGGGCTTTATGTAGCAACGGTATCTTTGTAGCCAACATGGTGTGATTCTTTGCATTTATTCAACATTCTCTTTACATTGATTTCAAGACAGAAAATTTCAATTATTCACTTCCTTCAAATTTTACTGATTGGGCAGTATAGAGATATTCTAAAATATCTTTGAGGTAATATTCAGAATATCTAATTAGTTACGAGAACTGGTAAAGTGAAAAAAGGAATAGCCCATAGGTTTCAATTTAATGACTTATTTCTAGTTAGAATATATATTCTGTAAGGTGACAACAACGATGGAAAAAATGTGATATCATAGCCAATCCCCTGACATAGTAAATAATACCACAAAGGGACAATAACAATAATTACTACTTTTTGAGTACCTAAAAAAAAACCAAAACAAACCTGTTGCCGTTGAGTCGATTCCGACTCATGGTGACCCTACATGCTTCAGAGTACAACTGCATTCCATAGGGTTTTCAATGGCTATAATCTTATGGAAGTAGACTGCCAGGCCTTTCTTCTGTGGCACTGCTGGGTGGATTCGAATTGTCAATCTTTTGGTTAGTGGCCAGGTGCAAACCATTTGCACCACCCAGGGCCCTGCTGAGTACCTAGTATGTGGTAATCACTGTGCTTCAAATATATTAAAATTTTCAAAGGTGGATTCAGAAATTAACTTTCATTTCTTTTTTTCTGATTGTAAATAATACATTCTATTAGGAAAAATTTAGAGAAGAAAAATTAAAAAAAAAAAAACATTGATAACCATAACTCAATGTAAACACCTATTCATTCATAAAAATCTACTGAGCAGTAGTTGGACACTGTTCTCGATGCTGGGGATAGTGCAGTGAGCAAAAGAGACAAATCCCTTCCCATATGAAGCTTATGTTCTTATGCAGGAAACCGACCACAAACAATATGCTAATCAATATATAACATGAAATCAGGCACTGAAGTACTTCAAGAAAAACTAAGGAGAAGAGAAAGCAGTGGTTCTTCCACTAACCCTAGGAAGCTTTTGAAAAATACTGATGGCCCAGATTCTACCCCTGGAGTTTCTCATTTATGCACTATAGGTGGAGCCTGGCTATTGGTATTTTAAATTTCCCCCTGTCATGGACTGAATTGTGTCCACCCAAAATATGTGTATCAATTTGGCTAAGCCATGATTTCCAGTATTGTCCACCGTTTTGTCATCTGGTGTGATTTTGTAACTCCTATCTCTATGATGTTAATGAGGTGGGATGGGCGGCAGTTGTATTAATGAAGTAGGACTCAATCTACAAGATTGGATTGTGTCTTGAGCCAATCTCTTTTGAGATATAAAAGAGAGAAGTGAGCAGAGAGACAGGGGGATCTCATACCACCAAGAAAGCAGCACTGGGAGCAGAGTGCGTCCTTTGGACTGGAGGTTCTTGTGCTGAGAAGCTTCCAGACCAAGGGAAGATTGATGATAACGACCTTCCTCCAGAGCTGACAGAGAGAGAGAGAAAGACTTCCTCTGGAGCTGATGCCCTAAATTTGGACTTGTAGCCTACTAGACTGTGAGAAAATAAATTTCTCTTTGTTAAAGCCATCCACTTGTGGTATTTCTTTTACAGTAGCACTAGATGACTAAGACCCCCACACCCCCCATAATTCAAATTAGCAGAAGGTGTGGGAAGTGCCACGTTGTAGCAGACAGAGTACTTGGGGAAGGCCTCTCTGAAGAAGAGACATTTGAGCAGAGACGGGCATAGGTGCATATATCAGGAGAAGGAGAATTCCAGGAAGAGAATAGCAGGCACAGAGCCTCAGTGGTGAGTGTATGCTTGGTGGCTCTAGGAACAGAGAGACCAGAACTGACAGGAAAGAAGTAGGAGAAGCTGTGAGGGGACTTGTGGGTCATTGTCATGGACTGAATTATGCCCCCCAAAAAATGTGTGTATCAATTTGGCTGGGCCATGATTCCCCGTATTGTGTGATTTTCCTATATATTGTAAATCCTGCCTCTATGATGTTCGTGAGGGAGGATGGGTGGCAGTTGTGTTAGTAAGGCAGGACTCAGTCTACAAGATTGGATTGTATCTTGAAGCAATCTCTTGAGATATAAAAGAGAGAAGTGAGCAGAGAGACAGGGGGACCTCATACCACCAAGAAAGCAGTGCCGGGAGCAGAGTGCATCCTTTGGACCCAGGGTCCCTGCGCAGAGAAGCTCCTAGTCTGGAGAAACACTGATGAAAAGGCCCACAGAGAGAGAAAGGCTTCCCCTGGAGCTGACACCTTGAATTTGGACTTTTAGCCTACTTTACTGTGAGGAAATAAACTTCTCTTTGTTAAAGCCATCCACTTGTGGTATTTCTGTTATAGCAGCACTAGATGACTAAGACAGTCATGATAAGGATTTGGGATTTACTTCTAAGGGTGATGGGAACCCATTTTTGAGTTTTGAGCAGGAGACACCACCAGCATTTAGGTGATGTAAGTGTATATGTATATTTTATTTACATATATATATATCTGAGAAAACATTCTTTGTTATTCTATATCCAGCATTTTTCACTTCTATCATGAGCTATTCTCATGTCTTAAGTATGTGTCTTAGTTATCTAGTGCTGCTATAACAGGAATACCATAAATAGGTGGCTTTAGCAAACAGAAATTTATTTCCTCACAGTTTAGGAGGCTAGAAGTCTGAATTCAGAGTGCTGGCTCTAGGGGAAGGCTTTCTCTGTTGGGTCTGGAGGAATGTCCTTGTCTCTTCTATAGTGGCATCACTAGGTGGGTGCGGGTGTGTGGACTGCACTCCCTGACACTGTCAGGTGGGTGACACCAAAATGATCATAGGGTTGGTTGCAGCGGCGGTGGCAGTGGGTTGGCCAGCACTGCTGGGAGAGGGGCTGCCAAGGCAGTGGCTTCACCCACCCTCTTCCCCATCACCACACTAGTCACTAAGGTTGGTGTCACCTAGTGTGGTAACTTGTCACTGCCCTCCCACTCCCCTGCCCCCATCACCGGCCAGTCAGGGTGTGGGCAGCCAGGTGGAGAGGAGGGTCTCCACCTTGGCCAATGGGAGAGGGTAGGAGCCATGGCAAGCTGCAGGGGGGTGGGGAGCAGGGCCAGGAGGGGCGGGGCTGTGTGGCACTGTGCTTGGCCCTGCACAAAAGTAGGGCAGGACAGGGCAGTCTGCCTACATGGGGGGGTTTTCTGGCTGGCCCCACTCATCCCCGGCATTTGGCAGGGGTGACACCATGAGTTACCGCACTGGGTGACACCAACTTTAGTGACACCACTACTCTTCTGAGCTTCTGCTCCTGGGCAATCTTCATGTGGCTTGGCATCTCTCTTCTCCCATCTCTGCTTGCTAGCTTGTGTTTAATCCTTTTATATCTCAAACGAGATTGACTCAAGATACACCCTCCAGCAATCTTGTCTCATTAACATAACAAAGACAACCCATTCCCAAGTGGGATTATAACCACAGGCATAAAATAAACCAAACTGAACCCACTGCCATCGAGTCGATTCCAACTCATAGTGACCCTACAGCACAGAGGAGAACTGCCCCATAGGGTTTCGAAGGCTGTAAATTTATTTTGTAAGCAGACCGTCACATCCTTCTCCTGAACCACAGGCATAGAGGTTAGGAATTACAACACATATATTTGGGGGACACAATTCAATCCATAATAGTATGTAATATACATTATTTAGCCATTACCCTATTATGGGACAGATCCTATAATTTGTTATAAATGAGATTAATATAAAATTTTTTCCATATACACTTTCTCCATATTTTGGAGTATTTCCTTAGGCAGTGGTTCTCAACCAGGGGCTATTTTTCCCCCAGGGAGTATAAGGCAATGTCTGGAGACATTTTTGATTGTCATGACTAGGGGGTGCTACTGGCATCTAGTAGGTAGAAGGCAGCAATGCTGATAAATAACCTACAATGCACAGGACAATTCCCACCACAAAGAATTATTCAGTTCAAAACATAAGTAGTGTTGATGTTGAGAAATCTTGCCTTAAGATAAAACAAGAGAAATGTTAAGAACTAGATCAGAGGTTTTCAAACTTCAGTGTTTATGAGAATCACTTTGAAGACTTATTAAAACACAGATTCTGGGCCCCACTCCCAGATTTCTGATTCAGTTAGTCTGGAGAGGGTCTTTAGAAATTGCAATCCTCGCATCTTCCCTCGTGATGCTGATACGGCTTGTCCACGGACTACACTTTGAGAACCACTGCACTAGATCTTAAGTTATAGTTTTGTTTTGTTTTTTTTTTTTCCTTTAAAACATGATGACTTGGGGGAAGGCCTACTTCCTGTTAGCTTTTTTATTACTAGGTATTGTTATATAAAAAATAACTGCCAATTTGGTAGGTGAAAATGATCTGTTAGTCTTTGAACTTAGAATTCTTTGATTTTAGGAGATGGGGAAAAGGTTAAAAGAATAGTCATGTGTATTTTCTCTTCTGTGAATTTCTGTTCATATTGCTTGCTCCTTTTCCTAGCAAGGAAATATAATCTTGTTTGTTTAAACCTTTTAATCTATTTTTTATAACAAAACTAATGCATAGTCTTTGGAAAGAAAAAATACTAATCAGGAGGATCTAGAGTAAAATATGAAAATCTCCCCCTTTTTCGAGTTGAACTCCTTCACGCTAATTACCATTAACTGAAGGGTGTTTCTTCTGGGTATTTTTCTACCTATTTATCTATCAATCTATTTATTTTTCTGGTGTATAATACATATTGTGTATATATAATGTGTCTACATACAAATTTTTTAAGAAGACTTAAATAATAAAATACATGGTGTACTACAATTTGCCTTCTTCCCTTAACTATATATCATGGGCATCTTTCCAAGTCAGCGCATTTAAAAATACCTCATTCATTTAAAAAAGTTGTTACATTTCATAGTATGGAAATACCTTAATTTATTTAACCATTCCCTTACTGGTGGACTTATAGGTTGTTTCTAATTCTTTGCTATTATAGACGATGCTACCTTGAACATTTATCTATCTATCTATCGGGTCTATATTTGTAAGCTTTGTATTTATTAAGAATAACCTTTCATTTTTGTTGCACATATATTTCCCAATTCTTTTGCTCCTTAAGTTTATTTATTTACATTTTTATGTGGTCATATATGGTACTATTTCATTTGTAATTTCAGTCACTGTTTTTATTATTATAAAATTCTTCCATTTAAAGAAATAAGATAAATAAATAGCAACATTTTCTCCTAGCTTTTAAAAATGGCTTTATTTTTTAACATACCTTCGAATTCATCTTAAGTGTATAGTGTGTGAAATGTAATGATAATCTGAATTTATTTTTTTCCTCAAAGCTAACTAATTTTCTCAATAATATTTATGGACTAGACCTCCATTTTTCAGTGATTTGTGATGCTATCTTTTTCATGCAGTTTCACACACTCACAGAGACACACACACCTGGTATATCTACTCTGACACTGATCTCTGTGTGTATTTTGAACCACTACTTTACTGCTTAAATAATTACAATTTTATTATATATTAGGGCTATTCCTCCTCCTCTTTTCAGTTTTTTTCAAAAATGAAAGAAATTTTTCAGATAAACTTTTTCTGATTAACAAAATGAGTTTGAGAAAAATTGAGTAATTTGATTGAGGCCATGTAGTAAACTGCAGAGCACAGATTAAGATGTAGATCTTTCTTAAGATTCTTTCTACAAATAACTAAGTTCCAAAAATTTTCATTTTGAAATCAAGGGACTTCCTAATGGCGAGGCCTAAGGCCTGAGAAGATTTGAGAGAGAGGTGAGTCAGAGAGTTAGCAAGAAGTCTTGGTGACGTATTTTGATTTTTTTTTTTCAACTACCTAATTCTCACATGAGCCCTCGTGACACAGTGGTTTAGTGCTCGGCTGCTAACCAAAAAGTCAATGGTTCAAATCCACCAGCCACTCCGCAGGAGAAAGATATGGCAGTTAGTTTCCATAAAGATTACAGCCTTCGAAACCCTATGGAGGCAGCTTTACTCTGTCCTATAGGATCTCTGTGTGTTGGAATCGACTCGATGACAATGGGAATTCACATCCAAGGACATATCTACATAGATGAGAAGTGTATTCAGATGGGGAAAAAAATCAAATTATTACATATTACCTTTTTCTCTAAATTCATGCAGTTTTTTCAGTTTCTGAAAGTATTTATTTCTCATTGTGAATGGAAATGGCGTATTGGTGAAATGATTGAATTTCCCTGATGGGTTCCCTTAGGTGTTTTCCCTTAGGCTTTAAAATGTTTTGGCCATACATATATGAACATCTCAGGAGTAAAAGAAGTCTTAATTTTTATTCTCTGAGCTCTGCTGATATACCCAATAATATCAACATCCTGGGCAGACACTGCCTTGGAATTAGGGGAGAAAGGCTAGGAAATACATGTTGGAAGGATTTTTAGAAAGAAGACAATTGTAAGATTGTCATTATTCTCTACCTGAATTTATTGAAAAAGGCAGTTAAAAAACCAGTATGTGCTAGTCACATTTACACAGAATGTTGAGTGTGGTACATGGATCAGCATTAATTAAGCTAAGTAGAAGTATGCACCAGATTATAAGATATTAGTGGAAAATACAGAACTTAAACATTTGCATTGTGATATTAGATAAAACTAAAAGGGATACGATCAATATATAAACTATTCATTTTATTTTCCTTTTCCTATGGGTAAAGAGAACTGCCATTTTACTTCCCATTAAGGGCATCTATATAATATCTTCAGCAGTTTCCTTGAAAACTGTGTCTTTGCTTAAAAAGTCCCAGAATAGCTGAAAGAGAATCAGGTGCAATTTGGGTATCATCATTCAGTCCTCCACCTTTAATTTTACTTTCTGAGGAAAAATAAAATTTAGAGGCGTTCTGTGGTAACTTGTCTTTAAGGGAGACAGTGTAAACTGGAGAGCATCGAGGTGAAGATGCCCAGCACAGTGACACTCTCCAAAACCAAGGGTAGTTAGGGAAGACATGGCGTCTGAATGCAAATATTTAAAAAGCCAGGATATGGAAGAAAAATAAAATTTCTTCTTATAAGTCCAGTTACTGGAACTTTCCCAGAAATCAATTTCACCTCCTTCTGAAAAATTAAACCCAAAAAACCAAAAACCAAACCATGTGCCCTTGAGCCGATTCTGACTCATAGCGACTCTATAGGGCAGAGTAGAACCGCCCCACAGGGTTTCCAAGGAGAGGCTGGTGGATTTGAAATGCCGACCTTTTGGTTAGCAACCGAGCTCTTTAACTGCTGCAGCACCAGGGCTCCTCTGAAGAATTAGTGCTGTGAAAATAGAAGCGGCTGCTTCAAAAGTGTAATGAATTCATACTTATTACAGAAAAGTTAGGAAATGTAGGCAAGTCAAAATGAGAAAAAAAAATCCCTCATAATTCTCATTTAGATATTACCAGTATCGATGTCTGATATTACATATACATACATACAAACACACATGGGGTCTTTGTCAATCGGAATCTACATGGCAACTGGTGAGTGGTGGTGATATATATATATTAGACAAGTACTGGGTGCATCTATCAAGGCTATTAAATAGTCTACATATAAAAAGACCATGAGCTCCCATCAGGCGATGAGTTCAGGCAGGAGATTCTTGTACTGGATGGCAGGTCGAATGATCTTTAAATTGTGGTTTGGGCTCCCAGACTAATGATGAAAGAATGGACATTCTCGGGTAGTAAACTACCGTTTGAGATGAGGTGGGGTAATACAAAATAACTGAGGTTTCTTCCCCATACTTTTGTAGATTTCTTCTTTTTCCCCCAGATTTAGTCAGCAGCATTTATGTCCTCAGTGGAGGAGTGATACAAGAGCAAAGCAGAAAAAGTGCTTTTGATTTTTATAAGCC
Source organism: Trichechus manatus latirostris (assembly GCF_000243295.1). Taxonomy (NCBI): domain Eukaryota; kingdom Metazoa; phylum Chordata; class Mammalia; order Sirenia; family Trichechidae; genus Trichechus; species Trichechus manatus. The sequence goes on along the minus strand of NW_004443969.1, from coordinate 19,189,284 downwards.
AGGACATTTGGATTGCAAAGGACCGCGCCTTTGAGTTTCAAAAGTGTTGAAGGACTCAGAGCTGCAGCATCAGTAGATTGTCAGAAAGGATGAAGAGTCAGGGCTGCTGCCAGACTAGAGAAAAGTTTTTTCTGGACTCATGGCGGGAGTGTCAGAGAGAAGAAAGCTGAGACTTTGGTGAGGTCCCATATGTGGCCCAGTCTGGAGACCTTCCTACCCCTACTTCCCTGGGCAGACTTCTGCACAGGCTGTTTGAAACTTTGAGGAATCTGAGATCAGATGGACCCATATTCTTCTCCTTGGGTAAAGCTTATGGAGGTGACAAGATTCCAGAGTTCCCCATGTCCAGTATGTTGGAAATAGTTGAGTAGAAACTGCTGCATGGTGTGTGTACATAAAAGGGGCACGACAGAGCTTCACCAAGTTTTGCATGAATGGCAACTGAGACCCAAACCTGGGATTAGAAGCTGGCGATGATGACTGAAAACCGGAAGGTAATGAGGACCAGCCTAAAGAGGTGACAGGAGCCAGACACTTTCTCTCCTGCTTATCTGCTCTGTTAACAATCTCCCATAAAATATAAAAGTCTTAAGCACAAGGACTTCATCTGCCTTTGCTTAATGGTGTATCCTTAGACCAAGATTAGAGCTAGGCTCACAATGCTAGGTGCTCAATAAATATTTATCAAAATACTATATAAATGTATGTATCTCCTAAATGCTTAGGCCATACATAGTCCTCCAGAACTAGAAACAACCCAGGAAAAACTCTGGAAGAGAGTATGAACTGACTAAATTTAAAGGATTTGGAAGAATGGGGCCTTGAAAGAGAAATTTGTGTTTCAATCATGGCACAATATTTACATTTTTCACACCCTGAGTTTCATACCTACTTCTAGACTCCTAGAAGATGAAGGCAGCAAGGAAGAGAGCTAGCATCTCTTGAGGGCTTGTTAAGGGCCTACAATTGTGCTGGGTGCCTTTCCTTCCCATATACTATTTGATAATATTTATAACATGTGCCCAGTCTGAACAAAACTGGCAAGAGGATCTCAGAGTAGAGTGTAATGCTTATTTCGGTTACATTATGGATGGTTTGAACTTATAGACAATGATACCATTTTCAACAGTCATCTAAAATCTGACCATCAAATTCTAATTCAGGTAAAATGCTAGTGTATCTACAGAATGCTAAATGTATCTACAGAAATGCAAACCCTTTCAAAATGTATGCAATGATTTGCTCAAAGACAGACAACTATTTATTTTGGTTTTACACATATAAATTTATAATCTGTACTGTGCCAGTTTCCTCATATGTCCTTGTAAATATGGATACCAGGGTAACTCATGATTCTATTGTCCAGCACGTATATCTGTGATCACCTGTTGTAGTATTTATTTTCTACAACCAGGATGAAATGTCTTTTGCTAGGGACCACTATTAAGTACTATATTGGCCTTTATACGAGAGTTTCCTAGTATCCAGGTTGCTAAGGGGCCATTCCTACATTTACCAATTTGATAATGATAGTGACTGCTTTGGACCCAGAGATGGGCCACCCAGATCCTCTATCAAGGAAGAACTGCCTGCTTAGCTTCAGGGAATGTGGTAACAGATGGCCTCCAGCTGTTTTCTTCTTCTGGGTACGCCTCAGCTGAGGGCAATGTCCTTCCTGGAGATACCACATCCAATAACTGATAGAGCTGTTCTGATGGACAATTTTGACAGGCCACATACACTCTAGAACTCTTTGTGGGGATGGCTGAAGCTTTGTTGGGTTTACATCACAATTCAACTTTTTCATCTGCCCAATCCTGCTCCAACTCTCTTTCCTTCTACAGGGGTTGATCTTTAGAGATACTCTACATGTCAAACTCTGTCTCACTGTCTCCTTCTGCAGAACTTAACCTGTGATAATTGGTTGCAGGAGTGCTCCAAGAAACTCAGAAATAAGATGGGATGGTGAAGCTGAATCAGTTGCTGAATCAAAAAGTTCTTTTGATTTTTATAAGCCAGGACATTTAGATTGCAAGGGACTGTGCCTTTGAGTTTCAAAACTCAGCAATAAAATGGGGTGGTGGAGCTGAATCACTTGCTGAATCAAAAAGGCTGGCAATGAGGAACTCATCAAAGATGGCTGGTGGGGTGCAGACAGGTCCTGGTACAAAGTGGCAGTTCAATTGTTAAACTCTCACTGGTAGTGAATGGGATGTTATATTCATGGAGGAGATGAGCTGGTGTCATGAATCAGACATTCGAAAATAATGGCGGGAGGATGCGGGTAGTAACTACAAGGACAATGAGATTGGATGATATTGCTAGATGTCACTGATACACTACAAAAAAGTTGTTTGCAATTAATGAGTAGCTTTGCTTTCTACCCCGGGGGTTGACTGTAGAAGAGGGCACTGCAGAAGGAGGTTCGTTACAGCCATGGAGATGATAAGACACTGAAATAATAGAGACCAGGTGGCGGGGTTTTGATTGCCACAAGCCAGGTAGGTGCAATTATCATAACGTGAGCAGCAGTCAAGAACACCCAACTAGAAGAGAGTTATGAAGATGATTAATAGAACATGGCATTCCCAGGAACAGATACGTGGGCAGCTTGAATTATTGGAAGAAATCAAGAATCAGTGACCATGAGGCTGAGGGCAGCTGCCTTAATAAAACATCATGAACCTTTGCCCAGTTTCAGGTCTGAGCCAATATTCACACCTGGAACCCACTGACTGAAAAGGAGGCTGGGATCCTCAGAAGGAAGGACTCTGCCATACCAAGGCAATTATTCACAGTAGTTGATTTTGTCAATCCTTCTACAAAAGGACTCACAACCATTTACTTAGGTAACTGGACACTGGGGAAAGGGGAATACCTAAACAGTTCAAGGACTATTTGACACAGGGTCTGAGTTGACACTGTTACCCAGAGATCTGAAGCGTCATCGTGTTCCCTTTGTACCCTCCTTGGTTAGAGTTAGGGCATAGAGGACCAAGTTAAATGGAGTCTTGAACAACATCTGGATTATAAATGGGTCCACTGGATCCATGGAATACTCAGTGGTCATTTCTCCAGTCCTCAAATGTACCATTGGAATTGCCATATTTGGTAATTGGTGCAACCCTCACTATGGGTCCTTGATCTGTGAGGTAAAGGCTATCATGTTGGGGAAGGCCAAGTGGAAGCCAAGTACCCCTTCAAAAATCAAAATCATTTCCCAGGAGAGTTAGAGGAAAGCAGTGCCACCCTTGAGGATTTAAAGAAGTGGGTCTCCACCTGGGGCAATTTTTCCATGGCAGGTGAAACCCAGCCTGCTACAGTAGCCATGAGCTCTGGTGCACTAGAGAAGTTCCAATAGAAAGAGAACTGGTTTGTAAAAGAGAAACGCTGAAATCTAGTCCTGAATCTACATCTTACCAGCTCTGTATTCATGAACCAATCCCTTCCACTTTGAATTCAGCCATCAGCAAAACTGGGATAAAACCAGCTGGAATATCTGTAGAGTATATATTCCAAAGCTTGTTCTGACCATTCTAGGGCAGAGACACTCAATCCTGGCTGCATGTTAAAATCACCTGTGGACTCTTCAAAACCATATCAATGTCTGTGACACACGCACAGGGAATCTGTTTCAATTCAACTGCGGTGAAGCCGGGGTAAGTTTTAAACACTCTGAATGTGACTCTGTTGTGCTGCATCATAGAGACCCGCTGCTCTAGAGGAAAGCTGCAATCTGGAATCTCAGAATCTTGAGGTTTCATTCTCCATGTACTAGCCATGTGGTCTTAGACAGGCCTCACCAGTCCTCTGAGCCTGAGTCCTCATCTAGAAGGCGAGGTTAATGATGAAAGTGATGTCATGGTTGCTTTGAAGATTAAATTAAAAAAAAAAATGTGTGTGAAAATACTTTGCAAACTATAGAAATGTTAGCTTTTATTATACATTATTACATTGGCTTTTGCCAATTGTTATTTTATTAAAGAGGAAAGGGAGGGTCAGGGAGATTAGGACTCACTGATTTTCCACCCTGGCTGGAGCCCTGGTGGCACTGTGGTTAAGAGCTCAGCCGCTAACCAAAAAGTTGGCGGTTGGAATCCACCAGCCGCTCCTTGGAAACCCTGTGGGGCAGTTCTGCTCTGTCCTATAGGGTCACTGTGAGTCAGAATTGACTGGAGGGCAACAGGTTTGCTGTGGTTTTTTTTTTTTTTTTGGTCTAGAGCTTTTTAAACAGGAAAGGGATCACAAAGATTCTGATTTGGTAGTCCAGGGTTGAGGCCCAGGATTTTTAATATCTAAAAAGCTTCACAGGTCAATCTGATGTATTGCCAAGGTTGAAGAATTCTTAGTTAAATGACCTGTCCAAAGTCACTCAGCTAATTAAGTCAGAGAGCTGGGCTCAAATCTGTAACATTCCATGCCTCTCTAGAGTTTATCCATATTACCCATGCTGAATTTTCATTCTTGAACTTACTTCTTATCATAATATATGTTAACTATAAAATATAATAATAAAGATAAAAGGGATTTTGACTGAAAAACGTATAAACATGATGTGCTACGATTATTAAATATTTAAGTCATTACTTCTGTCCCTTAGAAGTAAGAGAAGTAAAGTAAATGATCTGTGTGCTTTTAGTAAGTAAAGGGGTAGAACTCTGTAGGTAACATAAGATATATTTAAGATTAGGTGAACCGAGCATAAATTAAACAATGTGACCCCAAGGCTGAAAGAATGTAAGCAAGCACAAAATGAAACATTTAAGTGAAATCAAAATAAAGTAATGTACTGTTACCCTATCTCAAACGCACCGACTTAATTTGGCATCCAGGAGGAAGAGGAAAGGATAAAGACAGAGAGAAGGATAAATGGAGAAATGAACATCATTTTAGTGTGATCATGACCATGCCATTCATATTTCTCATACAGCCTGGAAACAATTCCATACTTATTGGAAGACGTGACCTTTAAATGTTCCTTACTTGCAAAAAGACAAATATTCTAGATGCTGGCTGTTAGCTTGTGGAGTCATCTGACCTGCTTGTTCTTCAATTGGAGGCTACTGCAGGCAGAAGGCAAACTGCCCAAGCAAATGTGTTACTTATTCTTTACATTTGCAGACTTTAGGGTAAGCTGTCGTTGACAGCCCCCTGATTTCCTTAATATAGCAGATCTTTAATCAGTCTAGATACGTTAAAATGTGATTTTTACAGTGAATTGACCTGAGTTGAGTACTTGAGTTGAAATGTGTATTTTTTCCCCCTCAAAAGCTGACTTGTAGGGGAAAAAAAAATCAGATATTCTATGATATACTTTGCCTTAGTGACAAGATGTTTTGGAGGAAATCATCCAAGCTTGAAATAAAATCTTTATTGAAAGTAATTCTACATTCATGCCAGTCAGATACATTGTCGGATTAGACCAGATATCCCAGCGGAAAACTACGGTATATGCACTAGGCAGAGTTGATTATTTGGACCTCCTGTCAGTTCTTAACTTCCTGACAATGGCTGAAGCATTCACAGCCACTACAACTCTGTTTTCTTCTTTATTTTGAGAGAAAGTTAATACACTTTACCTTAACTACGCCAAATGTACTGGAAAATAACCCAGTAATAAGATATATCCCTGCCTACCCAGTGATACCTGCATGTAGAGAGCAGTTAGCCGTGCATTTTAAGGAAACAAACACAAGAAGCAAATGACTGAAAGATATTGTGATTATTTTTCTGCTTGAACTTCTAAATTTTCTTGGCACAGCTTCCTTTGTGCTGCCATAAAACCAACATGTATACATAATCATGGGGCCAACTAAATGGCTTTCACTGCAAATTTCCTTCAAATGGAAGGGCTGCCTCTTTCGCTTATTAGAGTAATTCAGTTATCAATGTTATTTGGTGTCAAAAAGAAGGACACAGGTGTGCCAGGTGACATTTGGTGCCACTTTCAAGAATCAACAACAGCTTAGGATGTCACTTTTGAAAAGGTCATAGAATTGCTTTTTGGACATAATTAACACTGTAACTGAAGAAGAGAGGAAAAAGGCCTAATTTCAAATTTGGAATTATATTCTGATTCACTGTGAAGACAACACAGTGTTGTGGTTTCAGAGGAAAGGAAAAGACACCACCCCCAAAAGATGCTTGACAGTAACCACATACATTTAAAAATTCAGAACTTAATTTAACAGTTCTCATCTGTTGATTGTATGTTCTAGAATTCACTGCTCTCATGTCACCAAAGAAAGGAAGGTAGCCCTTAACTCAAGTTTAAGGTCAGAAATGATAGTTAAGCATCATGTTGCAGAAAATCACAACATATTCCCCTAGATGAAGAAACATGAAAGTGGAAAAAATACCTGTTCCTAGAACCAGATTTCCTACCCTAGAAATACGTTGGTTAAAAAAGATAATGACTGTCCTTCAGTAGATGAATAGACAAACAAACAGTGGTATGTCCATGCAATGGAATATTATTCAGCGATAAAAAGAAATGAACTATGAAGCCATTAAAATAAATGGAGGAAATGTAAATACATATTGCTAAATGAATGAAGCCAATCTGAAAAGGCTATATACTGTATGGTCCCAACTATATGACATTCTGGAAAAGGTAAAACTATAGAGACAGTGAAAAGATCAGTGGTTGTTAGGGGGTTGGGGGAGAGAGGAGGAATGAATAGGTGAAAAAACAGGAGACTTTTAGGGTGGTGAAACTTCTTATGATACTGTCATGGTACATATATGACATTACGTATTTGTCAAAAACCCACAGAATTGTACAAGACAAAGAGTGAACACTGATGTAGATTATGGACTTCAGTTAATAATCAGTCAATCAGTTGCCATTGAGTCAAGTCCACCAATGGCATCCCCATTTGTGTGACAGTAGAACTGTGCTCCTGTCTTAGTCATCTAGTGCTGCTATAACAGAAATAGTGGATGGCTTTAACAAACAGAAATTTATTCTCTCACAGTTTAGGAGGCTAGGAGTCTGAATTGAAGGCGACAGCTCAAGGGGAAGGCTTTCTCTCTCTGTCAGCTCTAGGGGAAGGTCTTTGTCATCAATCTTCCCCTGTTCTAGGATGTTCTCAGTGCAGGGACCCCTGGTCCAAACATTGTGCTCCACTCCTGGTTCTTCTTGCTTGGTGGTAATGGGATCCCCTGTCTCTCTGCTCGCTTCTTTCTTTTATATCTTCAGATTTACTCAAGATACAACCTAACCTGTAGATTTTGTCCTGCCTCATTAAAATAACTGCCTCTAATCCTGCCTTATTAATATCATAGAGGTTAGGATTTATAACACACAGGATAATTATGTCAGGTCACAAAATGGAGGACAACCACACAATACTGGGAATCATGCCCTAGCCAAGTTGACACACATTTCTGGGGAAAACAATTCAAACCATAACGGCTCCATAGGGTTTTCAATTGCTGACTTTTCAGAAGTAGATCGCCAGGGCTTTCTTCTGAGGTGCCTCTGGGTGGACTCGAACCTTCAGCCTTTGGTTAGCAGCTGAGACTGAGGGGCTCCTTAACTGATAATAAGGTATTAATATTGGTTCAGCAATTTTAACAAACGTACCATACTAATGCAAGATGTTAATAATAGGGAAAACTGTGTGTGTGTGTTGGCGGGAAGGGGTATATGGGAACTAGCTGTACTTTCTATTCAGTTTTTTCTGTACACCTAAAATTGCTCTAAAACATAAAGTCTATTTTAATTGAAAAATAAGTCTAAAAAAATAGTAAAAAAAAAAAAAAAGATGGTGAAAACAGACTGCATCTATTCAAAAGTCTCTTTCCCTGCTTACCTATCCTTATGGCTACACCCATGTGAATTGCTTTGCGCTTAGATTACTATTATTCTTATTTTCACATCTATGTCAATTACGATATGCAAAGCCATATTTAAGCAAGTCTCTACTAGGAAGCCTTTAAGAATCATATTCTGATCACTTCTTTATTTGCTTTCTTGGCACTTAAACATTCAGATTGTATTACATTGTTGTTGACATGTTTTATTTTTATCTCTAAGTTATTTCATGCACATATGTTTTATCTCCTTCAATTAGATTGCAAAATCTTTGCATTTAGGTGGTGTGCTACCTTCAGCTTTCCTCCTATTTTCATTTGCAGTAGAAAGTTTAGGCATTCCATACCTTCTTGTTATTACAAATAGTTTTTGCTTTATGGGTGGCTGGTAGGTTAAGTTTTTCTTTGTCTGGCCACCTTTGGGGTCCAGGCGAAAGATAGCTGGATTGAACAGAAATGAGGGGCTCCCAAATATTTTTTCTATCTACGGTGAGCAAAAACCTATCCACTGACACTCTTCTCAGTTGTTTCTTCAGTCCAGCAGGGATAGCAAAGTTCAAATGGCAGCAAAGGTGTTGAGTCCTTTTCTATGTCATTCCTCTCTCCCTTTTCCTTTCTTTTTTCTTCTCACTTTACTCTTTGTAAAAAAATTATAGAGGATGACTGGAGAATCTAATTTGGAAATATAGCAATATAATGTAACCTTTGGAGGTTTTTTCTTTCATTTTCTTTGTATTTTTTGGAAGAGAGAATTTATTAAGTGCAAAATATCATCCTCGGATGCTCCATTTTCAAAGGGTTTATGAGTTAGTGTTAAGGTGTAGAATATAGAATGCAGGAGTTACGGAGTTTATGTTGAAAAGCTTTGGTTCCTTACAGGTAATGCCCACATCATCCAAATGAGAAATAACCCACTTTACTGACCTATAGGACTGTGTGTAGATCCATGAGGCCGATTGACCCTGAATTCCTTAGGAACATGGAGAAACAAGGGATTCAATAAGGAAGATTCAGCTTCATTAGTGCATACCAGTTTTAATTATGGGACAGGAAGATTCACTTGTTCAAGGAAACCAAAAGCTTGGTTTTCTCTCCTGGCTCTGCTATTTACTACCGGGAGTACTTTGGGCAGAGTCCCTGGATCCTACAAACAGCTGATGTGCTCGGGTGCTAATCTAAAGGTTGGAGGTTTGGATCCAGCCAGAGGCACCTCAGAAGAAAGGCCTGGCAACCTAATTCCAAAAAAACAGCCATTGAAAACTCTGTGGAGCACAGTTCTACTCTGACACACATGTGGTTGCCATGAATTGGAGCTGACTTGACAGCAATTTGTTTGGACTTTGGGCATCGACTTAGCCTTCTTCCGCTTCACTTTCCTCATCAGTAAAATCAGCCAGCTGGGCTGGGGGATTTCTTGTTTCCTTGTGTTCTAAATCTTGTTGTTTAACAATGTTAAACATCTTTTTCCTTGTCTTACTTAATAAAGAATTCTGTAATATAAGAGATTTGTATTAATTTCTACCATATATATGTATGCCTAAATATATATTTATGTATACTTCATATGTTATTTATAGGATACACATAGAGAGAGAGAGAGAGAAAGAGAGAGAATGACAGAGAGAGAGAGGGTCCCTAGGTGGTACAAATAATTAACATGCTTGGCTGTTAACCAGAAGGTTGGAGGTTTGGAAGTCCACTCAGAGATGCCTTAGAAGAAAAGCTGGGCAATCTACTTCTGAAAAATCAGTCAATGAAAACCCTATGGAGCACAGTTCTACTCTGACATACATGGGGTTGCCATAAGTCGGAAATGACTTGGCAGGAGCCTCATATTTTCTTGGAAGTGCCAGGGTGCGCCTGTATTCTGTATCTTTGTTTTCATAACATGTATAAAAGAATAGTGGTGACATACCAGGAGATGTGTGCTAGCAGAGATGACACACAGGCTTGCTTGACCTGGCTGATGGGTGCTCTCTATTTCCAGGGAAGGATCTTGAAGTTGAAGCCTCAGCCAGAAAGAGTGATAATGATTACTCAATAATGTCTTCATGGGCTTGGGAATGGAGAATGGGGGGACTTGTGCCAGGAATGCAGCATTCAGTGGAAAGGTAAGTTCCAAAGGCAACCAGATACATCTACAGAAGCAACAAGGTATTTCTGCACGAGAATGAAGTTGGAAAATTGAGACTGGGGGAGGGAGGGGATTAAACCAAGTTGCCCTTCAGTAAGTGAAAAGAGAAAGGAAAACATTTTGTTTATAGCTGGACTAAGGTATCAAAGTGTACAAATAGTGAATTCAGGAACAGATTAGAATTTAGAAGTATAGCTATTTGAGGCAGGTTTAAAAATATATGCAAAAAGAATTTGCCTTGGTGATCCTTTCATATTAGCACATACAGACCTACTTCATTTTAAAAAAGAATTGCACAATATTCTATAATATATATATTTAAAAAAATCAGCTCCCAGTGGATGTAATTCCCCCTCCATGTTTTGTTGACTTTATAATCATCAAAGATCATGTCTTTCTGTGGTTGTGTATAAAACTATAGTCTCCCAATGGTTAAAAAGATCTACTAATACCAGTTGTTAAAGTCATAATTTTATTACAATAGTGACAATAGAGTGGGAACATATACAGCAATGCAGCTGAATAGAAGAGGGTCAACGCATTCTATTTATTTTGTGTTTATACATTTGTGCTCTTGTATGGCGCCTCATGGAAATGCCTTATCTACAAGGATTACTAATATGACAACATTCCTGATTTATATAACCCCAGTTAGGTTAAACAGTTTGATTCTTTAAACTGGGTAAGAAAACCTCTTGTTGATTCTGTATTCTTGCTTTGCAGTGAACACAGACTCACACTCGATATTACTTATGGTGCTTTTCTTTATGGATGAAGTGCTTAGCAGCCAAGTAGCGGTAGTCACCAGCTGATGACCATAAGGAAAGCAAACACTGTCAGTAGAATAACATCCTTAGCAAAGTGTTTATGTTGGATACATATACAATACATAACTGTTCGTAACTAATGATACAAAGTTGGCCTCCCTAACTTTCTCCCTTTGTATTATTTCTTGCCACCCATGTGTTGAACTAGATTTTCTCAGGACCTAAAACCCACCCTAAAAGTTAAGTTCTGCTTCTTTGCAAACTGGATTTATTCTTTCTAGCTTCCAAGTGAATATCATACGTCAAATAACTGTGAGTTAGCTATAAATACAATTGTGGTGGTATGACTGCAAATGCAGTTTCCAGAGGTGCTGAATTTATGTACAAGAGTACCTTAAATAACGAAATGATTTGGATAATTTAGGATTTTTTTATATTGTCCCTTATAATCATCTTTTTCAAAATGCTTTCTTTCTAAATCTATCAGTTCATTATATTCACAATAAAAATTTTCACTCCTGCAGGCAGGAAAAACATCTAAACCTCTCCATGAAGAACTTTATTTTCTTTCTTCTTCTTGTTCCAACTTTCCTTGTTTTAAATTTTTTTCTAACCTACAATCTGGAATTTTCTCCTCAGCTGGCTGAAATAATGTTTGACTGGCATTCTTCTGACCAGATATACCCTTGATATGTTCAACACCAAGCTGAAAGATCTGGCAAACTTTTTAAACAAAAAAAAAATTTTTTTTTTAAATTGTACTTTAGATGAAGGTTTACAGAGCAAACTAGTTTCTCATTAAACAATTAATACACATATTGTTTTGTGACATTGGTTGCCAACCCCATGACATGTCAACACTCTCCCCTTCTTGACCTTGGGTTCCTCATTACCAGTTT
>NW_004443969.1:19172775-19177020 GCF_000243295.1 Trichechus manatus latirostris | reverse complement strand
TCAAGTACATTATCACATTTTTACTGACAATATTATATAGGTACTATTACTGACAACGATGATAGGTACTATTATTATTCCCATTTGAAAGATGGGAAACTTTAGGCTTAATGAGGTTGCCCAGTGTCACACAGTAAATAGCTGTGCCAAAATTTAAACCAGGTCATCTGAGTCCAGAGTCTGAACTCTTCTTATACTGCCTGTCATCTGTCCTTCACAAACGCCACTTGGTTTTTCTGCTTGCTGTTCTTTTCTCTCAGTCGTGGGTCTCTTTAGTTCCCAATCTGATATCCCTTGTCTCTATACCCAGAGTTCTGAGCCAGCCTGTCTCCTCCTTCCCCCAATCCCAGCTCACTTAACCCTAGCCTGGGTCAGAGCCCCAGGCCCCTTGCTTTCCTGGCAGGAGAATAAAGACAGCTGGCAGTGAGAAAAGTCTGTGAAGGAGAACATGAGCACAGTCGTGGTTATGGCTTTGCTGTCTGAGAACTCCCTCTGTCAGGGAACTGTGTTGCCTTCCCACACTTGCTACATGGACAGATGTTTTCAATTATTATCACTGACAAGCCTCCGGGCCAGGTTCCTTTCTGATTGGCTGTCACTGGACTCAGAGGGGAATAAAGGAAACTGAGGCTAGGACACAAAACACCTCAGTCATCACTTTAATCATGTTTCTCCAAAGCAACTGGTTGTGTTGGACAGTTCACCCAGAATTGGAATCCTTTTGTAAACACAGACTCAATTTCCTTTTAAACCTTTCTTTCATTACGGTTTCAATTTTTTCTGCCCATAGTTCTTCTGACATTATAAGGGAGTGGGACATCTGTCATTTCTTTACCAGTTCTTTCCTTTTATTGTTCTTCCAAAGTTTCGGGTACATAGCACAATATAGTGGGAGTTGTGATTTAGAGAAATTTAACTTGCTATTACTAGACTTGGCATTGTAATCATCTGTAAAAATCACCTAGGTCTTATATGAAAATACTGATATTATCCAGTGTTTCCATCTATAGTAACCTAAGAAATACTTAACCCTAAGTTAGAAGTCACTTCTTATGTAAATATTGTATCCATCCACAGGGTTTGCTGGGAGCCATCTGACATAACTCTCCTGTATTACTAGGACTGTTGTCTACCTTCTGGCTAATTGTTGTGTCTACCGTAATTACCCTGATTTCCTTTCTTTACTATCTCTGGCATGTTCTAAGGGGATCCAATGGCCAAGGGATTCTGTGGGAAATCTGAGGGAAGCATTGGCATGGTAGATAATAGAAAACAACACAAACGTGACTCTCAGAAGCCGCCCTGATAAGCCTCTCTATCTCTAAGTACCCTCTCCTTCATTGAGATCAATTATATTCAGTACCACTCAGCCTCTAACTTCTCGTTGTTTATTTCTCCCTTCCTGTGTCTGTAAATTAGAAGGCAAAATCAGATCATTAGGTGGATTAAAGCTTTCTAGGTTCATTTTCATTCCCTGTTCTTCATGTCATTTATCTGGTTAGAAAAAAATGTACTGAAGATGCTCCAATGTTTCTTCGTATTAGTTTTAAGTACTTTTGATGTCCCTTTGTTTTATTAGTTTTATGTTCTTTTGATGTCTTTTGTTTGTGTGTGGTCCATCTTGCTCAAGTTTCCAAGCTGCCTTGTTTCTGCTGCCATTTTAGAAACAATAGCAGCAGACGTGCAAGTTGCCAAGTGTATTCGATAAAACAGACAAAATCCATAGACTTGGGACATTGCAGTTAATTGGCCTAATAACATGTTTAGCGCTTCTGTCCTACCTCCTAGTTCATTGCATAGTATCTGGGTTCTTAAAAGCTTGCAAGAGGCCATTCAAGGCACAACAATTGGTCTCTATTCACCCAAAGCAACACAGGAAAAAGGAGAGTCAAGAATAGTAGGATGATATGGAATATGTGGCTAATTGCCTCCATGAACAACTGCTTCCCTTGCCATGAGACCAGAAGAACTGGATGGTGCCCAGCTACCATTACTGAACATTTTGATTAAAGACCCCATGGGAGAATCCTGATCAAAAGGAGGGAGATGCAGAACAGAATTTCAAGTTCTCATGGATTCTAGACTTTCTGGATCCATGGAGGGTGGGTGAACCCCTGAAACTATTGTCCTAAGATAATCTTTAAACATTAAACTGAAAATATCCCCTGAAGTCATCTTAAAATCGAGCAACAGTTTAGCTTACTAGTAGAGAAGGTCTGCCTTGAGCATTATGCTCTTTTAGGAACTATCTATATGGGATCAAATTGACAACAGCAACTTGAAAGATTAGATAGGAACATTAGGGAGCAGTGAGTTTATACTAATGAGAGAGGAACAACTCAGAAAATGAGGGTGAGAATGGTTGCACAATTCAAAGAATGCAATCAGTGTCACTAAATGGTACATGTAGAAACTGTTGAATTGGTGTATGTTTTTCTGTGTATATTCTCAACAGCAACAACAAAATAAATAAAATTTAGGAAAAAAAATTCATAGACTTAATTCTTGAAGGCCTGAGTCTCTATTTTAATTTCTGAAAAATGTCTCCTTGACTTTCAAACTAAACTCTTTATTTTAAGCCCAAAGGTAAAATATTATAGGATGTTAATTCATCCTTTTCTAAAAAGGCACATGAGGGTTAAAACATATGCTTCTTTCTTCACTCTGAAAAAATTCATTGCAACCTTTTTGGGGGATCATATATAGCTCTAAAACAGCTGAAGCTAAAAACATCAAAGTTGGCATGACTTCAGTTATCACTGAATCAGGGAGATCAAGCCAAGTTTTTGAAGAAAATGGTTGAGCATTTTAAAAATAAAAGAGGTTCGAATGCTCTGTCTGAGCATGCTCAGTGGGAGGTTTTAAAAACATTTTCTTTAGGTCTGCTTTATTAGGCTCATTACTTTGGAAACATATCAACCAAAGCTATCTAATTGGTCCTTATTAATACTGTTCACTAATGTCCTAGCCAAAGGCACAAGTGCTGGTCACCCGCTAAGGTGATGTTTTCACCATGTATGCCAAGCCACCACGACTAATCAATGCTGGTGAGCTAACTTGGTCCTTTTACATTTCTGTCATTGTTTGGTTTAGTGATTTTGGGGTGGGACAATATGGGGGAAAATGGGTGACAGGGTTTTGAAGTAGTTTCGCAACAATACAGTGTGTTGAGTGTCGTTGCTAGATCTAGTTTCTTCCCCTTCTCTTATCTACAATTTCAGTATTTCCAAAAAATGCATTTCTGGATAAGATGGTTTTAGTATTTGAAAAAGAACAGGCAGGTTAAATCAACTTGCAAGCACTTAAATACAGTCCTAAAGTTGGAAAGTGAGTTGAGCCTGTGCTTCTCATTTCCAGACAGAATTTCATTCTCTTTTAAGGCACTCAAAGAGCATGATGCTGTGCTACTGACAGTTTGGGTGCCCACATTTCTTTTTCTTTTTTTGCAATAGGACAGTAAATTGCCCCTGCTTTACCTGGGGCTTCAAATGACAGACGTGGAGGATCACTACCACCTGGAACTGTTTCAAGATGTAAATGTCTCAAGAGGTATCAACAGCCTGGTGAGAATATTGCTTCTTATTGCAGAGCTCTTTTACTAGTTTCAACACTGCAGTTTCAGGGATTTCTTTACTGGAGCTCTGAGTGAAATCCTCCAATAGTATTTTTTAATGGAGGAAATATGTTGTATGTGTAATGGCCCAAGGGAATTGCTTTGCTGGTGAGATGACATCCCCACCTGTCATGGAAAGTCAAGAGGTAGATTTCACATGACTGTTGTTCCTAATATGCAGTCAGAAAGTTGTAGCCAGAAGGGTTAGCACAATACAGGAATAGCCCAGTAGATGATCAGAAGATTAGTTTAGATATATGTATCCATGCCTAAATTAATGATATATAATTACAATCAACTTACAGATTCAAGTATACTGGGAACCAAACAAACAAGTAAACAAACAAAAAACAGCATGATTTTAATAACTGACAGTGGAATTCCTCTTGGGGGGAAAATTGCTCTTCTCCCCGCTTCACAAAATAGTTTCGTGGACTATTTTGGTTGTAGAAAGCTAATCCTTAGAACATAGCCAGAAAAAGAGTTAACCAAATTCTCTGTATGAGAAATGAAATGGACGTGAGAGAGCTGTGTGTTAAAAAGAGAGAATATGAATGAAGAGCGTTGGTACGGAATGGCACTGTGGGAAGTTGGAGCCCAGTGGAAAAGACAATCCATAAAAACTCCCAAGT
>NW_004443969.1:19157860-19171458 GCF_000243295.1 Trichechus manatus latirostris | reverse complement strand
TTAATGGTCTGATTGAGACTGGAGGAACCTCCAAAGCCATGCCCCCTCCCCACCCCATCTCCCCACGTCACTCTGTTAACCCAGAACTAAAACCATTTCTGAAGCCCACTCTTCACACAAAGATTAGACTGGACTATAAAACATAAAATAATACACTTGAAGAGTGTGCTTCTTACTTCAAGCAGATACATGAGACTAAATGGGAGGCTCCTGCCCAGAGGCAGGATGAGAAGGCAGGAAGGGACAGGAGCTGGTTGGATGGACGCGGGAAACCTGAGGTGGAAAGGGGGAGTGTGCTGCCATATTATAGGGACTGCAACAGGTCACATATCAATATGTGCATAAATTTTTATATGAGAAATTAACTTGAGCTGTAAACTTTCACTTAAAGTACAATAAAAAAAGAGAAAAAAAGAAAAACAAACAAAAAAATGATGCCTTTCTTCACAAAATCCCTTTTACTCACCAAAAGTAATTATTAAACTTTCAATTGCTACTTATGCCAAAATGTTTGAAATTATAATGACTACCAAAAATATGCTTTACAGGTATGGGGAAACCAATGTCATGATGCTCACACAGAGATTGGGAAGTTGTATAAATCTAAGAAATTGATCTGGTTTAAGTCACCATTAACCAGTGAACCACTTGTACAAGGTTGTTATCTGCTGTGGGTGGCCAGTGATTACTTGGGAAAAAGTCAAATCTTCTAACATATAGCTAAGGATTAGAATATGCCTTTATTATTTGCCTCAACCACCACCCATCTGTCAGTGTCAGTTTGTTGTACTGTGGTGGCTTTCATGTTACTATGATGCTGGAAACCATGCCACTGATATTTAAAATAAAAGCAGGGTCACCCATGATGGTCAGGTTTCAGCAGAGCTTCTAGACTAAGACAGACTAGGAAGAAAGGCCTGGTGATCTACTTCCCAAAGTTAGCCAATGAAAGCCCTATCGATCACAACAGAATGTTGTCCGATATCGTGCTGGAAGATGAGCTCTCTAGCTTGGAAAGCAATAAAAATACACAGTGGTTGCAACAATGGACTCAAGCATACCAATGACTGTGAAGATGGCGCGGGACTGTCCAACATTTTGTTCTGTTATACATGAGGTCACCCTTTGTCAGAGCTGACTCAATGGCAACTAACAACAACAAATTACCCTGCAGACCACCAGTGAAAGGCATCATTCTTCCTGGATTTGACCAACTCTAATTTTATACACTGACTATAAAAATTTAACTTTCTGCGGAACAGACTGAGCTATTTCTCATACTCTTCTCAGCAGAAGTTCCTCATTACAAATAACAAATCCATTGAATTTTAGCTGCTAATGATTATTATTTAAAACTTAGAGTCATTGCTGTCCAAAAATCCAAGTTTAAAAAATACATATGTTGTGAATTCTTCCCATTTTTGTGGCATTCTGATTTTGAGATCTGCAAGTTGGAGCCCTGGTGGCAAAATGGTTAAGAGCTCAGGCTGCTAACCAAAAGGTCAGCAGTTTGAATCCACTAGCCACTCCTTGGAAACCCTGTGGGGCAGTTCTACTCTGTCCTATAGGGTCGCTATGAGTCTGAATCGATTCGACGGCACACAACAACAACAACAAACAAATAGGTTTCAAAAGTCTTCATGAGATTACAATGAAGAGTGAAAAGAAATTATCCTTTAACCTCACTTTGAAAAAACAGGGTATCTACTTTCAGCATTTGGCCAGTCATAAAACCAGGTGTCATTAAACAAGCATATTCTAATTATTTTTTTAGGTTCTACCAATTGATGGTGTCATTTGAATCCCTGAGACACAAGTTTCCATCATTTCCTTCTTAGAAATAAATATATAACCTATGATTTAAGACTACAGGACAAGAGTTGGATTTAGGGCAGTGCCAAGTATTCATCATTTATGTTCTACTATTTTGCAATTCACGTTTCTGTCTAATACATAGTTGTGAATATAACAACAAAACTGATTCCAGACGGTGTGTTGAAAATCCTGGCTATAAAGTTTTGAGCATATCAGCTATAGAAAGAGGTAATTATGGCAAATATGAGTTAGTGTTTCAAGAACTAGGGGCATTCAGGAAGATGAAGAGAATGCAGGAGACTGCCGCAGTATGGTAGAAGCTCTCCTGGCTGACTTCCACTTAACTAGCTCTCTATTTCCTCTGTAAAATATACTGACCAATGCCCACAGCACATTAAATGTGCGCGGCTAGTTAATGACTCTCAACTGTGCACATCTGTTCCCACTAGAGGGAAGTCCCAGGAGAGAGTCCCAAACAAGTTTATGCCAGTTGTACTTATTATTGTAATTATGTGATTTAATTAAATATTATGTAAACTGATGAAATATGAGAGCAAAATGGAATAGAGTTGCTTGTGGGACCACTTCCTTTGAAGAGAAGATGAATTCTATTATATCGACAATTATTAAAGGGTTTTTTCTGAAGATGGAGGAGGGTCTGGGTGAACTCACAAGGTCTTTTCCAAATCTATCACAATAGATAGTGCTTGGGTTTTTTAAATTTTTTCTTTCCTTTAGATCTAGGCCTCCATTCTACTTCATATAATGATAGCTGCCAGTTACCATTTCCTGAGCACTTACTATGTGCCAGGCACTGCGTAAAATGACTTACGGCCATTGTATCATTTGATATTCACAGTACTTATTAATTACCAAACACTTACGCTGTGTGCTTGGCCCTGTGCTGAGTATATTATATATATATTACCTCATTTAATTCTTATGCCAAACCTATTTTTAGATATGGAAACGGAAGCTCAGAAGGAATGAGAGGCTTGTCTACACACATGACTACTAAGTAAAAGAGTAGGGATTAGAACCGAACTCCACTGAACTCCAAAGCCTTATCTCTTATTACTATAATACATTGTCTCCACATATGAGCTCTTTAAGGACTTGATTTATTTATCTTTGTAGCCCCAGTGCCTAGTTCAGAGACTATATCACCATAGGGGCTCATTAGTGTTACATGGATGAAGGAGTACACAGATGGATGGATGGATATTACTTCAATTTTGCTTGCTAGGCTTTAATGCCAATTTGCTAGAATATGGGAATGAGAGGCAACTCTTTCTAATATAGCCACCAGTGCACCTTAACACGACTTAAGTAACATTTCATTTACATCTTCTGTTTGTTAAAATATTATTATTCCAATCAGAGATACCATAGTTACATTGGAAGAAAAAAAAGATTGTAGTTAGAGTTGCGGACAGGTGGATTTTTTTTTTTTTTCTTCTAGTCATCATTCCTTCTTCCTTTTTTGTAAGACTATCTTTGGGGGAAACTGCCTCTCCCCTACTCCCAGTCTCTGTGGTTTCAGTGGAGTTGACCTAACCCCTGGCTCCAGGGGTGGGCATGCGTCCCAAGCCTGACTAATAAGAGTCATGCATTCCTCTGCCATAGTGAATGGATCAGGAACAAACAAGGAATAAACAAGGGGCCTAAGCCAGGAGAAGAAGAATGATTCCTGGGACTCTTCTATTCCTACAGCAAAAAAAAAAAAATTCTTCCTTGTTCCTAATGATACTAAGCTGATACAATACAACCCTGGAGCTGCCTTCTTGCTGCCAGGAGGAAAGATCTTGAATGAAAATGAAGCTAACCCACAGACAAGCAGAGTCTAGAGACAAAAGGAGGTAAATTCTGGGCAATATCTTTTGGCAACTGGAGGTAGTCATGTCCAAAGTCATGTCTAATCATGGAATTTTCAGTTACGTAAACCAATAAATTCTTTATTATTATTATTATTTGCCTAAAGAGCTGGAGTTTGGTTTTTGTCACTAGCAACAAACTTAGCATGTCTTAAGTATCTACACAAGTTTGGAAAATATTTTCATATAATCCACAATTGGGATCAAATGGATTGATCCAGAAACCATGGCTTGCAAATATTTAGGGGAGAAAAAGAAATGACATCTAAAAGAAAACAAAGAAAAATAAAATTATATACGTAATTGAATCTAATATCTGGGCCTAATATCTTAGTCCTAGCTGGTGTTCTGACTTCAGTGCTTGGTAATACTATTTTGTTCTTTTCTTTAAAGGAAATTTCATTAATCTGTTAAATAGAATGGCTTGATTAAAAGAGAGGATACATAACGTATCAGGGTCTGTATGTCCCAGAAGTCTTCAGATAAAGTCAGAATATTCAGGAGGAATACCCCCCACCATGTTTTAAAATGAATTCTTTAATTCAAGACTTCTTCAAGCAGGATTTCTTCCAGTTCACTTGCAAAACACACATTCTTGTATACATATCCACGCAGAAACAGAAATCCGTTCAGGTACAATCTAACTTGCAGTCAAGAACTGCTAAAATAGGACCTTTATCATCAGCACAGCACATCCTAAAATGTCTTTGTAAAATAAATCAAATTATATGAGTTAATTGATTCCAGGCAACATCAGCAACTGCAGGTGGAGACTGAATAACAGGATGTTTATTAATGAAGAACTATTAATCAAAATTGACAGTACCAATTCCTGTTTGTTGTATTTGAAAGCTACCTGCAGTGGTTATAGATATATTTGTTGAATTTTCAGGTACAGTTTTGAAAAGAAAAAAAAAAAAAAAACAGGCTATAGTAACACATGGGATTTTAGCCATAGATTTTGGGCTACTGATATTTAAGCAGTGAAAAGATAGTCCTAAGTGCAATTTGACAAGCAATGCCAAAGATGCCAGTGGTAATTAATTACCACTTAATTGAGACCACAGAACAACAGGATATAAGAATTGGTACTCAGTACTATTTCCCCCTTAGGCTCCATCTCATGAGGGTCAGGAGTGTGGCTGTATGCTGAAGGTCATTAAGTAAATTGGGAGAACACATTGACACTGGGCATTTCATGATGGATCTCTTTCACCCTTTGCTGCCGCCCCCGGCTATCTCTGACGAGAAAAGCACTGTGATTGTGCGATGGGGAATTCAGGGTTCTTGCATCTCTAAACCAAGGTAAGTGCTGCCCTCACATCTTACACTAGTTAGACTGGACACTTTAGAAAAAGGGAAAGCTCAAGAATCAAATGCTAACATGGATGACGGCAGGCCAACATAAAAGCAAATTAAACTTAGAAGAAAGATTCATTTTACTTTTCTCTTTTGTTATATTTATTAAAAAAAATTAGAACCAGAATGTTTCTTTTTAGAAAAATCTATAATAGATGATATAATTACAGTTTGGACTTCTCTGGTGCCTCTTAAAGATTTCAAAGACTGCTAGAAGTTCGATCTTAAACATATTACGTACTCCCCCCAAGTCCTCCCCAAACATAGACCTTCTATCTTAATAGGTAGGGGTCAATACCCTTTTCCAGACAGGAAAAAAATTCTTGCTTCATAATCCCAAAGATTGAGCAAATGAAGAAAGGGAAATGAATTCTTCTAATCTCTCAATAAATCTAACTTTCTGTCTGAGAGTTTATGGTAGCTTGTCTTGTAACACATGAGTTGGGGAGTAGGGTTGTCAAACTTGCCACCATATTTTCTAAAAAAACAAAGTTGGTGCCGTTTTTATTTTGTAGCTTGAAGTGGAAATCAGTAACTGAAGGTACAGCTCATTGATGCAACTGGGAATTGAAGTCTGGGTTCTTGAATACCAAATCCTCAGTCCACATGGATTATAATACTTGTGAAGGATCTTCACTCTTCAAAATGGGCTTTGGTAAAGTACAGCTATCATATATACATCTGGAAAAAGACTCTTTGGGAATCTCCTTTATTGGGTCACACACATGCTTGTAGTTACAGAAAATCAGATACCCACTATTTTCCTCTCCAAAAGAGCTTGACTCTGATTTTTCAGAGGTCCTTGAGAACTTGTCACTGACAATGACACTCACTGATGGAGCAGAGGGCAATGACTATTTGATAAGAAATACTCTGCCTTTTTCTAACTGGTTTCCTGTCTATGGCTCATTCACTGAACTAAGTTTGTTCCCACGAACTGAGAGTTGCCTCAACGTCAATCCTCCTTACCACAACTGAGGCAATCTGGACAAGGGCTTTCTTTATTAAAGTTGAGATATTCATGGGATGTGACTGGAGCAGATCTGTGGTTCCCATCCTTCCTTTCCATTAGAAAACACAGCTGAGCGTTGCTGATGGCTACACAGAAAATTGTCATCTTCTGTGCTCAGATTCAGTAAAAATGGGCTTCTCTTTGTTGTCTTGACATTAATTTACCAAGAAATGTCAAGAAAATCACAGCTTTCAGTCTTAGTCAACCCTCACCTCTGTGTTTTAAAATATCAGCCTGCAAATCTTATGGTATGGAGGATAAAATAATTTTTTAAACTAATACATTGCCACATCTCTTCCTGTAGCCTTTAAACTTTTCTGTTTTTAATACCAACAACCTGTATCATTTAAATACCTCCTAGAACGCCACACATTTCAGATCTTCCTTAAAATACAACTTCACATCAAAAGTCCTATCTTTGGCTAAAATTATATTTGTAGCTGCTGTGAGTAGCCCACTTCTATTTTTTCAGTAAACTTTTCTGGACGTATTCTGTAAGGCTGAGCACCAATTTTATTTTGTTAATTTATTTTATTTTATATTAATGAATGTATACTCCCACTTTTTAAATAAAAGCATGTACTGTATTCAAAAATGCTTTATAAAAAATTCAATATACAAAAGTTAAAATACATTAAGATGAGTAAGAAAATAGACATGAAGGGTAAATAAGGGGTGAGGTTAGTACAGCATTCAGAATGCATGCTATGAAGTCCAAATGCTTCCTAGATGTGGGCCAAAGCTTACTCAAGGCGTGCTTCACTCCCAGTGAGTTCTATTACTTCTGGGTAGGCTCCCAGTGATTGACTTCTGAGAACATTTCTGCATTCCTTGTACTCTCTATCTGACCCCATCTGTCCAGAAGCATCAAGATACAGAATTTCTTATTATTTTTCCTTTTGCAGGTCAGATTGCTATAGGGTCAGGCTCCATATAATTCATTCATTCATTTAACCATCCATCAACTATATAAATATTTAGTTCTTTTTATGTCCAAGTTACTCTGAGAGGAGAGTCAATTTTGCATAAAAGGTAAGCATAAGGGCTTTGAATTCAGACAGACCTGCATTCAAATACTGGCCCCACCACTTATTATTTTGGTGACACAGGAATATAATGTACTCTCTCAAGACCCTAGATTTTGCATACATAAACTGAGGATAATAGCTACCTTACATGGTTGCTGAACTGAGATGTTGTATTTAAAAATATTCAACAAAGTATGGAACACCTGGTTAGCCCTCAATATATTGTGTCTATTCGTACTAGTTATTCTGTAAGAATCTGAAAATAATAAGTATAGCCCTTGCCCAACCTTTGCTGTGCTGTATGTAAGTGTCAAATTCACCTATTAAGGCTATTCATAAGAAAAGCTATGAACCAGAGTAGGGAAAGATCTCAGCAGACAGGACAAGATCTCTGATCAAGCAAATCTTAAAAGAGCTGGATATTGAGCCAGATCCTTTGAAGAAGTGCTAGGGTCTGGACAGATACAAAGCACAGAGAGGAACCTGGATCGGAGGTGAAGAGTATGGACAGAGTCTTACAGATGGGAATGCATGAGGCATAACTGGAGTTGATAAGAAAATTTTCTCATTTGGGGAGGCAACCTTTCATGTATAGAAGTAATGGTTTGAGTACCAGGTAGAGCTAAGCCAATGGGGAAGTACTGACAATATTATAGGAAGAGGACTTAAACGTAATGAAATCATTCCCATTAGAAATCAAAACTCTAATAACTGTAACTCTATTCAGTCAGTTGGAGCTCAAATGTCTTCAGAGTAATCTATTTTTGTTTCTTCTCACAACTAAAAGTAACCTTGGGTTATCGAGGCTGAAAACCAGCTGGATGACCTTAGGAAAGTCCCAAGTTTACTCATCTTTGAAATGAGAGGATTGGACACTTTCTGTTGTAGCTCGGACACCTCTAAAACCTAGAAACCATTTTCCCTCTTGAAAATGAGAATAAAGATCAGATGCTCACTGTTGCTGCTCTACCTCTAGTTGCCTTTGGATGTCTCTGCTTAAACTCCCAGATGTCTGCAAGAAATTCTCTGCACACTGAATCATTAAAAAAAAAAAGTCTTTTTTTAAAAAAAGAAGTGGTCTAGGTGTTGATTGGACTGAAATTCCACAGAACTAAAAACAAAACCAACCCCTTCACTCCCCCCTCAAAACTAAAAATCTTCCATATGCATCTCTGTGAAGTCATTTTACTACTTCCTGATTTTACACTCAACAGTTACATTTTTAAAGAGACACTACATTTGGGAATATAAATGTGTGAAATCTAAGTATAAAATATAATAGAGCAGCTTGAGCCAAGTCATGCAATTTGAATTTCTTTTGTCTTAATTTAGGACAGTAAGGTATTTTTGACTTTTGCACTCTGGTTCTAGCTGTGGGGCTGATGTTTGGTGGGTTCCGAGACGAGGCCAGTGCAACTTCTCAGTGGCTTGGTTCACTCATTTCCAGAAGGCATCCCTTGTTCTCCTCTGCTCTGCAGCATCCTCCCATCCTTCCTCTGAGGGGATCAGGGTAATTAAGCTACAAATTAGCCCAATAAAGAAGGGCAAATAGTCTTTCTGAGTTATCAGTTTGAGATGGTGAAAGACAAAGAAATATTGCATACTTTTCTCTAAGCTTAGGAAACACCCTTTTGCAATTCACTTTGCATGTGTATGGAGAGCAACATATGACTACAGTGTGTGACTGTGGCCCCTTCTTAGCTCTGGGGATAATGCAGAATGCAGAATGGTTGAGGGTGGTGGCTGGCACCAAGCACAGGCTACCAAAGAAGAAGCCTTCTCACTTTAGCTGCATTGTGACAGTTCTCTTGTTTTCTGAAATCTTTCTATGGTATATTCCAATCATGCTACTAATAATGTCCCTTTATACCTTTGGAGTAGCTCCTCTGTCACCTGGAGGGCTTTACTGTCTTTGAAATCCTTTCATTAGAACACTCAAAGTTTTCTAACTTTCCTCCACCTCTCTGACTTTCTTGCCTCCTCTGTTCTTCTGAAGTCTAATTACTGACCTCTATTTCTACCTTCAGTGTTCCTCTGTAGTCCCACCCCATGTTCTAGAACACTTACCGGTTTATGATCTCTCCCTTCCATTACAACAAATGTTTCTGAACTCATACTTCTTCCAGACAGCCTTCCCCGGATAAATTCAGTATCAGTCCTAATAACTCTCAATATATACCTTCTAAAAACGCATTTGGTCCCTTTGATTTAAAGCAACCAAAATCCTTATTTCATTAGGTTTTGAATCTGCATCTGGAATATCTCTGCTTTGTTGTGGTTTGTCTGAGCTTATAACCTTGTTGAGGAAGCAGGATGTGTCTAATTCACTTTTAGACTGCCTTGCAGAGTGCTGTGAAAATCTGTTATTAAAAATGCTATCTTACATGACTCCTTCACCCTACAAACATTCAGTGAGCACCAACTGTGTGTTAGGCACTGAAGCAAGTGATACAGCATTACAGGTAAGGACAACATGTATTCACCACCTTGGAAGTCATTTAAAGCAGTAGAGTTGTTTCAGTAGAGGCAGCCATATCATACAATGATGACAAAAACCTGGAAAACCAAAGTGAGGGGGAGCGGGCAACAGCCCTGTTGGAAAATGTGGGTGGCCAGTGAAAGTTTCTCTAGGGCCTTTCAACTTGATGAAAGACTCTTAAATTGAATGTCAAGCAAATTTGACCCAGGAAATAATGACCAGTGAACAATAAGCAAAGCATGATTGATTCCTACTTCCTTGATTGCTTAATAACCCTTTTAAGAGAGAGATTGTAGATGCCCTTGATTAGGGCAATTCATTTCCATTTTCTGAATTTTAGGTCTACAGCTATGCATTTGCTTTCTTGCTCTTTCCTTTGTTTAGTTCTTAAGTTTATCCGAGCAACACTTTCAGAGTGCTCTTTTTAAAATTTCGTCAGGTGTAGACAAGCAATTCTAAGTTGCTGTCCCCATTTCTCCAGGCACGCACGTACAAATGTCGGCCCTGAGATTTTTTTTTTTTTAATTGTACTTCAGGTGAAGGCTTACAGAACAAATAGTTTCTCATGAAACAGTAGTACACATATTGTTTTATGACATTGGTTAACAACCCCACAACATGTCAACCCTCTAACTTCTCAACCTTTTTTTATTGGTATGCCCTGAGATTTTTTACTAGCATGTCAAGGGGGAAACTCTAGCATCGGTTTAAGTAAGTGAGACCATGGCTCTGTGGCTTTGACTGCACTTCCCACTGCTGAGTAGACTGCTGGGATTCCACAAATAAATAATAAAAATAATAATGATTTTTAAAGCATTTGGAAATGCTGAGTTGAAAGGTGTGGTGTAAGTGCAATGTTTTATTGTGAAAGTGGTATCTCTTGCATTATCTGCTCCTAATGGAGGGCTGCAGTAATGGAGAGGAGGCACTTATGCCTCTAGATGAGGGGTCCCTGAGGGCAGGGTGGGGCTCGCGTGGGCACTGTGGTAACATTTACTGTACACGGTAAGTGCTTCCTTCCAGTCTAGCAAGAAGGTAAGAGGAGAGTCACACTGTTGCTTGTTCCCCTAAACCTTCAAATGTCATAATTGTTTCTTATTGATGGAGGAAGCAGCTGAAAATCATAGTGGGAAAATACTACTGACTTAAAAGTATTAATTTCAGTTTCAGTTGGGGGCTCAAATAAATACACATTTGGCCAGGGGCACTTCAGCAGCTTGTAGAATCTGCAGCATATGATATACCCTTGGTCTGAGATTATCCAGATTTACGATTCACATTGAACCATACAGTACAGGATAGAAAGAGATAAATATTTTCCATTCAGTATAGTCTGAGTGCTTTTCCAATGAAGTCCGTAACTTCTAATTATAAAATGAACATAACCTGTATCAAATTATGAATATGTTAACATACTGAAGGGGGACAAGAAAAATAAGCACCAGATTTATGCTACATAGGCACTTGAAGGTAGAGTAAAAAAATCTGGTTTCCTTGACCACATTGTCATAATATGCATATATAACAGTTTATTGAATCCAGGCTGTGTAGACAACCAGAAGAACTCTGGCTCCATACCATCACAATGCATGCCCACAACAAAGACTCAGAACGGCCCCTTTCATTCGATCTCTCTGAGTATTACCCACACAAGAGCTGAAAACCTTACCTCTGTCTGAAGTCTATCTATGTACCCATGCATAAGTTATTAACTGGGCTCCCCGGGCTCTGCTGCTGAAAATATTAATATATTCAAATCTCATTCTAGCTACTGCAAAAAACAGTACATCAGATAAATGTATTAATATCTTCCTTAGACAAAAGAATGTGGTGTTATATCAAAACTTTCTTTCTTGTGACTTGGACTCCTGCTGAAACACAGGTGATAGATGGCCTAATAAGGTGTAGAGACTCTCAGGTGAAAAAATACAGGTTTCACTGTACCCATAAAACACTGTTTATTGTCCTTGAAATACAACACTCTTTCATGAGAATTATGTGCCGAATACTGTTCATAGTGTCTGATGGCAAAAAAGGTTGTCTGTTTACTTTCTTAGAAACTTTAGTTGGTGGAAATGAGATGGAACGTATCTGAATGCCCTCTAGTTGCAGATAACGTGACCTTTAAGCCTATCAATGTCCTTTCCCTTATGGGCTGTCTCTTCTGGACACAAGTACAGCCTCAGAGGGCTTGGGAGGCAAATTTTGCTGAGAACCAGCATGTCAAGTGGAAAGGCTGTAAAAAGTTAAGGCTGTGGTGAGAGGGGTGATCTCTGAGATGTGTCCCTTTAGATTGCCCTCTGCATTTTTGGATCCCAAGTTAAAAGATGTGGATTAAGGACCAGCCTCTACACTAACCAACCTTGTCTTTTTTACGATTGGTTGCATTTAAGGCCTTTTATCAATGACAACAAAGTTGGTGGTCTTCTACCTCTTTCGAGCTGTAGGGGGAAAAAAACGTAACATAATTTTTCACAGCCTGAAATAATTGTGGAAGTACAGATACTGGTTAGGCTCACTATGAATTATTAGTGGAAAAGTGGGTCTCAGAAGTACGTTACATGTGAAATATTTTTCGTCACTTGAACATGTGCCGTCCAGAGCTGGCCCTGTTCTAGCCGTCACAGGGAACAAACATTTCACATTCACAGATGCTCCCAATTTGGTGCGGTTTGGAGTGTAATTTAGATCAAACGTCTCCATGTAAATGAGTCAGGGTTTCTTAATTAGGTGCCTCTAAAGCAAAACCTTGGACCACATCAGTAGGTGTGGGTGTGGTGGCCACAATACTGGAATCTTTCCTATAGGCCAGGCTCTTGGTATCATTCAAATAGAGATTTTTTTTTCTTCTTCTTCTTCTTTTTTTTTTTTTTTTCCAGGCAGAGTAATAAATCTGCAGATGGCATAGACAGAAAGACGCTACTTCAGAAGAGCTGTCTAAAAAACACTGCCTCTTTGGCAAATGCCTTAAAGTAGGTCATTCTGTTGTGATTTAGCTTTTTCTTTAGATTCGATTGCCAGCTTTTTGTTCCCATTATAAGTAGGGTGCATTCCAGTCCACAGACTTGTTCTTAATTTTTCCAACTGGTATTTGTTTACTAGGATTTGCAGATCTTTACAGAAAATGGCCAATAACCTGTCACAGCACCAGTCACGCACTTGACCACAAAGCAACATGGATCCCGGTGATAATCTGGCGATGCTGAATTATTAAATGCCTCAAACATCCAGTCTTCCCACAGCAAAACTGCATTGATTTATATAGATAGGTTTGTTGAAATAATTGTCCCATCTTTTATACATGCGAAAAGAAGAGGTGACAGGATGTAAATGGAAAACTTTTACAAGCCATATAGCAGCCGTTTGTATAGATATGCAGGTTATCTGCTTTTATACTTGTCATTGTTTGTGTTTTTTATAGGGGGAAAAATCATTGGGTCCCATTTTCCTATCAAGGCTTTGGGATTTACATGCGGAACCCCCTCCGGCATTAATGAGTTACCTGCATAAATTCCCAGGCAATCGATGAGCATATAGGCCTTGTTTTGTTATATTAATTATTCCTCACAGAACCTTGACACTGACATTAAATGAGGCCTTAAAAAATCCTGATGAAGGTCTTAAGGTATCTTTTACTGTTCAGATATTAGCATTGCAAAAAGTATGTCTAAGGCATTATTCACTTTGTGGTACCACCAGGAAGGAGGGGTTGAAATAAGAAGAGTGAAGGGCATAAGAAGTAAACTATCTGGTGTTAACTCTTCAATGCCTAGAGGCCAGTTCCTAGGAATAGTTTATAATCCTCAAGTTGTTATCATTATTAAAATAAATGTTAAGATCGTAATGAATAAAGAACTGAGTACGTTGTTTTCTCCAGATTGGTACTGAATATGGTGTCTTCCCCACAGGCCAAGTTTTGTCTTGGCAAATTGTTGGTGTTTTCAGGTGAATTCCAAAATGTCAGTTAAAAAGACAAAAAAAAAAAAAAAAATGTGGGTTTTGGAGAGGAGGAGGAAATTATTGGCAAGGTG
>NW_004443969.1:19152678-19157760 GCF_000243295.1 Trichechus manatus latirostris | reverse complement strand
TCATTATTAAAATAAATGTTAAGATCGTAATGAATAAAGAACTGAGTACGTTGTTTTCTCCAGATTGGTACTGAATATGGTGTCTTCCCCACAGGTCATGTTATATCTTAAAAAATTGTTTGTGTAATCATGTGAATGCCAAAATGTAAGTTAAAAAAAAAAAAAAAAAAAAAAAAATGTGGGTTTTGGAGAGGAGGAGGAAATTATTGGCAAGGTGTGTTGCAAGATTGCCTGGTAAGTGTGTACTTAAGCAGCAGAATGGTAAAATGAATTTATATGCAATTTTCTTTTATTCCCAGTAAAACTTCTTTTACTTAAAAGGCCTGGGGGGGTAAAAGTTTCCGATTAAGCAAATATACTTGTTAAAAACACTTACTACATGATATCTTCATATGTGAATTAGCAGCAATCGAACATTAATATTAAAATTAGGACAGATGCCACATTGTCATCCTTTGATAATTCACAAGGAACTTTTGAATCTTGCAACTGTCATTAAGAACTTGAGTTATCACTGTGCTAACCAGTTGAAACCAGTGGCTCCACATGTGTCAGAGTAGAACAGTGCTCCATTTGGGTTTTCAATGGCTGATTTTTTTGAAAGTAGATTGCCAGGCCTTTCTTCTGAGGTGTCTCTGAGTGGTCTTGAACTACCAACCTTCTATTTGACAGCAGAGCCTGGTAACCATTTGCACCACCCAGGGACTCCTTAAGCACTGTGCTACAGTATCATTATTACATAAACAGGTGCTTATTAGAGATTTCTGTCTGGTGAAATGGGAGTTAATTACGATTTGTTTGGATCCTTTTGGAGAGGAGGTATCTACCGAATGATACTATTTGGTGATACTCTTTAGTTTTTTGTAATGCTGATGATTCTGAATTATCTGTTTACTTTCTAATTTTTTCTCTTTTGCTGTTTGGTGATTCTAATTGTGCTTGTCCCCAAACTTGTGTTTAACACTACCCTCTCTCTTCACTCTCTGAACTCTCTTAGAGAACTCCATCACACTCATGGTTTGAAATATTGACTCTGAAAAGCTGATTCCCAAATCTACATTGCCTCCTTTACTATCATACCTTCACTTACCCACTTGCTAAAATGAATTATTATACAACTCCTATTGCTGTACTCTCTGCTAGGTATATAATGCAGTACAAAGTCCAGGAAGAAATGATCCCTGCCCTCAAGAAATTAAAATTAAGTACATATACTAAGAAAAGATCAATTACAGTTACCTACCAGACTGAGCAGAGCTGACTATGGTTGCAGTAGGTGCGTGGGGGGGGAAAGCTTCATCTATTTGGTGCTTTACGGTTTATAAACAGCTTTCATTTACATGCAACTCTGAATTTTCTAAAGTCCTTTCAGGTGTAGGTACCGTAATCTTTAACACAGAAGAGGAAACTGATACTCAGAGAAGCTGTGTTATCCCAGGTCACATGGTTAAGGTGTAATCAATGAAGAAGAACTTGCGAACTCAGGTTTCTTGGCTCCAAATCCAGTGCTCTCTTGACTCTTTATCTCCTGGCTTCAGGGCAAGCTCAAGCACCTGGGCGGGACCCTCTGCTTGGATTTCCCAGGTCAAACTCTGTGTCAAACAACTACATATTCTTGGCTTTTACTTTCTTTATCTCGTTAGATTTGACGGTCACACATACGCACAGAAAGACTACCAGTCAAACCAATTGATTCTATTCATGGTGACTGCAGGTGTTGCACAGTAGAACTGCTTCATAGGGTTCTCATGGCTGTGACCTTTCTGAAGCAGATCGCCAGGCCTTTCTTCTGAGGCACCTCTGTTGTTGTTGTGTGCCATCGAGTTGATTCCAACTCACAGGGACCTTACACAACAGAGTAGAACTACCCCATAGGGTTTCCGAGGATATAATCTTTACAGGAGGAGATCACCAGGTCCTTTCTCCATCAGAGCTGCTGGTGGGTTGGAACTGCAGACCTTTCGGTTAGTAGCCAAGTGCGTTACCCATTGTGCCACCAGGGCCCCTTGAGGCACCTCTGGGTGGGTTTATAAACTGCCAATCTTCTGGTTAGTAGCCCAATGCTTAACTGTTTGTGCTACTCAGAGACTCCACAAAAGAACAGAAGGTAGGTAAAGTTAAGTATTACTCCTATCCTAGAGATGATAAAACAGTGACTGAGAGGTGAAGTGACATGCCTGAAGTCATACGGGAAGCTTACGTCCAAGCTGGGGCTGGAACCCAGTTCTTCGGATTTTACCAATCAGATGCAAATGGATTAAGCACTGCTCACCCACAGATTGATTTCTGACTAGACTGGTAACTGGATAATTGCAATAGTTTACCCTTGTTCTCTTTAGTGTATTCTTAACATAGTGTTGAACATAAAACGTAAGTCAGTTCATATAATTCTACTGCACAAAACCCTGCAACTGGCACCCTTTATATTTTACTTAGAGAAAAAGACTAAGTCCTCACCGTGGCCTCTAAGGCCCTACATGACCTGGCCTTGCCAACAATCTGGTCTCCTCATCTCCCTGGCCTTCTCTCTGCTCCAGCCACACTGGCCTCCTTGCTTTGCTGAACCTCCAACACATCAAGACCTCTCTTGCCTTAGGTCCTTGCCTCTAGATGCTCCCTCTGCCTTGAATGCTTGGACTCTGCATATCCACTTCTCTAATTCCCTCACCGCCCTCAAGTCTTTTCTCAAATCTCACCTTCTAATCCGTCTACCTCAAGGACCCTATTTAATACAGTAAGCTATTCCCACGGCACTCCTGATGCTCCTTACTCATGTTTTCTAGTTCCCTAGCAGTCATCACCTTCTAATATAGCATTTTCTTGTTTATTATGTTGACATTGTGTATGCAATATTTATTATCTAACCTCCATGAAGACAGGATGATTTGCAGTTAGTTTACTGCTTTATCATGAGCTCCTAGAACAGTGCCTGGCACACAGTGGTGCTCAGTAATGAGTACAGAAATGACCCAGTGTCTATCAGTGACATGCCCACTCTCTTTAGCCTATAGGTTGGACATCCTGGTGCCGTCCAGAACTCTTTCCAGTCATTCATCCATCATGTCAAACCTATCAGCAAATACTCTTGACTTAACTTGAATGTCACTCTAGGAATTCCTCTCTTCCCACTGAGCTCCACAGCCAACTCAAGAAAATTTGCTATCCATTCATGTCAATAACTGCTGGGTATTCAGCCTTGCTGCTGCCTCCTCCTTCAGCCCCTCCATCCCTAAATCCATTTTCAATATAACTGGTGGGTAAATCTTTTGGAGATATTTAAAACAAAAACAAAACTTACAGTCTTCAACTGTTCAATACCCTGCCCTAGTTTCCTATGGACTCACCCTATACTCTGGTCCCGCTCTACACTCTGGTCTCCCCTCCCTCCCTGTCCCTGTTACAGTCAGCACAAGCCATATCCCCGGCTTCCACTTGGATTGCCTCAAGCTCTCCGCCCTATGGAACATCCCTGTGCTTCCAAATTCCACCCATACTTCAAAACCTTATTTCACCTATACCTTTCATTGGAGACTTAACTATTTTAGCCCTTTCTCGCCTTTTGATTCAACAGCTGCACATACTGTGTAGTGGTTAATTATTCTCTACTTTTTTTTCCTTAAGTGCTTTGTCCCTGTTATAGTCTACCACTACCACTACCAGTTGCCATCAAGTTGACTCTGACTCGTAGTGCCCATGTGTGTCAGAGTAGAACTGTGCTCCACAGGGTTTTCAATTCTTGATTTTTTCGAAAGTAGATTCCCAGGCCTTTCTTCCGAGGCACCTCTGGGTGCCAATCTTTTGGTTAGCAGCCAAGCACATTAACCATTTGCATCACCCAGGAACTCCCCTGTTAACTTAAGAGTTCTAAAAAGGCAGAACTTTATACTTGTTTTCTTATACTTTTATCTTTCCAACTCTACCCAGTATAGTTTGGAGTATGGAGTAGCCACTCTGTAAATACTGTTGATTCACTGACTGATGATTGTATTCTTCTTCTTGTATCTGTACTATGCCAGTTTTAGATAGCTGAACAATTCAAATGCTATGTTTTGAACGATATCCTAAATTAATATATCTACAGCAAGCAATAGCATTTTTGCAATTATTGATGGGGTACACGTTAGGATGAATGTATATTTAAACTTCAGCCTTAGTTAACCACATGTTTACAGCATGTCTAAATGTAGGAAACCATACTGTTTCCACCAGGAATTAACTGGGTCTTGCTTTTTAAGCACTGCGTGTATATGTGTGTGTTTCTTGCCATACATCTAAAGTAGACTCCATCATTAAGAAGTCACAAAATATGTAGATATTACTGCAAAAAGCACTTAGGAAATAACTAGATAAGGAGTATAATCATTAATCCAAGCAACAATTAAGAGCCTTTAATGGTATATTTAGGCTTTATCACGAAAGCTTCTGTAGCACACAGCAATAAACCATATTTGCATAATATAAGCTCAAAAATGGCTCATTCTCTGATGTTTTTCAGCAACTCTGATTTTAGTTTACAAAGCTTTGAAGAAAAACCATCACTTCTTTCACTGTGGTTAAACTTTGAATATCTGGATTCTGACATCTTTTTTTTTTTATTGTTGTACTTTAGATGAAGTTTGCATTTCAGGTCAGTCTCCCATACAAAAAATTTATACATACATTGTTTTGTGACCCCAATTGCTCTCCCTATACTGTGACAGCACACTCCTCCTTTCCACCCCCTATTCCCCATGTCCATTCAACCAGCTCCTAAACCTCTCTGCCTTCCCATCTCACCTCCGGACAGAAGCCGCCCGGTTAGTCTCTTGTATCTACTTGAGCTAAGAGGCACACTCCTCACCGGTATCCCTTTATGTCCCATAGTCCAGTCCAACCCATGTCTGAAGAGCAGGTCTCGGAAACTGTTTTAGTTCTGGGCTGATAGAGAATCCTGGGGCCATGCTTTCCGGGGTTCCTCCCGTCTCAGTCAGACCATTAAGTCTGGTCTTCTTATGAGAATATGAGTTCTGCACCTCACTTTTCTCCTGCTGCATCAGGGACTCTCTGTTGTGTTCCTTGTCAGGGCGGTCATTGGTGGTAGCC
>NW_004443969.1:19088958-19146067 GCF_000243295.1 Trichechus manatus latirostris | reverse complement strand
GGCCTGAAGTGCTCAGGCTCTCACCAGGTCAGGTCTGGCAACTCCTCGCTGCTTCCAAACATTGTCTTCCTCCCCCTGCCACTCAGTCCAGCTCCTAAACTTTGCCTTAGATGTTCAGGGCTCCTAGATTGCCATATATAATTGATTCACTTGTTTTTTGGGTCTTTGTTGTAAGAGGGTCCACCGGAAGTGCCTGACTACTCCGCCGTCTTGGCCTCACCTCTCTGCATTCTGACATCTTGACTCATCTTGAAAGACAGACGATTTTGATTCTTGGGGGATTACCGCCGACCCCTACTGGTATCCCTCTGCTACAGTGCTAACCACTGAGTGGGAAATACTTACACTGCTCAGAGTAGGTGTCTTGTTCCTGAAACATATGCAGAAACCAAATTCTTTATGGGCTCCTCCCCCCCGCCAATAGTACAAGCCATTCTAGGAGTGTATTTTGGATTGGATTATTTACTATTTCAGATCTTCATGTCTGTTCTGCCTTCAGTTCTGAGGACAATTAAAAATGAACCTGATGATTCTGGATGTCACACCTCATTTTAAAGTCCTCTTCTCCTTTGCCCAGCTGCTGCTCTCTAGGTTCACAGAGCCCTTCTTCCCTACTCCCTGTAGAACCTGGCTTCTCAAAGTGTGGCTCTTAGACCAACAGCATCAGAATCACTTGGGAGCTTGTTATAATGCAGAATCTCAAACGCTACCCCAGGCCTACTGAATCAGAATCTGCATTTTTAGCAAGATCCTCAGATGATTCCATTCGCAAGCCCATTAAAGTTTGAGAAGCACCAAGCTAGAACTTTTAGGAGTGCTTATGGGACAATGGGAACCTGGTTGGTGCAAATGGCGAACGTGCTCAACTGCTAACCAAAAGGTTGGAGGTTTGAGTCCACCCAGAGGTGCCTCAGAAGAAAGTCCTGGTGATATACTTCTGAAAGATCACAGCCTTGTAAACCTTATGGAGCACAGTTCTACTCTGACACACGTGGGGTCGACATGAGTTGGAACTGACACAAGGGCAACTGGTTAACTGGTCACGTGACAGTAGTGTTAGCCATGGAACTGGCAGGCAGAGGAAAGCTTACAGTTCTCCTTGTCCATCACTTGACCCCTTAATGTCCTCAATCACTAGAATTTCCCTTCACTCTAGTACAGCAAAGCATGTTACCTGAGTGTGGTGTATTATATAGTCACACTGCACAGACGCATCTGCATCGATAGAGGGTGCTCTTTTTTCCTAGCCAATTAGTCAACACCATTAAGCCCTTCTGATGGAGCGTGGGTTATAAGAGGTGAAGCCTTTTGGATGGGTGCAGGATGGCCGCCCTTACCACTTGTGGTCATTAACGTTCCCGTGGTGCTTTTTGTGAGAGAAGGGGTTGTTAACCTCGGTGTCCTGGCTGACTTCCAATTTGTGTAATTACATGCTGCCTACCTAAGTCGGCTCTGTAGTTTCAATTAGGTAAAGTATTGTTCACTTCTTGTACTAAACTGCTGTGTTGTGTGGCTACAGACTGCTAATTAGCTGGTGTTTTTCAGGTGGCTGCGTTCGTGATGAACAAAATGTCTCTCTCTGGCCATCTCCTTCCCCGCCCCCTCCACCCTCAACACACACAATCCCACACACAACCACATGCATATTTTTTTATTTATTACCATTTCTTGGATAACAGTGCCTTGAGATCATAAATTCCTAGAATGTGACAACGAATATTTCTTTAGTTTCTCTATGTAGCTTCAAGGCTTACCTAGCTTATTACAGGGCGTGGGGGGAAACCTGTGTAGAGAACAGCAACAATGTAATAAGGGATGGATAAAACAGGCCTTCCTCTGCCAAGATGAAGGGTAAATTCCTGTGATTGCCGGGGATGTATGAATTACTTTAAGAGCTTGACACTCTAGGAATTGGTTATTTTCAGTGTGATCTGGAGAGAGGGTGAGGTCAGAGAGGAACAGGGCTTGGGTTTTATTTCTCCTTTCCCACTAGTTAGAAAAATATAGCGGGTCATGTAAACCACTAGTAAAATGCCTCAATGTCTCTGTGTGGGATGTCTGAACCTCAATAGGAAGATGAGGCACCAGGAGAGTGAATGGAATCCCTTTTTGACTATGCAAAGGTCAGTACTAGGGAAGTACTCACGGCTCTGTAAAAAGATGGGTGAACAGGGAGTGAAGAGGGCAGAGCTATGCTCTAATCAGAGGAGCTGTGCATTTGAGAATAGAATTTTTCTGGGATGTAAAAGGATTGCTAAAAACATGTCCAAATGGAAAGAAAGAATCAGACTTAAGCAGAGGATCACTTTGCAAGTCTTTTCACTACATGAACAAATTTATCCTGTTTTGATGCCCAGCACAGAGATACAAATTAATTATATAAATGGTCTTTTAGGGCAAGGGTAATTCCCTTTGCCTTTTCATATCCCAAACATTAAGGGATATAGATGAATTAATCAATGAATAAATAAATAAACTAATGAACAAAGTTGATAAAGGGAAGAATATTTATTAAGAGCCACATATTGGCCATCAATTCATGGAGAGCAGGAAAAAAAAAAAAATGATGTTTTTAATGTCAGAGTACCAGCACCTATGTCTTGCCTACTCCTTGTTACAGCTCTGTCCCAAAATGTTTTACTTGTCTTTTTGAAAATAAGAAAGCAGAGGAGAGCAGGGCTTTACTCAGATGGATGGACTGATTGAAAGCCTGTAAGAGATAGGCTGGTTTGCAAATACCTCTGAGAAGAACAGGGATGTGGAGCCAGAAAGATGGAAATGAGAATGAGGTTGAGGGAAGTGAATATTTCCATATATGGGCAGGGAGGTAGATAACAGGTTTCAATAAGGTTCCTGGATCCTAGGGATTTATTGTTTTGCCAATAAAATGTCTTCATTCCCAGATCAGGGCCTATCGCATAATAGGTACTCGATACATATTCGTTTCATGAATAAGGGGGTGGATGGATGGATGATGTAGGCAACAATGCTTTAAAAGTGAAGAGGTGCTTAGAGTAGTGGACAAAAAAAAAGAATTTGAGGATGATGATGCTATTTTGGATGCTGATGATATTGGGAGGGAAGGCAGGGAAAAGAAAGGAGGAAATGTACGAGAAAACAGCTTGGTTGAAAAGAATGTGAGTATGACACAGAAGAGGAGAAGACATTACCAGAAGTGAGATATATGAATCTTTATACAGAGGGTAATAATTAGTATAAACTTTATAAATTCTGCATGTATTTTCAGCTTCCTTTTTACACATTAACAAATTAACTTGGGGAAAAACCACAGGCTGAAAAATGTCATTGGGGCACAGAGTAAATAGATTCAAAATTTCTAATCTTAAATTTGAGCTCTACTATCATTCAATGATTTCAAAGGAGATTTTCCCAATGCTCTGACCCCGAAAGCCTCGAAACTCATTTCCTTGTCCTATAGAGGCTCATTCAAGTTAAGCCCCTGGTTATTGTTGTTTACCTCTTCAAAGTCAAATGTGGGTTGAGTCTGGCCATAGACCGATTATTATTTACAGCCAAGATTTCTTCCCATCCACTGCTAACATCCAGTCTTTTCTTAGCTCAATTTGAATGGATAGACAACAGTCTTGAGATCTAAAGCCTCATGTATAATCTGCAATTTTTCTTGCACTAAGAAGAAACACCAACAACATGGAAATTTGCAGCTACCCCGTGTTAACTATTCCTGGATGTCACCCTGCAGCTCTAATTTCTGCTTTCTCCTCTGCATTCTGGGTACTGCTGCTGGACTTGTCAGCACCTTGTCACTGCTTCCCTCTGTGTGGGCTACCATTGGACTCTGTGTTCTTAACAATTATCCATAAAAACCCCCACAGAATCCTTCACAATTAAAAAAAATATATATTACCAGCTTAAAAAAAAATAAAGCTACTTCAAAAAATTCAGTTTCCCAAAGCGGGTGCTATTTGTAAATGTAGCAGAGCTGCAGCTAAAGGTCTTGTTGCCTCATCTTGTCCAGTCCCAGGATGCTCTTTTGTTCATGGTGTGACAAGGATGTGGGGAGCCAATATGATTTAACTAAATAATACAAAAATGTCAAGAATACTTTCATGTCTTGTGTACAGACTGGAATAAATTACTCGTATGGAAATGTTTTGTTTTTCTTTTCAGGGAACAGCTTACAAGGAGGCATGCTGACAAGAAGTGGCTAAGAAATATTATTTAAAAAATAACCTATTTTAATGTCAGGCTAAATGACTGAGAAGTTTACAGACAGGCAGACAGCAACAAGGAATTAGGCTTGTCCTGGAATTCTTATGGGCAGAGGGGGAGAAAAATAAGTTCCGTAAGAAATACAAATGAGTGAACTAGTGTCTCAGAATTAAAGGTGAACCAAAAGGAATTGGCAGCTGCTTGGACATGCCAGCCAGAGAGGCCACGGTATCTGATACACGTGACAAACCAAGAGACAACTGCAAAGCTCCCCAAACAACTCGCCTGGAGGGCTTGCCAAGGAGCCAGATGCTGCTTCTGGAAGAAGATCTTCGGTGGTTGGGCATCTGGGTTCAGTGCTTTCCATTTAAAGAGGAGAAAGAAGGTGGTAAAAGGCAGCACCATCCTGCCTTTTTTAAAACATGCTCTTTCTAAGCGTGCATATGTGCACACATAATTACATGGAAGGAAAGCATAAATACATGTGGACGGGAAACTTGTTTTTACAAAGGACCCCTAAAAATAAAGCTTGCCCATTGCTTTTTAGGCAGGTAAAGCAATGTTTTACAGAGCGAAAGAGAGAGAGAGGAATAAAACTTCCTTCATGAACATGATAATTTACTAGTTAATTAGGTAATTGTATTTAAAGGGGTGGGATGATAGCTGGTGTTCAATTAAAAATTGAGAAATTGAGTGATGGGCCTGTGCCTGTATCATGTTTGGCTTGTCTTTCTCAGTCTTTGTTTTACCACTCCTTCTTCCCTGGAAACACAGTTGAGTATTGGTGTTGGCAAGAAAGCAGAGTGTGGTCTAGTGGACTGGAAATCAGGTGACTTGAGGGCTGCTTGATTTCTCCTCCCTTCCACTTTGAAGTTTGCTGTGTCTGTGCTCCATAAAATAGGGAAACCAATTTTTTTTTAATACACTTAGAAAAGAGGGCAAGATTTTTGTAAAGTAAACCAAAGTTAAGGTGTTTTCTTTCTTTCTTTTTTTTTCATATCTCCCAATGCTAAATAATTCAAGGGAATATGAAGTCAATACTGCATCTGAAACAAGTGGTAGTCAAGGAGGTTGGGGCTGATATAATAGGAGTCATGAGTGATAGAGATTCTCTAATTTAGCAGCGAGACTTATGATCAGAGATACTAAATGTAAGTTCTATTTTCCAAGATCCTCTACAAACTCCAGATAATTGAGAAATCAGAAAAACTGGCAATCCGCATGTATAGCAGTGACTGGTCTAGCACACGCCAAGTCACTGATGGGTGGTCACAGCTTCTGCAGTAAGGTCAGCCTCTTGTAACACTCACTTATTATTATGTCTGGGTAGTCTTAACATGCGTTCTTGTGTTAATAGTGTTTGTTTTACAATCAGCATTGTTTTTCTCTTCATCAAAACGAAATGATAAATATCCCCTAGTCCAAGACAGGCCTGGCAATCTGCTTCCAAAAGGTCGTAGCCTTGAAAACCTTATGCAGCAATTCTACTGTGCACAGATAGGGTCACCATGAGTTAGAATCGACTCAATAGCAACTAATGACAACAACAGTCTGAAGTACCTCATGGTTATAAGATTCCAAAAAAAGAAGTTGATCTTAATGAGGATCACTCACCGGCTATTAGATTATCATCTTCTAGTTTATTGAACTCAAGTGATTCCATTTATTCATAAAAATGATTGAATGTCCACAATGTGCAGGACACTGTATTCAACTCTGGAGATAAAGCAGAGAACAAAAGGACACAAATCCCTGCCCTTCTGCAGCTTATGCTCTAATGGACGATGGGACCATGTTGGTTCTTTCTAATTTCCATTCTCAGAACCTGATGATGTTATACAAAGATTTAACCTTTTTATTATTATTATTATTATTATACCTGCTAGATTACTACTGTTTTTCAGGAGCGAAAGGATGAATGTAAGAACTGGCTATCACTAGAAAGACTGTGATCTTTATAAATGCAAATAAATTTGATCACCTTATCTCCCAGCTTCAGATCCTTCAGTGATTTCTCTAATGTCTACAGAACGAATTCCAAACTCTTTAGCAAGGCATATGATGCTCTTCATAATTTAGCTCTAGGTTACGTTCTTGAAGACTCAGATTCTACTACTTTTCTTTATGTTCCCCAATTCTTCAATCATTCCAGAGAACTTGCCATTCCTTTATCACATTATATCTCTCCTGGTTCCACGCCTTTGTCCACACTATTCTCTCTGCTTATAACAGCCCTGTTGTCTGCCAAACTGACATCCTTAGAGATAGGCTGTGCCATCTCCTATGAAGGCACCTCTGACTTCTCTTGGCTCAATTTTAGCTTCTGTTTGATGCTCTCATAGAGTTTTGTGCTATCACACATATTTATTATAATTGTTTACTAATTTATGTACCCCCAAAGACTATAAGGTACATCAGGGTAGGATTCTTTCTTATGTCTGTAGCATCAATTGAGGGGTTAGCAAACTTTTTCTGTAAGGGGTCAGGTAGTAAATATTTTTGGCTTTGCACAGCTTGTCCCAACTACTCAATTCTTGTCATTGTGGTGTGAAAGCAGTCATAGGCAACACTAGATAAATAGGTGTGTCTACGTTCTAATAAAACTTTATTGATCAAAACAGGCAGCCGGCTGGATTTGGCCAATGGACCATAGTTTGCCAATGCCTGATCCAGTTTACCGACTGAAATATAGTGGGTACTCAGTTAAGACTTCTTGAAGAAATGAGTGGAGAGAATATTAAATTAGCAGTTTCACAGATGTGAATTTATTTGACTTATTTCACACATGAGCAAAAGGGAGGTTTAGAGACATTAAAAGATTTTCTCAATGTTGTACAGTTTCTAAAGGCAAGGCTGGGACTTGAGCCTATGTCTTTGGATTCCAAATCCCCAGATCTTTTCACTAGGTAAATGACCAAGATTCATACTGTGGTAGGGGGAGCAACTTAAAAAATTTACCTCTGACTAGGGAAATACCCCATGACATGGGTCAGCACTAACACTAGGAAAGGCAGTGATAGATAAGACAGTAGCCATTTTAAGTTTTATTTTATTTCCTATTATTCAGTGGTAAATGTTACCACTGAAATGTTATATCTAAAGATCTAAAGTAATAACTTCACTCCCGTCTTAAAACGTTCTCTCTCAAAGCCTTCCTCTAAAACAAGGATACACCACTGGAAGGATCATTGAACCTTCGTCCCCAGCTCACAGTCCTTATAAATCCTGTGCCAAGATGTCTCCTAAGTAGATGACATTTTAATGATTACTACAGGGAGTTGGGAACTATTGCTTCACCCTCACGATCAGAGTAATTAATTTTCTTAACTACCAGGCCAAATTCTGCCACGGGAGTCCAGTTGAGGAATTTCAGGCCCATAGGAAGCACATTAACTCTTCAAAGTGATTAGGGTGCCATTTCAAATACACAAGCAAAGGAGCTATTAGGCTTCTGGCTTATTTCAAACAAGTTGCAACCCCTGCCCCTCAGGAAAAAAAAAAAAATAAAGGAAATAAAAAAAGAGAGAGGAAAATAAAAAACAATTTGCACAGGTTCTTCATTTTCCAATAAAAATACCCATGGCCTGCAAGTCTTTGGATATCAGGTATTGTGGTTGGGTGAAAGACCAAAGAGTACAGAAAAAGCATGGAATGCCAGAAGACAGCACAGAAAAAACACAGCCTGCTCCAAAGCACACCAAAGCTGAACCTTCAGAAGCCTGGATGGGAGGCCGAGAGCCTCACCAGCCACTGCTCTTGACAACCAGAAAGAAGGGTGAGCGCTTGTGGCTCTGAACTCTGTTCTTTAACCATCTTTATTTTTCCCCCAAAATATCAGAAATGTCCACAGTGCCATTTTAAAGATAGGGTAGATGAAATATTTCCTCAACATTTTTTCCTTATACAACCTATGTATTTCTAGGTCATCATCATTTAAGCTGCCTTTGACAGGCTTTTGTAGAATATTTTATTTAATATCCATGAAGACCACAGAGAAGCTTTAAATATCGGCTTACTCTCACAAAATAGCCACAGCTAAACGGTTTCCTTCCCCCTTCAACGAAGCATTCAACTGGCGTGCTTCCATGAGATTTGTCTATTCAGCCATATCATTTTTTCACCTTGGAATTCTATGAACGGCTGGATGATTTTCTTAGAGTCAATGCAACCTATTTTACAAAGTGCAAGTCTCCTACCAGAATGCCTATTTGCACCTAAAATCTGTGGCAAATATATTCTTCCAAGGCTAGTTTTGAAAATCAATGAATGGCATTATTTCATAAGTCATCTTTAAAAGACATTTCTAAGGCACTTTGACTTCCTCTGAATAACGTGTACATGCGTGGGAATTGAATGTTCTTTTGTGTCCTCCCCTTCTCTTAAAATTTCGAGATTGTTTTGGCTTTCAAAATGCATGCCACAAAGTAAATCTGGCTAACTAGTTCAATTTAGCTCTGTGGAAATACTTTAGTATTTATTTTCTAATTTTTCTGTAATTATCATCTATTATTTTTGTCCTGGAAGTAAAAAATGTGGAAAAAGGCTTCAGCAATGGTTAGAATACCTTATTAATAAAAACGGCAACAATAATCCCTGTACTTCAAAAGGTCAGAGCCAGTCCTAGGTGGATAGGTAGTTGATAGGATTTAAAGAGTGTTTTGTATCAGCTGCTGCCAAGTCAGCTCTGACTCATGGTGACCCCATGTGTGTCAGAGTAGAACTGTGCTCCATAGGGTTTTCAATGACTGCTTTTTCAGAGCCCTGGTGGTGCCATAGTTAAGAGCTCTACTGCCAACCAAAAGGTCAGCAGTTCAAATCCACCAGCTGCTCCTTGGAAACCCTATGGGGCAGTTCTACTCTGTCCTCTAGGGTCGCTATCAGTCACAATCGACTCGATGGCAAGGGGTTTGGTTTTTGTGCTTTTTTGGAAGTAGATTGCCAGGCCTTTCTTCCATGGTACCTCTGGGTGGACTCCAATCACCAGTCTTTAGGTTAGCAGCCAAGCAGGTTAACCATTTGCACTACCCAGGGACTCTGAGGAGTGTTTATACTAGCTGCTTTAAGGTATAGAGTAAGGTCTCTCCAGCTTTGAAATATCTCACTTACCACGTTTCCACAATGCCAGGGTTTTGTTTGGCTTTGCAGGAAATTCTCACTATGAGAATCATCCTGACAAGTTGTTGTCATTGTTGTTAGGTGCCGTCGAGTCAATTCCGACTCATAGCAACCCTATGCACAACAGAACGAAACACTGCCCAGTCCTGTGCCATCCTCACAATCGTTATGCTTGAGCCTATTGTTGCAGCCACTGTGTCAATCTATCTCGTCAAGGCTCTTCCTCTTTTTCCCTGACCCTCTACTTTACCAAGCTTGATGTCCTTCTCCAGGGACGGATCACTCCTGACAACAA
The DNA here is from genome assembly GCF_000243295.1 of Trichechus manatus latirostris. NCBI lineage: Eukaryota > Metazoa > Chordata > Mammalia > Sirenia > Trichechidae > Trichechus > Trichechus manatus. The sequence goes on along the minus strand of NW_004443969.1, from coordinate 19,136,466 downwards.
GTACAAATTATATGAGACGTAGTCTTGCCATTCTTGCTTCCAAGGAGCATTCTGTTAGTACTTTTTCCAAGACAGATTTTGTTTGTTCTTTGGGGGTCCTGACAGGTTAGACAAGGCAAGAGGATTGTCCCTAGAAAACTGCTGTAATAGGGAAGCTCTTGACAAGAAGCACAGGAAGGCCTCTCCTGTCTCTAACCTCTTTACACCTGCCTGAAAGTAAGGTAGAATAGATTATTATATCAGCAAGCTATCATCTGGAAGTGGATTATACTTAGGTCTCAGAACGTGGGACAAGATGTTGGTCAAGTTGCTATGGAGTTGGTGACAAAATAAAGTTGGGTTGTGGAGGATCACAGAGGGTGCCACGTAGCTTATAAATATGTGTAAACAGTGTTGGGACTCAAGGAAACTGAGTGAGTCAGGCAACTCAAGTTTTGAAAAAAATTCTGAAGTGGTATGAAGAATTTCTGGAGGCTAGGAAATTTAGCAGTAATTTCACCCCGCATAGCCTCTACAATTCTTCCTATAGTTATTTCATTAAAAAGTGATTTTATATTTTTCTCATTATAAAAACAATATGTGATTATGTATAATGTTTATATAGTGCCTAGTATGTGCTAGGTACTGTGCAAGACTCTTTATAAACACTATTCATTTACTCTTTTCCACAGGTCTATACTATGGTCTCCGTTTTACAGATGAGAAAACAGAAGCTTGGAGTTAAGTGACTTATCCAAGGTTACACATATAAGTGGCGCAGCCAATATTTACATTTAGGTCTGCCTAACTCCAAAGTCTGCTCTCTTTATCTGTTCTATTAACCTCAATATCTCCTTCTATACCATTGTTAGGCAGAAATGGAACACACAAGGAAAATACACTTTTCATAATTCAACAACTCAAGGAAATATTAACATTCCAGCAAATATTCTACAATCTTTTCCATATGCGTATATTTTCTCACATATTTATAATTATACTTTCTTTGAGTGTAAAACTATTATATCCCTGATATTTTTTTACTTAACACAAGCATTTTCCCAAATAATAATAATAATAATAATAAATTTTGCTGTGAACTACATTCCACTAAGCTAACGTGACTTACTGTGTTCTATAGAATCCTTCCCTATCGTGGAATGCTTAGGTTGTTTCCAAGTTTCCACCAGTACAAATAATACTGTCATAGTTATCTTTGCATAAGCTTCATCCCCCACCCCCGTATTATTTAAGATAGAATCCCAGAAATTCAGATGACTGGCTCAAAAGGTACAAACATTTGAAAGGTTTTCATTCTTGACATATATTACATATGTCGCTTTCCCAATATGTTGTGCCCTTACACACACCAATCAGCAGCATATAGAGGGTCTGATTCAACATTTACCTCTCAAAATGAGATTCACCCTATTTCTTTAGTTTTCTATAACTTCATCATCTTCTTCTCCTGTCTGTGTTTGCAAAATAGAGGAAAGAGCAACTTTTTAAACAGTTTTTCCTTTTGCTTGTTTTTTTTTTTTTATTGCTTTCAGGGGTTATGTCTTTCCCAATTACCAGGCATTGCAACCTAAGAAATATCTCTATGGCTGACCTGATATGAGAGATAAAGAAATGATAGAAATAAAAATTATGTGGATTTTTCCTTTGAAAAATCTTAAGATTTGGACCGTTTCTTTTGTTTGATGCCCAGCACGCAAATCCACCTACAACTTCCATGTGGCCTCTTGGGTTCTGTTATCATCTTCCTACCCCTTCTCCCCCCTCCCAACCCCTCTCCTTCAATTTCTTGCACCTTATACTTTGTTGTCAGATGGTTCTTTCATAAACACTGAGATGCCATTGTCTGGTATATATAGCTTTAATAGCTCCCTATTCCCTATTTCTTACTGAACCCCTTTGCCTGGCTTTCAACTTCAAACTACTACCCATCAGCAAGTAGACCATCTTTCAAGTCCTCCTTTCCATTAACTTCATCTTCACTCTGCCTTCCTGCTTTTCCAAAGAAGGAGGCTATAGGTAAATGCATTTGACATATATTTTATAGAGATAGAACTTGCCTTTTATTTGATGATCCAGAAGGTAGCACAGGACCTTCCAGTGCTTATCACTGTAATGCCAATTTGTGAAAGTGGCCATTAATAAAGATTTCTGGTTGATGGCATTTTGATATGATAGCTTATTCTGAATTCCTGGTCTGAAGCTATCATAGCAGAAGCAAAGAACTTGACCTTGAGTTTGATCAAGAAGGAGGACTCTGAGACTATTCAGCCTATGCAGCCATTCTGCAATCTTATCTTTAATATCCTTGTAACCCTTTAAAAGTTCTGTCTTTTGTGGGCAGGACTTAAATTCACTTTGTAGTCCGATTGTGCAAGCTTCCTCAGTTTGTAGCTGCTCTGTTTTGAGGAAAAGAGTTTAACTCAGAGCTCTGCAAAAATGGAGTTCTATTCTGTTGGCTGTGGAGTACGTAGGTCAAGTGGAATTTGCAGTACTTCATTATGTTCCCTGACCCTCACTAAACAAACTTGAAAATATATATATATATTTACAACAATTTTGAATAAACACTACATACAAGTGTTGATGGTAGATTTTCTGAAGAACTACCAAATGCATCAAGACTAAGGAAAACATTCTAATGATTCTTTCAAACATGAATGTATTTAAATTCTCGTTAAACAATCTTCTTATTTAGTCTTCTCAGGCTTTGATGACATGCCACGATTGGCTGTTTATCAAAAACTTAGCAAGAAATGCTTAACAAGATATAATCGTGTGCACACACTTGTGCATAATTAAACCCAGTTTATAAATCGGTGCAGGATGGAATATGGTCACACCACCCAGGAAAGTTTGGTGGCTGGAAAATAACACTTTTTCTACCTATCAATATAAGAAGCCTTATAAAATGAATGCTGTGAAGGTGATATAATAATCTGATTTTAAATCTTATTTTTTAAACATCTATTTCCATCTCTACAGAATGAAATAAGTGTTCTGGCAAAATTAGGGAATTTATTTAGATATAAGAAACATAATCAGATATTAATCGTTAATGCTGGGATTGTGTAATACGGGAGATTCCCATCCTTCATAGGTTTTTAACTGGATGGATTCTCATCTGGGTGTTTTATTTATTTATTCGTTTTTAGGTGGAGAATTTAGCTGAGCTCTTAGATTCTTCATTTTATAGCTGTTCTTTCAGTTGAAAAAAAAAAGCAATAATTAAGATTAAGAAATAGATATGTCTCAAGAACCCCAAGACCAGGTATTACGTAGCATTAAAGAGTATACTTTTCTAATTGTTTTATGACTTGGTTCAGTTAAAGTTACTGAGATAAGCACTCCAGTATTTACTTGTAACTTGAAACTCATTTCATGGTGTGTCGGGATCCTAAGGGAAAAGAATTAACATTTGAGAAATGCTTACCTTGTCCAGGCATTTTATATGTATTATCTCATTTAATAATCATAACCACAGGATATGGTTGGTATTATTTAATCTGATTTTGTTTGCCAAAGATCATAACGGCAGTAAAGTATGAGACAAGGATTTGACTCTAGATTTCCTTCTGTCTCTCTCTCTTTTACTCTAAGCCCAAGATCCTTTCACTGAACCATACTTGACTTCCTACTGTAGCCAGTATGTGGTAGTGACGAGAAGGGACATTCTAACAATAAAGGATGTTCTGAACTTTGAGACAAGGCTGCCCTCTGAGAATAAAATTAGAGAAGAACAAACATTATGAATTAGATTAAAACATGTTCCCTGATGCAATGACTAGCTGGGCAAATTATGGACTATCTATACCATGGCCATCTATCTATTTATACTATGCCATATGTTAGGGATGAACTGTGGTCTCCCAAAATACGTGCTGAAATCCTAATCCCCGTGCTTGTAAATATGACCCTGTTTGGAAATAGGGGTTTTCTTTGGTTACATTAATGAGGTCACACCAGTATGGGGGTGGATCCTAAGCCTAATCACTTCTGAGTTATAAAAAGACCAGAATATACATAGAGAATATACACACATGGAGGAAGAGAGACACCATGTGAGGATTGTCTAAAAATCAAGAAATAAAAAAGGAACAAAGGAATGTCCAGGGCTATCAAGAAAGGAATTGACATGGCCAAGACCCTGATTTGGACTTTGAGCCTCCAGAACTGTGAGAAAATAGATTTCTATTCCTTAAAGCCACCCACTTGTGCTATCTGTGTTATAGCAGCACTAGGTAACTGAGATACCATCATCAGAAAGAATGAGATGTGTCTGTTTAATGAAATAGAAGACTGTTCACAGGTTACAAAACAGTCGCAGAACAACATGTGCAGTATGAAGTACTTCAAACACAAGAAGCAAACATACACACAAATGTTTGCACGTGTTCAGAAACAGGTCTAGAAAGATATATATCGAAATGTTATTTACTTCTGCTCAGCAGGCTGAGTGGCTGGTAGGCAAATTTAACCTTTTAATGTTAATGTATATACCACTGTTGTTTAAATTTTATTTTTGCAACTGGCAGGTATTACTTTTACAAATAAAAATCATGTGATGGATTAGCTAAACAATCTGTAAGAATGACTCATCCCAAAGAATGGGTGATTAAGGTAATTAAGAGAATTTAACCTAAGAAAGCAAAACTTTCCAAACTATTTGAAACTCTGTCAGGCTTCAACACATCTATATGGTGAAAGCTAAGATCTCATCACTTGTCTTGCACTCTGCCTTATCTTAAGAAGGTGTTAACAGAAGGCAAATGAGTATCAGTCATTTCAAAATTAACATGTACAAAATGGAGTTCTCACACCTGCCCCTACCAGAGTCTTACCCACTGGCACTACCAATTCTCCACTTGCTCAAGCCAAACTCTGAGAAGCACACTTGATTTCTCCTTTCCCTTACTCACCACATCCTAACCATCAGCAAATCTAACCTGATCCACCTCTGAACTATCTCCATTCACTTCTCTGCGCGCTCCACTCAAGCCACATTATCTCTTGCTTAAACTACTACCAAACCCATTGCCGTCAAGTTGATTCCGGCTCATAGTGACCCTATAGGACAGGTAGAACTGCCCCATAGGGTTTCCAAGGAGCAGCTGGTGGATTCAAACTGCTGATCTTTCGGTTAGCAGCCGAGCTCTTAACCACTGTGCCACCAGGGCTCCTGAACTACTACAGTTGCCTGTTAATAAGTAGGTCTCCCTGCTTTCACTGTCTACAATCCATTCTGCGCACGACAGCCAGAATGATCTTTTACACTCATCTAATTTGACACTCTTCAGTGTTTCTTCATTATATTTGGAATAGAATCCAAATCTCTCACCATGGCCCACAAGGACTTTTGTGATGTGACACCGATACAACGTTTGGGACCTCAGTTTCTACCACCATACCCCTTGCTCACTATGCGCTAGCCATACTGGCCAAACTTCTGCTTTTCAAATAAATCAAGCTCTTTCAGGCTTCTGGGTTTTTACACTTCCTTTTTTTTTTTTTTTTCCTTTCTGCCTGGAGTACTTAGCAGTTTGCATGGATAGCATGTTATCAACCTGATTCAATGTTTTACAGATGAGGATATTGAGTTTCAGAGAGTTTAAGTAACTTATTTGTGGTCACAGCACTTGGTATGTGGTGGGGCTGGGTTTTTAACTCATATTTGAATCATTTCATGTTCTTTCCATTATACTAGATAACAAGGTAAAGATGGTGCATCCCAGGGCTCTGGCAAGGGTTAAGACAGTCAATTAACAAACATTTACTTGTTGTAAAGGCCAGGAAAAATAAATTCTTTCAGAATTTCCTTTTGTAGGTTCTCCTTCCTAACTCTAGTACATTCTCCAGCATCTTCAGGGAAGACTTAGATCAGCTAGAGGGGGAAATCTGAGATAGATGCATTTAGAAACTCTTGTCATAAAGATCTGAAATTAAATACTGTTCATTTAGAAAATGATAATAAGATGACACATTCAGAAACCTTTACAACTTACTTAGTTAGATGTCTGAAGAGGATTTTCATGGTGTCACGATTTGGTGGAGGGAGTTTTTGGACCAGAGACTTTATAGTTTCAATTCTTACATTGTTGTCTTGCTTTTCTGGGAAAAAAAAAAAAAATTAAGAAGGAAAGTTAGGAAAGAATGAGATTTCATAGACACATGAGAAAATTTTCTTAGAAAAATTGTGGATAGGATTTATCAACTGAAAGTCCCAATCAACAGCCAAACGGAATAGGTGTACTTAACATAGTTCTCGTGCGGTTTCTGTATTTTGACTCTGAAGTAGATCACGGTAACATGAAAGAAGCAATGGTGTGATCTTAACATGATCTTTCTGTTAAGCTCAGGTATTAGATAGGTTTTCTTACATGTTTTCTGATTTTACAAGGTGTGGTGGAGTGAATAATGGCCTCTCAAAGAGGCCCATGTTCTAATCCTAGGAATCTGTGAAGATGTTAGCTTCTATGGCAAAAGGGACCTTCCAGATGTGATTAAATTAAGAATTTTGAGATAGAAAGATTATCCTGGATTATCCAAGTGGGCCCAAAATAATCACAAGGGTCCTTATAAGAGGGAAGTAGGAAGGTCAGAGTCAGAGAGATGGCAGTGTGACAATGGGCGCTGTGGGAGAAAAGGCTATGTGATGTTGGGCCACTGGTCAAACAGTGAGAATGGCCTCCGAAGGCTGGAAAAGGCAGGAAACAGAGCCTCCAGAAGGAACACAGGGCTGCCGGCACCTGGATTTTTACCCAGTGAAACTGATTTTGAATTTCTGACTTCCAGAACTGTAAGATAATAAATTCACATACTTTTAAGTCATTAAGTTTATGGGCATTTGTTACAGCAAGCATAGGAAACGTATACATAAGGACCCAGTGTGATTAAGTATAACTAGTGTATTCTGTTGCTGAGTGATTTTGTGGGCGATTAAAGAATCTACTTCTTAATTATTTCTAATATTATTTCCATTTCTATCCCTTCTAACATATTTTATTTTTGCTATAAAAATAAGGGAGTGAAAAGAAAAATAAACTAAATTTTAAATAGCATAATACCTGGTCACATACAATTAAAACATAGGAGGTTCTTCAAAACTACATAGTACATACACTGCTTTCCCTCACTTTATTTTTTTCCTTTACAACCATGGATGACATAATAAAAATCGAGGTACTTAGTACACTAAGGAATTCAACTTATCATAGTTTGAACAGGTGCTAACCATCTAGAGAGGCGCTCTGGTGGTGCAGTGGTTAAAGTGCTCGGCTACTAATAGAAAGGCCAGCAGTTCGAACCCACCAGCCACTCCACGGGCGAAAGATGTGTCAATTTGCTCCCATAAAGATTACAGCCTTGGAAACCCTATAGGACAGTTCTACTCTGTCCTGTAGGGTCTCCGTGAGTCAGAATAGACTCGACAGCAACAGGTTTTGTTTTTGGTGTAGAAGTTTAATTGTTTATTTAATTTAAACACATTAGATACACTGACTTAGGTATCTTTCTTTCCCATGTTTTGTGTCTAACTTCTGACACAGAGCTCCTGATCAGTCTAAAGAGGCCACTGTTGGAAAAGATGACATATAAGAGAATGATATGTAAGGCAGACAACAACTCAGTATCCATCCTCTTTATCCTTCTCAAGACAATCCCATTGTTAAGGAGGTGGCAATATACCCAGCTGAAGACGTACATTTCCCAGCCTCCCTGGCAGCTGGTGTGGCCATGTGACCAAATCTGGGCAATGAGACTTCAGTCTCATTAAGTCTCTTCACCAGAAGAGTTATGTGGGGCTGCTGGTGAGGCTGTGTAAAGGAAGCTGATTCAGCTCTTTAGCCTTTCTGCTTCCTACAATGTACATGCAATGGCTGTACCATGATATGACCTTGAGAAGTGAGGCTACGCAGAAGCTGGAAGGAGCTTCCTTGATGCTGTAGTCAGACCAGCCTTGGATACTGCCTGCCTCTGGGTTTCTTTCACATAAAAAAATAAGACCTTGTGTTCTGAAGCCTTTGAGGGTGGGTCTCTGATACTAAGGCCAAACACAGGTCCTAATACGATGTACTTCAGAAAGCCCAATTCATAACGTCATACTTCTATGAAGTATGTAAACCTCATAGAGTAGGATAAGAAAGAGTTCAGAATCAGGAAGCATTTGCAATACATTGTTGAAAAAAAACCTTTTTATTAGGAATTATAGGAAAATATTGTGCAGAAGATGGTATTTGGCTAAAGTGGGATGGGGGCAGTCTTCCTAGTAGAGCTCTGCTTGGAAGCTTTTCTTTTCCACCTAAAACCACAAAGACCTATAAATAATGCCTCCCACAGTCAAAGCATTCAAAATTGCAGTTATTCTTAGAAGAGTTTCAAAATAATATGGATTGGACAGCTGCAAATGAAAGAGACAAAGGGGAGAGTTAGAGAAAAAAGAAAAGGCAGTTGCAACATCATTGCCAACAGCAGATCTAATCTTTTCTGTCAAAGGGGTTGAAAACTCCCTTGTTGATTAATGATGGTAGGAAAATATGGTACTTTATAGGACCAACTGGAACCTATGGACACCAGAAACTCATAAAAAGATGTAAGACAGGTCAATAAAGAGGAGAAGGAAATTGGAACAGGATGCCCAGGTCAGGGGTGCCATGGATAACTTGCATCTAAGCATCTGAAGTTAATGCCACACACCAATGATTACACATATATTCATACACACACACATATTCATGTATACACACATATGGCACACACATACATATGGATATATATGTACGCATACATACATATGGATACATTCTACATACTTTGGCATGGTAGGAGTGTAATTTACCTGAGGATTTTGTGAATCACTTGGTTTAAACAGCAAAGATGATGTTAGGATTGAGGATACCTGAATTGTTTTAACAAAACTAGGGGGCAAATAACCAAAATCAAAAACTCCACCAAACTCGTTACTGTTGAGTAGATTCCGACTCCGTGTGACCCTGCAGGACAGAGTAGAACTGACCCACAGGGTTTCCAAGGCTGAAGCAGACTGCCACATCTGTCTCCCGTGGAGTAGGTGGTGGGTTTGAACCACTGACCTTTCAGTTAGCAGCCAAGAGCTTAACCACTGCACCACCAAAACTCCCGCCTTGGAATTCTCCAAGAGTGTTTTTGGTCAGATAGAAAGCTCACCCTGAAATAGGAGATGGTTGCTGTATGTAGTTTCTGCCCCATAATATTTGTTTATTGTTATTGTAGAGGAATGCATTTGAAGCAACTATTGAAGATTTGAATGAACTGCAGCTTAGTCCTTGAAACATATTCTAAGTACCTCAAGAGAGGTGTCTATAAGTGACACAGAGTAATACAGCATGATGGGAAGGGCCAAGGAGATGAAGAGAGGGGAGAGGAGGGGAAGAAAACTCTTTCTAACTTCACTGAAATCTCTGATCATAGTAATGACCACATCAATGTCAGTCTCCAAAAATGAATCTGTTGACATTGAGGTCTACAGAAGTAGCAGCCACGAATTAAGTTTGATAGACAGTAAGTGGAGAGTGGTCTTAATGGTAGTAGGCAGCAAAGTCCAGTTTTAGGAAACATATGATCCAGGTGGGGTGAGTTTAGGAAAGGTTGTGGAGTTGCTTAATTGGAAATATTTAAATTTGCAAGGCCACTGTTATGGTGCTTGGGTAGAAAATAAAACTTTGAGTGAGTCTGTTAAGCTACCAGGTAAAAGATGTATGAACTTCCCTAGCCAAAGTCAATGGTCCCTCTTCTGTGTTTCATTGCTTTGGAACATTCTACTTATACAACACTTTAGACTGTATTTCCACTGTCTAAATGTCACATGTTTCCATTAATCTGGGAATTTTCCTGTAAAGTTAGGCAATACTTATACTGGAATACAGTGGGTTAAATGAAGGAAGAAACAATGAGTGAACAAGTGAAAGGCATGAACATGTAATTGAAATGGACTTTGGTTTGAATTCTGTACCAGCTCTTTATTAGCTGAGTAGTCTTGGGCAAGTTGCTTACTCTCTTGGAATAACATCTAAAAGGATAGCTCTATGAATTAAATAAAATAAGATGTAACGCACCTAGCACAATGACTAGTGAGAAGTCCGTACTCCATAAACGTTCACCCTTTTCCCCCCTCATCTTTTTTAAAGCCCAAATTGGGTGTGGCTCACCTTCTACTTCAAGCAATTAGAATACTGTCTGGCTTCAGTGTGTGTTCAAAGTGTAGTGGCTGATAGTTGAACTGAGTTGGTGTTGCTATGGGAGCCTGGCATTACACAACACACTAAATACTTTGTGATAGGCTGAGAGGTTGATGCTCAGATTGGTGAACAGTTATTTATAAGAATCCTTTTAAAAGTACGTGGTGGTTCTCACATCTACCTATAAGAACCGTCTGACATGAAGAATATTTTATAGAACTATTTTTCTCTTTTTCTCAATTTTTCACACTTGAGGAACTGGACAACTGGATAGTGGTACATGAATACTTGTGGCTCAGTTATACTTAAGTTTTGGAGGGGGAACTGCATGATTTGGAGAGGGCTGAACTATGATTAAGGAGGAACAGTTTATTTTTCTTGCAACATAATCACGATAAAATCTTTGTAAAGGGTTATAAGAAAGCAGTGGTCTCCCATTCAAATCAAAACTGCACCCACTCTTCCATAGCTTGTAAAATCAGGAAATAACACTAACACTTCTAAGTGGTGGAACATCTAAAAATACAATTGGATACATTAAAATCGAAATGACACCTTTTCAGATCTGGTTTATCGATGTGTCATATTAGGAATTGGATTCAGCATACATAATACAGGAGTGGTTAATGAGCTAAGATTCATACACAGCTTACTAAAGATGTGTCAACTGTCTTCAATTGATTCAGTGAGCATCTGAAAGACAGCATTTTCTATTAATATTTCTCCTTCAGCATATGGCTTCTCATTATTGTGAAGTATTAAAACTTTTGAGAAGACTTCGAGAGATCGCTGGCTTTTTTACTTGATGACTTTTTCTGCGTAGAGAATTAGGGAACCTTCTAGATAAAATGTATACTAAGACTCTTACACAAAGTATTTCCAGTAATAACTCAGCAATTCTTTTCCCTTTCACTCACCTTTGCTGCTACCCTCATTCTATGATTTATTTTTGTATTTATTCAAAGCTCTTCACTACTACTTTTTTAGTTCCCCACCTGAATCCAAAGAGTGTCTCCAATCTTTAAGCTGTGAACCCACAACTGCATACAAAACCTTTCCCTTGTACTTCATTGTTGACAAACCTAATGGGGATTCTGAACTGTTTTTTAGTAATGCCCACTCCTCATGCAATTGCCTGCCCCCATCTTCTCAAACTACAAGAAACTCATTGTAAATGAGCTTCTGCAAAAACATCTCTATGCTACTTAGAAAAGCAACATCTACTACATGATGAGAAATAGCTTTTAACGATGTGATAGGGATGTAGCTTTATAGTTTTCCCCTGATTCATGGTTTTGAGGACACATTTTTAGAAATATGGTTTACAATAGTTGCATTTGCATTTATCTGCATGAAATGTTGCTACTAAAACAAAGACATTTACAACCGAATACCTTTTTGAAAAGAGATAAGATAAAGTTACATGATGATGGAAAGAGTCTTGCACAGTGCAGAACCCTGGACCTGATGGCCCAGGACACTTTTCTGGCCTTATCATCCATGCATTTATTATCCTTAACTTATTTATAGCTACATATTAAATCATATTTCAAAATAAATTCTGCTTTGTTATATATGTCCACCCAGAGGAAGACCAGATTCTCCCAGTAACGAAGGCATAGGGAGTTCTATTCATTCTATTTATCAACAATTCTTAAAGGACAACTGTACCCTCTGTTTTACGGAGGTCAGCAGTATCACAGCTGTTCTGCTTCTTAAAGTTATTCTGGAATGTCTACTGTATCCTGTATGAAAATCATGGTAATCATTTATATGTCAGGGCTATATTTGGAAGAAAGCAGTTTTAGTTTCTATTTGGTTTATACTTTATTGTATCATGGAAATTTCAGAATTTGGTTAAAGATAGTCCCTTGCTTACAGGAAGAATGAGTATATTCTAAGAATATTTTGTTTCAGCATACCCTACACAACTGGGTAACAGTCTCTGGCCATATGCTTTTTAATTATAATAAAAATTGAGTTGGGTGTTAAGGAATCTTCCAAGATATGGCAATAAATTGCTTGATGAATGATCTTTAAATAGCTTACATTTACTTTAGGAAGAGAGATTCTGGGGGCAAATTTAAGCCTCACAAATGGATACAAATACACACATACCTCAAACTTTTATTATAAATATGAGAAACAGCATATCATGGAGGAGTCTGAAAGAACTGGGTAAGAATTCCTGCTCTGCTGTGTGATTTGGGTAAGTTGCTTGAATTCTTGATGCTTCAAGTTTCTTATTTAAAAATACCAAAAATTATATCTATTTCATAGGTTTTAATGCATATAAATGCAAAACATATAATAGGTGCTCAATAAATGCAAATTCTTTTCCCATTAAAATCTTTAAACAAATTTTTTTTTAATTATCCTCTCTATCATCCATGACATAAGACTGCTCATAGTTCCAGGCTGTTTCCAAAACCACATAAAGCCACCTATTTTACTCTTTTGTGCTATTTATTCCCAAAAAAAACAGAAGCATACTACAGTATGTGATAGTTTTGTAAATATATAGAACATCATTAATTATCAAAGAGTGTTTGGTTAAAATTCATAAGTAGCTATATCATAAATAGAAGTGTCATTGCATCATACACAGGGAACTCTATGGCCTTCAGGCTAATTCGTAAGTTGGAAATTCACAATTTTTCAAGATGTTTTTCCTACAAAACAGAAAGGTTATGTTTTATATTTAAGTTTAAGGAAGGCACATCCTCAGTGTCTGTCAAAATGTGGTAAATTTTATTTCAGACAGTATTAAACTATGTCAAAGGAGCCCTGGTGGCGCAGTGCTTAAAGCAATGGACTGCTAACTAAAAGGTGGGTGGTTCAAAACCCCCAGCGGCTCCATGGGAGAAAGACGTGGCAGTCTGCTTCCATAGAGATTTACAGCCTTGGAAACCAAACAGTAGTGGGTTTTTGGTTTGCGTAAGCTATGTCAAAAACAGTTAAATATGAGAATGGAGGTACATTACCTACAGGGCAGAAAAGACTCATCAAGAACTGAATCTACTTGACTCTGTTAAGATTCATTTCTTTCTCTAGAGGGGACCACCTGTGAATTAGACTTGATCACCTCATTTGCATACAGAATTTCTCTTCTACCTATAGTTTCTCCTTCCAGGATATGCTTATGTTTTGTCTGTTTTTTGCATAAGCAAGCCCTCTTGGGAAGAATTTTTTTTTTTAAATGGAAATAATTCAAAGGATTAATAAATGTCAGAATTAAAAATACTCTGCCCAATTTATTGCCACAAGTCCATGAGTTCCTTAACCCGTGAGGAAAGCTGTAGTTCACTGGCCACTTTAGCAACGTTTTTTGGAAGCCATTTTCTGATCCTTGTCCAGGAGGAGCCTGGCCATCCAGAGTGTATTGCTGGGAGCAAACCTAATCTTGTTAAGAGCAACCTCTACTTCTTTCCACCTATATTTCTACTCCCTAGAAATAAACAATTAGAAAATTATTTTAAAAAATCTTAAATATTTCTTGAGCAATTTAGAGTATTAAACATATATACATTTATATGGTTGAAGAAAAGACATATTTATCAAGACATACGCTCAGCCTGTAGCAGATACAAAGTTGGTTGTCTTCAGCTATTTTAAGCTCCAGAGGGACAGATAAAATACAAAATATATCATAATAGATGTTTAAATATAAGATATATCACAATATAGCTATAAATGAAGTTTATAGCTTTCTCCTGAATGAAGGGATCCTCTAAGATGATTGTTAAAGTAAAAAAATTTCTAAGATGTTAGAGCTCATTCTACCGAAAAATTTAAAATAATTGGGAAATGTAATTGACACAAATCAATGAACGTAAATGTTCATTTAATCAACTTTTGAAGGTCTTCTAGTTACTGTTCTTGACATCTTTATATATCTCCAAATCAATTCAGGAAAGCAATAAAATAATCTTTTCCTTTTTAGGTAACCGTATCTATGTTATTCTAGAGACTTCTGGTGTGTTGGCCTCATATTGGGGGGGCAAATTTAGAAACAGTATTCAATTTTTAGGCCCTAAAAAACTTTTAATTAAAACTATTGCTTTGGTATAATCAATTTTAGGGTAGCAAGATTCCCTAGGGACCTTGGTAGTTCAGTGGTAGAATTCTCACCTTCCCTACAGGAGCCCAGGGCTCCATTCCCAGCCAATGCACCTCATACACAGCCACCACCCATCTGTCTGTGGAGGCTTCCATGTTGCTATGATGCTGAATAGGCTTCAGCAGAGCTTCCAGATTAAGACAGAGTGGAAAGAAAGGCCCAGTGATCTACTTCCAAAAGTCAGCCAATGAAAACCCGATGGATCACAAGATTCTGATCTGAAACCGATCAAGGGGATAGCACAGGACCAGGAAACGTTTCCTTCTGTTGTGCATGGCGGGCTGACTTGATGGCAGGTAACAAGAAAATTGTCTAAAATTTACCAACCTTAAACTGTCTCATACCAATCTTTCATTCCTCAATTTTGCAGTGATATCCCTGTCTTTGTCTGAATTAAAGAGGTACGACAATGACTGACCCCCCAAGCAGCAATCTTATTGCATGGTCTTACTGTCCTCCCTAGAATTTCTTGTTCTTTAAAGTAATTTTGGAGTTTTGGAGTTGTCATGGTGGCCCAGTACATTTCTGTAACTTACAAATGACACTCATTTATCCTCAGGCCATAGTTTGTGTCAAGAAAACAAAGCTCACTAGTTGATTTCTTTGAAATTCAGCTTTCCTGTGAGAATTTCCCTTAAACTACATGTATTTCTGGTTTTACAGGCTTTCTTTTTAAAAACAAGTGTTATCATTTTGAGTCATTTGATATACTCCTAATCAAAGACTAGTAATTCATTTCAAGTATTCAAAGTAACTATTTACATTAAGCATTATCTTTGTAAATTTTCATGAGGGTGGAAACTCTACAAATAATTTTCTAAATTTGAAGTTTTGAATGTAAGGGTCTAGTGTTCTGACTCTTTCCATTGGTAGACAAACTTACAGAGGGTTAAACAATTCTCACTTTAACACAACCAGGATCTATCACACCATTTGGCAAAATGTGAACTAAGAAATACATTTCCCGTCTTTTAAGTTAAAAAGTAATTTTTTGGAAAAATTTGGAGGTGATTAATGGTGACAGTTGCACAAAAGATGAACACAATTAAGTCACTAAATTATACATGTGAAGGATGCTGAGATAGTGTTACGCTATATACATTTACCACAATTTAAAAAAAAGTAACAAAAAAGGTTTCTTAAAGTAAACATGTTAAACTTTATCCATAACCATTTGTTTTGAACAAAAGATGTTTACAGAGAAGATAATGGTTAGTACGGTGGACTGTTTGTCCATTTGAAATGGCCACACAGTGTCACCGAAAACAGAGCAGTTAGACAAATGCATAATCACCAAAATCCTTTTAGAAGTAGGGAAAAAAATAATTTTATGAATCAGCTCTTTTTTTTTTTTAATTGTGAGACTATTGTAAAAGAAGAAAAGCAGGCAACATGTGGTAACTTTAGTCAGCATTTCTGAACTGGGAATGATAAACACCTCTGCCTGGCTCTGGCATTTATCAGGACTGAGATATTATTACCACATAGAGTCACAGCATGGTTACTGTTATCATCGGAAAAAAGAGCCAGCTAATCTTAATGGTTTGTAAAGCCGTTACCTGCACTGGTCTGACATTTATCATGATCATTTTACCACATAGGTCCTACATAGCAAAGGTCTTTTATCTGGAAGGGACATCACTATGAATTATTATTTGCAGCTAGGTAGAAAATTGTATGTTGTAGATACCTTTTCTCATTATAAATCACATAGTCACATTTCACCATTTCCCACAGAAAGCTGCTGAGCTTAGGTTTTTTTGCTACAGCTTGCTTTCCTCTCCTTCTGTCTCTCTTTTTTTAATAGTTTCTTGAAAATATTAGCCATTTTTTATTAACATCCTTAATATAATTTTTGAAGAACCACGGGTCTGGTAGGCATACGGATGGACACACTCTCACTATAGTCAGGCAACTTATCTGCACAAACGTTCTGTAAAGTGACTGCCCATTACTTTTATAAACTGAAGTTGATAAACTGTCTACTTTTTTTTTTTTTAATGCTTATTCTCGCTTCTGTCTTGGTGGTCAGACTTTTCTCTGTTCCTGACCTTGTCAATAGAATATCTGCTGGTAGATCGGAGAAAATTTCTTACGCTCGATTTGAAATACTTGAAACACTTAATGCTGTTTCTTGTCTGGAATTCTTAGCTTAGAAATGTGTTCTCATGAACAGTGCACTGTAGTTTTTGTTGCTGTTGTTGTATTGTCTCCACCCCACCCTCCCAGACTCTGTTTTAGTAAGTTACAACGGAGTAGAAGTTCCCCCCAACAAATTTGTTTGAAAAAGGTGCTTAGCTTTTACCCCTAACAATGTCCTAAATGACACATTAATACAGAGTATGGAAGAAATAAGAATATTAAAAGGTGTGATGTTTTAGAACCATGGGGTCAAGCCAGCAAAGTGAAATGCATGAATTTGACAATGGAGAATTACAATGAGAAGCCCAAGTTGTTTACCATGGGGAAGAAATGAACAAATCCTCTCTTAGAAAGATTGAGACAACTAATCTTCTGAAAGAGATATTTATATATTTTCTTCTTTCTCAAGTGTTCCATTAGGAATAAACAAGCCAGAAATTCTGCACTTTTATAATGAAGAGGGAGGAGAATTCTTTGCCATTTTTGCATTTAGGAAGAAATGTGCAAGAAGAATGTGACAATTTAAGCAAATCAAGATTGTTTCAAATGGATCACAAACGGGACTTTGTGGGATATTTTATACTAGCGTGTAAAGCAAACAGTAAATTTGAAAGGAGGATTTTCTCTGTGGTCTAGTTGTGATGTGTTTCCCCATTTCTTTGTGTGTTTAAAAGAGGTTTGGATGTGGTGTTTAATATTGCTTCGACTCTTTTGCAAATAAGTTCTGGAGAAATGTTTGCACATGAAGGAAAGCTGATGTGCTGTAATGCTGACAGCAGCTGGGGGAATATGAATGAAGAAACCAGCATCTCCCGTCTAGATTTAGCAAAAATAAACAGCTATCATTCCATTAAAAAAAAATCTATTATTTTAAATGTTTATGGGCATTAACAGCAGACCACACTCCCCCTGAAGCAGCCCAGTATTCTTCTCAAATAACTACAGTTTTTCGAGGAAAAAACAAACAACAACAACACAAAAAAAACCTTTAACCTGATGTTTAGTATTTTGCAGTGGTGTGCATTCGTTTGCCTACCTTGTTACATATTTGTACTATTACAAATTTCCTCCAGAGGAAACTACCTGTTTTGGAGACTTGTGAGACATGTTTGCATAAATTTGGGGGCTACAGGGAGTAGGTCATTTTAATGTTCAAAAACAGGACACGACTTGATTCAGTTATCTAAAATTTCATTTTAAAAAGGTAGCCTAATATTTCAACACAGTGCCTTGCCAAATTAATGAAAGGATACACTGATGTAAAGCAAACAAACAAACCCTCTTATTCTTTTTTACTTCAGAGTGACTCTTTTGTTCTAATTTAACAACATCATGCCATTATTGCCCCCAAAATACTGTAACCTGGGAGCATTTACTATAATTAGCGAGTGGCTTTGCAGCTTAGCTTTTTCTCTTTTTCTGGGGAACTGGGTGAATTGTTGAGTGCTAATGAAAGTCGGAGACTTCTAGCAGTGGCTCGAGCCAGGCACAGTTCGGGCAGACGCTTTAAGCTTCCCACTGTGATGCAGTGCAAGCTTCCCTGCTGTTATGTTTACCATAGTTTTAATGTCTGTGAAAAAATTCCTGATGCAACCGAATTGTATTATGCCCTCTTGTTTATCTAACCTCCCTCCCTGCCCCTGCAATTTAGCAGATTCCTGTTGCCCCTACCCATGGCAGAAAGCTCCTCCTCAACTTTGTAACCACCGTACTAGGTACATTCCTGCCACGAGAGCTCAGCTGTTCTGCAGCCTTGTCTGTAAGGAACACATGCAGCCTGCCTATCCAGAAGTTTCAGGGAGGATTATGTTCACACCCTGCTCGACTTATGTCATCTAATAACAGATATCCTTCTGGCCAATGCATTTTAATTTCATTGGAGGTAATATTAAAGCACTAAATTTAGTCATCCAGCATTGACAATACTAGCTTAAAATGCAGATGTACTTGGAGAAATACACTGTGTCTTTAAAGAAAGCTATTGAAGACCTCAAACTACCACTGCAAACGAAATAATGTGCTCTAAGATGAAAACAACCAATTTGTGATTTGAATTGATTTATTCTTTGTCCTTTTCTTAAAAAATGGTTATCTCAAAGAAAATGACCATTTCATTATATTGCAAATTGATGAATTCACCAAGTGTGATGTACAGTGAAGTTTTTAATGAATATTCATACAACTCCTTCAATCCATTAACAAGACTTAAGACAATGACGATGCAACTCATTGGCATTTAGATAGTAGGGGGAAAGTGAAATTAACAGCAAAAGCAGCACTTAGAAAAGTTCAACTTTAATGTATCAAACTCCAGGTGCCAGACTTTGAGGAAAATAACCAATAATAGCCATTTTTTACATATTTGATGGGGCTGATTATGCAATGTGCAACTCTAAATGGCTTATAGCACATTGTAGCATGGTTCCATCCCATTGGCTACAGTAGGGTGCAGGCAGATGGATGACAGTGACAGGGAGAGAAGTGCTTTTGCTTAGCCGTGCGTTAAGATGCCATCCAGAAGCTCTGTGCACTGCAGACACTTCATTAGGATGCCAGGATAATGGTAAACTACCACTCAGAGTGACACCCCATTTCCTGCTTACTGAGCGCTCCAACCTCGGCAGATGTCAACAATCTCACAGTGCTACAGAGCAGACCTAACTTTCCAGCCACTTTGACTCCAATTTTTTCCTCCTAACAGTGCCATACATTATGTGCAATATGTAACAGCAAACACCTCACCGAAAACAAAATCTGCCCAGTTCGTTATGACCGGAGTACTTTAAAAAAATTCTTTTTTTCTTTTAAAAGGTGAGGGACAGATAGTTGGGTTAGAGAATATGTTCGTTCACGCACATGACCTCAAAATTTCTTGCTATAATTTCCATTTGTTAATCGGTTCAAAGTGTTAATTGTGTGGTGAACTCTGATTAATAGTAGTTAAATTCTGATCACAGGGGATATGATGGCTTCTTTTAATTAATGTCCGTTCCAAAGGTAAGAGCTTGTGGAATTCTTTTGTTAAAGATTTTAGACTCAGTTTCGGTATGGTTCTTAGTTGTCTGCCAAGAAAAGGCTGACTTGAGCATCTGGATGATATTTCCTCTGCAAATGTATAACTTGAGGCCATTCGCACACCTCCTTACCAGCAATTCAAGCCAATAGAAACTTTTTCTTCTACAGTGTAAAGTCCAAAATTCTTTTTATAAAGAACCAAGGTGTGGTTTAGATAATGAAAAAAAAAAAAAAAAAATTCCTAAAATGGAAAAGAATACTTTGAAATCTATAATTATGACAAAATAATTGATTTCTATTTTCTGATTTTAAGTATCTTCTTAGAATCTCAAAGGGCCTTGCAAATGACAGGCCTAAAAATAAGTATCTTCATTGCAGGCTGTTACCATTTCCAGGTAAAGATACATATGTAAACAAGTCTGTAGGCAAAGGTCACACCCCAAGAGAGAATCTGAATGTAAATTTTCAGTGTGATGCCCTCTAAGAAAGAACTGATGCAAATCTTGACTTTTGGTTCAAAATGACATCTGGCTGGCAACATCTAACCACCTCTTGGAAGTTTTCACTAAACACCCTCGAAGACAAAGAAAATAGACTAGAATTCTTAAAATAAGCTTACACAGGTACTGACCAAAAAACAAAATCAAACTCGTTGCCAACACATAGTGACCCTACAGGAAAGACTAGAACTGCCCCATAGGGTTTCCAAGGAGTGGCTGGTGGATTTGAACTGCTCACCTATTGGTTAGCAGCCAAGCTCTTAACCACTGCACCACCAGGGCCCCCAGATATTGACAGTCAACCTAAAAACAAAAATTTAAGAGTAAATTTCCTCCAAGGCACATTGAATTTAACTGGAAAATGCCAGTGATGGGACCACGTATGCTGTTAGGCCAACCACCCTACCTTTCAGAAAGTAGACAGAAACATACTTATCTTTCTTCAACTGGTTTCAGAATCAAAGACTCAGTCAAGGCCTATGCCAATCAGAACACTGGGCCAGACTCTCTTTTCTACACAGCTGTCTGGGGTACTGTGAATGTCTTCCTTCTTTCCCTTCTCACCAGTCTCCTCCCCTTAAACTACAGACAGGTCTTCTTTTCCTGAAACAATTGAGAGAGAGTAATTTCCATACAACAACCCAGGAGATCACATGTAGAAGGCAGAAAGGGAGCCCTGATGACGGCACATGTCACCATAGAGATTGTAGTTTCATCATATGGAAAACATAGTGGGAGGGAGTGGAGACTGGAAGTCTTGTTAGGAATACATTCTTGGAATTCTAATGCTTTAATGCTTCATGTACTTCATCTTTCTAGAGTGTCCAGAGACTCAAGGAATAGAATTCCAGAAAATTCTATGCCGGGACTTAGAATAGGGGCATAGGAGGAAAAAACCTTCTAGATAAGAATTCATGCAAGAGCTGTGATTATCAGTTTGTCATCTGGGTAGAGCTCTCGAGGAAGATTATACTACAACTGAAGCAGCAGGTAAAAGGCCGTATGCACAGAATGTTGGATACATTTTTTTGAGATAAGTAAATTTAACAAAATTCCCAGCAACATGGGACCTATGAAAAAACTCATTTCAGATGAGAGGACAACATTCAGAAGAAGTGTAGAATTCTCACAATCACCTTGAGACGATCTGGAAGTTATTTACCATCTACGATAGAATTCAAGACATTCAAGTGTCTAACAAAGGATCAGCAGGCCACAGAGACAGTAAAAAGTAAGATGAAAACACGGTAGGATAAGAGGATAAGGAGACAGATGATCTGAGGAAGGGCAGTGTGAAAACTGAAAATGTAAAACAAAACTAAATTTTGTATTAAGGTCTAAATTGTCACTGCAGAAAAATTAGTGATGTATAGATGACAAACTTGAGAAGATCCCCAGAATGTGGAGTAGAAGGCAAAGACATAAAAAATGAGGAGGAAGTAGACATGTTGAAAGTCAGAGAATTAAGAGATTATCTAAGATTGATAAGTATGCCTGAGGAAAACCCAGAGCACTTGAAAAATATGCAATATTCAAGGACAAAATTAAAGAAAACTTTTATGAGTAAAAAAAAGATCTCGGTATTGAAAATGGCAGCTTGGTTCTAAGAAAATATCATTGAGTAAATATACTATCTTGATATATTCTGGTAAAAATTTTGAATGACAAAGATAAAGCATTATCCTACAAATATTCAGACACAAACAAGACTAAATAAATAAATATTCTAGCTTTACTAAGATATTGCTCACTAAATTCTAAAAGAAAACAAAGCATTATCTACTGAGTTTATAAGGGAAAACATTTCGGCCCAAAAATTGTATGCAAAGTCAAATTATCTTTTGCATGTTAAGACAACAGAAAGATAGTCTCATCTATGCAAAGATTTAGAATAGTATAGCTTTCTTGAAAAGTTTACTTGAAGGCTAATGTAAGTGATGAATCAAAGTTCATAACTCAAGAATAAAGCCATTATAAACAAACCTAAAGAATCTTCCTTTACTTAGTTTGGATCTAAAACCAAGAAGAACCTATTGGATTCTTTCTCTTTAGCTACCATTCTCTTCTTGATACCAGGCAATGGTCCTTCTTGTGGCCCACCTTCACTTCACAGATCAGGTGAAATCTCTGGGGACGTGTAATGACCATTTAAAACAATCACTGGTCCTGCTTAGTTCTGCTGTTGGCTAGCAAATACCATTTGTTTGAACATTGTGCTGAAGAGTTACTAAACAAGTTTTCTTTTCCTCTCTTAAAAATCAGAGTTGCAGAGAGCAGCAGAATGTTTATAAGAATATTTGGTAAAGATCTTTTGTATCTATAATGATTATACTGAAAAAACTGAGCTGGGGGGAGGGAGGAGTTAAAGCGATAAAGACTGAAAAATCAAGTAAAGGTGGCTATCTATGATTTTCCTATGTCAGTTACGTTTCCCTGGGTGGTGGGAAAGGTTAAATGTTCTGGGAAAGGCTGGAGGTTCGAGTCCACTCAGAGATGCCTTAGAAGAAAGGCCTGTAGATCTACTTCTGAGACATCACATACCGAAAACCCTAAGGAACACAGTTCTACCGTGACTCACATGGGGTCTCCCTGAGTTGCAATCTATTCAAAGCCAATTTTTTTTTTAAAGGCTAGGAAAAAAACAAATGTGGAGCAAACAGGTCAAAAGGAAATGTCGCCAAAGCCTAGTGATCAAATTCAGAAGATTTATTTTTTTCTTACTTTTCTGTAAGTTTCAAGTTAACTTCAATAAATATTATTTTTGTAATCTTAAAAAGAGATAAATTAAAAGAAGTTTGTACGATTGCTTATATACCATATAATTATAGTTTGGCTAAGCAGTTATTTAAAAAGACTGGGAGGAAACATACCAAAATATTAATTGTGATGTTATTTTTGCACAGTAGAACTATGGATCATTTTTTTCCATTTTAAAATGTATTTTCCAAAATTTTGGTAATGAGTATGTGTTATTTTGATAACAAAAACAATTCTGTGTGTTTGGTAAAGATGATAACCTTTAGCTTGGTCTATGCCAGAGAACAAGAAATATTTTCACAGATAATACCATTTCTAGGGAAATCATGTACAATTAGGTATTACAATTGAGGTTAATCTTTTATTTAGTGAATATATTCTAGAATCTAGAAAGCAGAGTCTGAATTTGCCACTTTGTTCTCATGGGAATACAGTGGATGAAAATATTGAGTGTAAGGGGCACTTGCAGAGAGAGCAGGGAAGATATAAAATGCCATACCAAAAACCAAACCCCTTGCCGTCGAGTGGATTCTGACTCACAGCGACCCTATAGGACAGAGTAGAACTGCCCCATAGGATTTCCAAGGAGCAGCTGGTGGATTTGAAGCCCTTTTGGTAGGCAGCCTGAGTTCTTAACCACTGTACCACCAGGACTCCTAAAATGCCATAGGACTATATATTTGCAACCTGAAGAAGAACTGGGTGTCCTGCAGTGGTGTGAATGTAAATATATTCTAGTTCCATATTCTAATTTCTGGTTCTCCCTCAATCAAATTATTTCTTAGGGAAATTTTATTCTCTATTAGGCTGAGCCTCTGAAGGGTAGAAAATAAAACCTATAAACACGACACTAGTTTACGGATGAGACTTCACAGTAACATTCTTGAGTCCGAAACACAGGCTGCTATTCACCTTAGATTTGAGCACACATTTTCTTCCCATACCTGTGCCTTTTAGTCATATCAATTTCTCTTCTCTTTTGGAAACTAAAGCTTTCTCTCCTTGAAGAGTAGAGAAATGAGGTAGTTATCTAGCTAACTTATATCCCCAAACTTTACTTTTGTCTCAATTATTCTGTACATATTGTATGCCTAATTAATATTTGTTGATTAAATTATCCAAAAAATCGACTCAGTTCTTCATCTTACAGGCACAGGTGAGTGGAGAAAATTAGAGTTAATATTAGTAGTTTTCAGTCTTACTAAGCAGGAACACAAGGAAATAAAAATTGAAATGTTCTGAAAGCAGAAGTTGTTGGATGAACAAGAATTAACTTCTTTGGTTTAATTTTTCATCAAAATTGGTGTTAGATTTGTATGGACCATTAATTTGGAAGCATAGGAAGCTGGTGTATCTGGAAAATTTAGGAGAGACCCCTTTTGGTTAAACTTAGAAATGGCTTCTAATTTCTTTCCTCCAGACTACCAGCTATATCTAAGCATGTGTGATTGGCCATGTGATTAAAAGTGATTTGGGATGTTGGGGCAAAGTTGGCCCCAACATGTGACTAATACTATTTTCAGAATAAAATATTTTCAAAACCAGTGATTTGAATTTCTGTTTTAGGGGATATAAAAAAAGCAATAATAATCTCCAACAAAAATCGAGACGTAGAAGCAATACGGAGAATGTTTTAAACAGAATTAGACTGAAAAGTAAATTTGCATTTATTACAATGGGATTCCTTAAAAAGGTTGGAAGTGATTGTTATATTAAGGGACTGGTGCTTTGCCAGGGCTCTTCTGTTCTTCCTAAAACCAATTTCTGGCTGAATTTAAAGAGAGAATAAAGTTATTTTCTCATATGACCAAGCAATGGCCCTTTTCACTGGTGGACATATAATAATAAAGGATGCAAATGTTATTCTTTTCCAGCTAACATAATTTTTTTTTTTTAAAAGTAAACAACGGCTCCTCAAGGGAGATTTCAATTTGAAGACTGTTTATTATATCATTTGAATAGGACTAGACCTGGCCTTTTGACTTTGAACCACTACCAAATTTCAGGCTGTGAGGAAATTGTTCTACATTTCCTGACAAATTGAGTTAAGCAGACATTAAGTGGGCTTTAAGAAAACAAATGGCCATCTTTATCACAGGTGGACACTGATGGCTTAATGGGGCCTGGGCTGATTGTATCACTTCTAATGGCTTGACGGGAAGCATTAGGGTTTTTGCATAAAGAACTGGCATTGCGAACCCTGCTAACACAGACCTGTCAAGCGCTCTGTATCCCTTTGTGCACGGAAGCAGATGTTTGTATGTATACTATGAACTGGCATTAGAGCAAGCGACAGATGCCTGTATGAATGCCAGGTTTGTGAATTTTTACAGCAGGAGCATGTTCTGAGGAAGTGCAGCCCTGCCCTCTATCATAGGTAATTCCCAGTGGAACTTGCTAAATCCCAGCTATGTTTTCATTATTTGGCTTTCCTAGCAGCTGGATGAATGTGTCTATCCTGAAAATGCAAGATGAGAGCCCTACTGAATTCTTACAGATTTGCAAATAGCTCGGCTCTGTTTTGGACTTGGGCTTTCCAGGCAGTGCTTTTGCACTGGAATCGCAACCAACTTATGCAGAGGAGTGGGTGGTATTATAGCTCTCTAATGAAAACTTACCTCAGTGTTTATCTGTCAGGCCTCCTCCATGGTCTCCCTACATTCCCACCCCCGACTCCCAAGGAAATATGGATTCGGTGTGGAGGTTTTTCTTTCCTGCAACATTCAGAACTTACACTCTAGTTGTCTGTCAACAATGGAAACAGGTAGCTTGCAGTCCATTAAACAAACACAGTGCCCCCCTCACTTTTATTTGACATTTTATTTGGCTGTGACAAATGAGCAGCAGTTGGATTATAACATAATTTGTCTTGTCTTTATTACCAGCACAAAGGACACCATTCATTAATTATTCTGCCGTTGCAGCTTAACACTGACTGGAAAGGTCCCTCTTCGGACAGATGGCGGGGACGATGTTATTTATATCAATCAGCCAAAATCCTCAACAAGGATTACTGTTCCTGAGACTACAATGATTTATTTCTTTTTACCTCACCCTCCCTCAACCCCTTCTGCTTTCAGAGATTTCTCTATAAAAACCAAATTTGATGGGAATCTTAAAGCAAAGCCATATTTAACCTGTTAGCTTACAAAACAACATGCATGCTACATCAGTTTAACTGCATGACATTAGACACGTATTTTTTAAACTGCTCAGGATTTTTTTGATCTTGCATTCTAGAGCAAAAGATTAGCCAGAGGTCTCAGGGCAGCAAGTTCAGCAAAAGTTTGCCTCTTCTGTAACATTGTATCTCAGTGGCCCACGGGACCCCCCCCCCGCCCCCGATAAGGATATCGTGCGAACGGTCAAGAATTTTTTGTCTGTGCTGACATGAGATGATTCATCCTATTTCAGAGTCCAGTACTCTTTCTGTGAGATCAGTTGGGTTATTTGGCCAAAATAGAAATAATATTTAAGACCAAGAAAGCCAAAACACTCTCACTTCAACTCTAAACCGTGGTCAAATCAAAGGAGCGAAGGATGCCTTTTCCATTTCTCCTGGATCTGCATCTCTATTCAGCATCAGGTGGCTTATTGGGGTGGTGGGGGGTGATTTACCTTACTTGTTTTGTGTTAGTTAACACCCCTGTCCAATATACGCTGATCTATCACTAACAAGACTACACTGACATTCTTCTACACATTTTTCAATACAGCTTTTGAGATATGGCTATTTCTTCAATTAAAATGTTTAGGGGAGGAGTATGTGCAAAAAAGCATAAAGCTTATTGGGACTGCAGCATTGAAAGTTTTTTTTTTTTTTTAAGTTTTCTGCTTGACTATAATAAAGGAAATAATGCAGAAAGTTTTTTGTCTTCAGAAATTATTGGTATAACCTTGCTATCCTGATTAGTTTGCAAATATTAAAAGTCCCATCAAGACAAATATCAGCAACATGCAAATACCCTTGCAGGTTGTGATTAAGATTTTAAATGTATCCTTTTGCTTTTAGTTAATGAAAAACAAAGTCTTGGAGGATCTAAGTTGTAATTTATTAAACATGAAAGGCTCCTTGATGAAATATAGAAATGAGATATATTTTGCATTTCAAAGATTTAAGCTGACAACTTACTTGCATGCAAATAAGAGCAAGATTTGTAAAAATATTTGAAAAGAAATTATTCCTGAATGTACTTATTACAATAATGTGGCATGTAGATAAGAGAAACACACAGCATTAAAAGACATTCATTTCTCCAAAGTCTTAAAATTAGCTTCTTTCTGCCATTGTGTATTAATGTTCTTCTTCAGGAATGCAGCATATTAAAGAACTGAACAGAATTAGTAATAAATTTGTTAATTACAAATTTAAGCAACACAACTGTGTTGTTTTCCCAATATGTTTTTTTTCAAAAGCAGAATTGCTAATGCAGTTTAATCATTTATGTATAAACATTTGAGGGTAAAATATTCTGAAGTTTATCAATTTCAAGAGCTGTTTATTTGCTAGCAAAATAGGCCATGTTATACAACATATATCTTATCATTTTTGCTCATCAAATCCCCATTTGCTGAATGCAAATTTCCCTGGTCTAAGTGCTCTTGCACCTCAATTTAAATGAATAATAGGATCGACTCTATTAAAATCAGTTTAAGGTTGCCATGGGTGACATATCAGTAGGGTTAAAATGAGAAAAAAAGGTCACAGAATCGTCCTTACAACCTGTTTTTTGTCATAATGAAGCATATGTAAGACTCGACAAAGGTTTAAATAACAATATGTCACTTAGGCAATACTTTAGTTTGTGGGTCTTCTTAAAAAATCTTTTTTAACCACAATGTATTCCAAACAAAATAAATGTAAAATTATAGTGCCATCAATAACTCCGGGAATGCATTCAGTTGCGTTGAAAATTAGAGAGTAAGCTCTTGTGCTATTACGCAAGACTGACAGATTGTGGATTTGTAAAAATAACAGAGAACTCCTCAAAAAAAGGAGGGGTAGGTACTTTTGCTGCAGTAAATCCCTTGTTACAAGGATTCAGCTAGGTGTTACTATCAAATTAACAAAGCATACAGAACCTATACCCAAACATCTCATTCGAAGAAAATTGTGTGTCCTCTGCTAATCAGATTTAAAGGATTATTCATGTAGTTATCTGGTTACTATTGAAACACCAGCATCAGGCATGGAAGGTATTCTGGAACAAACCTTTTGGTCATAGATTTAGGCTCTTGAAAGCTGAATAAGCAAGACTTTGGGCCTGCTTGTTCACACACAGAAACACACAGATATAGATATGAACATGTTTCTGAATCTTCCTATTTTTAAAGTCAATTTTATTTATTAAAGTCACATGCTAAATGATGATTTTTATATTTCTGATTCTCATTTGGATTTCACAGGATCGCATTTTTTTGTTACAAGTGTTATATTTCCTATCTTTTTATAACCTGCAATAAAAAGAAAAATCTCCTTATTTGCTAAGGTTACAGAGTTAGTTTAATTTTCATAGAAGCAGTGGAATATTTTGAAGTGAGTAACATTTACCAAGTCATTAGTTTTATGCAAACTAGGAAGGAAGATGAAAGAAAAAAAATTATCAATTATTTATAGATTGTTAAAATGTATCTTAGTGCACTGCTACTGTATAGAAATGACAATTAGCCAAACTTACCTTCTTTAATTAATAATGCATACATTATGCTCTTTGGGCAACTAATCACCAGCTCTACAAATTTGTCTGACACTGTTGAAGATACCTATCACACGGGTTAAAAAAAAGAACAATGCTTTGCCAGCTGCAGCCAACTTTCAGCCTTCTAGCAATGCTTGAAATGCAGTAGCAGTTCCAGGGAACAAAATGGTGGTCCTTCAGCTGCTTGACACCAGGAATATGGCATCGAGCTGCACAGTGCTGCCTGCCACGCATTCACAACCAACGAATGTGTCTCCTTCTCTATCTCCTGTGTTAATTTCCATAACCTTACAGTGAACATTTTCTCCTGTTGTCTTAAAGCTGCATTTACCATATTTTTCTGAACTAAAATAGGAACATGGGGTTGGATAAAAGGATAGACTATTTTTAAACTAAACTATTGCAGAGAATCTGGGATAAATGGTCCACTTTTTGTAGAAAATTCCAATTGAACATATGATGCAGTATTTTGCTGCTATCACTCTCCTCAAATTTATTTTTAATAAAACATAAGCATTTATCTGTAATGTTTTCAGGACTGAAGGAAGAATCATGAAAAAATAAAAACAAGAAACTAGTCTACGTCTGCATCCCTCCATACCTTCAGGGCTGCAAACCCAGTCTCCTCAGTTTTACCCATAAATGTGCAGGCAATGGTGGCCACCGGAAAGTTTGCCAGAGTTTCACATATGCCACTGAATTAACAGAAAGGCCTAGCCTAAGTACTGTATTCTATTTCTCAGAGGTCACTAAGCCAGAGCATCACAGCGAACAGTCTGCTCAAGTGCTCAACAGGCCAACTGACATTGGGACCAGGTAGATGTTTGCCTGTAACAGATTTCGTCCCTAGTCATACACACCACAGTGAGGTAGCAGCTTGTAGCGTCTGGAAGGAGAAATGAGACTGGTGCAGCTCCCTCACATATGGTGTTTAACAGACTCCACTTCCCATTTGCTACTCCGAAAGGTGTGCTTTTTCAAGGGATAATGCCAAGTGTTCTTTGTGCTATGGTGTCTTTGCATTGAAAGGTGATGTGTCTGACACATTTTGGCAGGCTACTGTGAAAAGCCTTAGAATTTTCCATAGACTTCACTAAGACAAGAGAATAAGACCGTACCATATCAAAGGTAATAATCTGACTTTTGGGAGGATAGGGTCTTAGTTCTCGAGGGAACTGAGAAGCATGGATTTTCATTGACGATATTCCTCACTACTTTACCCTGTAAATTTTTTGTTTTCTTGCTTTTTATTTAAACACATACTGACTACTAAATCTGCTTCCAAAGCAGGTTTATCATTTTAAGTAGATTTTGAATTAGAGCTTTGAAATGTGGGTACAGTAAAACTGGAATGTATCTTTCTCTTGAAATCCTTTCCTCTTTTTCAGCTGTTTTAAATGAAATGTTGAATGAGAGTCAGAGTAAATACAAGAACCATAGAAGCCTGAGAGAAGAACCAATTCTATATGTAAACTGAAGGAAATCTTCCTTTCTATCATGAACATTGGGTATTTCCCCACCCACCATTTAGAAGGATTTCTGTTAGTCTTTTGTGAAAGATTGCTCTCATTTATTTAACTCATGCCACATGGCTTAGCTTCATAACCAGTGTAGGGTTTCTAGAGATTAAAAAAAAAATCTATTTTGTATCTATGGAAATATGAAGCTGTAATTTCATCTATAATTGCTGCAAGTTTTCCACATTATAGTATAAAATTACTGGATTTATTAATGCTGGGCATACTTCAACTACTCCACATTTTGCCCTTGTCAATTGTTACCTGTCAAAATGTAGAACAATTTTTAAAGAGTATTCTGTGCCACAGAGAAAAATAATGTGTGGATTTTTTCCATGTTTTTGTTTGTTATAATCAGAGTATTTGCAATAATTTATGGAAAGTCTTGGAATTATAAATACTAAGGCACTGCCAAATGATTTAACTATCCCTCCATGGTAAATTGTCTTTAAACACTACCATTATTTTTTCCTTTTTTTTTTTTTTATCATTTACTTGTGGACCAGAAACACTTGCAGGCTCTTGCCTCTGGCCTTCTGTGAGAATGTTAGTTAGCAATGCTCATAAAAACTCAATTCATCAATGTGAACATAATTTGCTATGAACAGAAAGCTCACAAAAGGGTGAATTTGTCAGATAGACAGGTGGCCTGAGATCTCTCCCTGATACTGAATGATATGAATAATAGATTCTGGTAAATGTATGCCAAGACTTGAGCTGTAAACACAGCTGCCTCCATTCCCTTCCAGAAAAACAGCTTCGAGGACGAAAGCACAGGAACTACAGTTCCACCTGAGGACCTAAGCTTGTATATATACACACACACACACACACTCACACATGCGTGTGCACACAAGCACGCTGATACACGTACATACCATGCACGCATGCATGTATGCATACTCTCATTCAAGAAATAAACAACCTTCATAAAAAAGGATGGAGTTAGGGGAATCTTCATGCTTTTCTCTCTCTATAAGAAAGACATTTTAAAGCTATCTTGGGCAAAGGAGACTAGATAAAGAAGAGAAAAGAAATAGATTATTCAAGTGGTTCTAGTTCCATATTATTCAAGTGTCTTATTTTATATAATACACAAATCAACAGAGCTAATAAACTTTGCAGTATTATAACTTCTGTTTTATGATGAGCAAGAATAAGAGAGCAGGTTGACTCTATGCAGAAGCACTGCTCTTGAAATCATTCTAGTAATTCATGGCTATTTGTCTTATGGGTTATTAAGTATTTATTAAGGTTCAATTGTAACGTAGCCTTTTTTCCAATTTACTCTGAACTTTAAAAATCTATTTGGCAAATTGTTTTCCAGGTAATGCACATACACACGTATGAGCTGCATCCTAGGACATTAGAAGATTCTGGTTGAGTGCAACATATATTTTTTTGTCTTTGCAGATATTGCTGCATATAGTTTGACCTATTCTGATAATATTTATGAGCGACCTCTCTAATCAACTGGCAAAGATGTAAGTATTTCTTACTTAATATAGTAAAGCAGTGTTTCTTAAAGTAGAATACGTACATTACTGATGGCACAAGAGACTATTTTAAACGTTATGTATTTATTTTAGTGTGTATTAGAAAAGCATCAGTAACACTTCAAACATATGCTTTTATGGATATTATTGCTTAGGATAAAGCTAAATATATTTAACTATAAAAGTCACTTGATTTTAGGTAATACATTTAACACTGATATTATGGGAAAAACAATCAGTGAAGTTAGCATGTGGATCAATGAAGTTTGAGAAACCTGCTAGTATCTGTTCCAATCACCAAAATACCATAAAATAACTTATCAAGGATGATTAGAATCATAGAATCACAGAATATAGAATTGTGACATTTTTATAGTTAAAGCAGACCTTGGAAATCATTCTATTCAATTGCCTAATATGATAGATGTAAAAGCTATGATGCAGAGGGATCAAGAGAATTGACTAAATCACCTATCTAGTTATGGGCAAAGACGAAATCAGTAACCAAGACTCCTGACTCACACCTTAGTGCTATCTGTTGTTAGGAGGAAATGAACAAACTCAGTTGAAAATTTTGGAGTCACTTCACATTCACTCACACTTGATTTCTAGAAGGAATACTGACTACTCTATCCTTAGAAGGATTTCTTCTTGTTCCTTTACTGACAAGACAGAATTCCTAAAACAACTTACTAGTCTTTATTTTGGCTTTGTCACATGCATACACTGCACGTGAGTTAAATCTGGTCTACTGGAAAGCAAGGCTGCCTAATGGGAGAGTGAAAATAGAAGCAAACATAATCTTCCTCTTAGATTTTCACAAGAATGTATCTCTTCCTCTATTTTCTCCATGACTTCCTGCTTTATATTGTGTATCGGTAGTAAAATCCTCTGCCCTTGAGTCGACTCCAACTCATAGGGACCCTAGAGGACAGGGCAAAACTGCCCCATAAGATTTCCAAGGCTGTAAATCTTTATGGAAGCAAACTGCCACATCTTTCTCCCCAAGAGCGGCTGGAGGGTTTGAACCGCCGAACTTTTGGTAAGCTAATACACATGATCTTTTCCCTGCTCGGAGTTTGCATGCAGGGACCGTCTTATTTACCTTTGATCTTTTTTATTTCTTAGTTTAGTGTCTTGCACATGGTAAATACCTAATAACTGTTTATGAAGGCACAAATGAATTCAGTTTCTCAAATTCCAATTAATACTGCCTGACCTGTGGCTCAATTATCTACAAAGGTTATTCTACCCATTCAATCCAATCCAATCCAATCCAGTCTAATTCAATCCAATCCAATCCATCAAATATTTAAAAATTAGACCAAGCATCTGATTTAAATTAGAAAATGGTCTAGGCATTATGGGTGACAGAAATGACTTAGCACATTTTAGCCTTAAGAGTAGGCCAACTAGAAGGGGTTATATGACATGGACACAATTAAAATAAAAGACACAGAAAAGAACTCCAAAGTTCTATGGGGATTTGAAGAAGGGAGCTAGTATATTCATCTGGGAGAATTAAGAAAGGTTGCATGGAAGCGGGGTTGGGGTTATAACACCCCAGAAGCTTTGCTTCATTTCCTACTCGAGCGTTTAAGATAAATTATGTTGTTGTTAGGTGCTGTCAAGCAGGTTCCTACTCATAGTGAACCTATCTATGTACAACGAAATGAAACACTGCCCAGTCCTGCTCCATCCTCACAATCGTTGCTATGTTTGAACCCATTATTGCAGCCACTGTGGCAATTCATCTTCTTGAGGGTCTTCCTTTTTTTCGCTGACTCTACTAAGCATGATGTCCTTCTCCAGGGACTGGTCCCTCCTGATAACATGGCCCAAATACATGAGATGAAGTCTTGCCATCGTGCTTGTAAGGAGCATTCTGGCTGTACTTCTTCCAAGACAGCTTTGTTCATTCTTTTGGCAGTCCATGGTGTACTCAATATTCCACAACACCATAATTCAAATGCATCAATTCTTCTTCGGTCTTCCTTATTTATTCTCCAGCTTCTGTATTCATATGAGGTGACTGAAAATACCATGGCTTGGGTCAGGTGAACCTCAGTCCTCAAGGTGACATCTTTGCTTTTGAACACTTTAAAGAGGTATTTTGCAGCAGATTTGCTCAATGCAATACGTTATTTGATTTCTTGACTCCTGCTTCCATAGGTGTTCATTGTGGATTCAAGTAAAATGAAATCCTTAGAGGTTGTGGTGCAGTGGTTAAGAGCTTGGCTGCTAACCAAAAGGTCAGCAGTTTGAATCCACTGGCTGCTCGCTTGAAACCCTAGGGGGCAGTTCTACTCTGTCCTACAGGGTCACTATGAGTCAGAATCTACTTGACGGCAATGGTTGACAACTTCAATATCTTCTCCATTTATCATGATGTTGTTTATTGCTCCAGTTGTGAGGTTATTGTTTTCTTTATGTTGTGATGTAATTCATGCTGAAGGCTGTAGTCTTTGATCTTCATCAGTAAGTGCTTCAAGTCCTCTTCACTTTCAGCTAGCAAGGTTGAGTCATCTGCATATCGTAAGTTGTTAACGAGTCTTCCTCTAATCCTGATGCTGCCTTCTACTTCTTCATATAGTCCAGCTTCTTGGATTATCTGCTCAATGTACAGATTGAAAAAATACAGCAAAAGGATACAACCCTGGCACACA
Organism: Trichechus manatus latirostris; assembly: GCF_000243295.1. Lineage (NCBI taxonomy): Eukaryota > Metazoa > Chordata > Mammalia > Sirenia > Trichechidae > Trichechus > Trichechus manatus. Next base: position 19,102,346 of record NW_004443969.1, on the reverse strand, counting down.
TCTTTGCTGATTTCAAACCACACATGCATATGAGGTGATTGAAAACCCCATGGCTTGGGTCATGCGCAGCTTAGAAGCCTTCAATATTGCAACTTGAGGTTTAATTTTTATTTCAGTTCTTTCAGTTTAAGAAATGCCAAGAATATTCTTCCTTTTTGATTTTCTAACTCCAGGTCTTTGCACATTTCATGATAATAGTTTGTCTTCTCGAGTCACCTTTTGAAATCTTTGTGCAGCTCTTTACTTCATCATTTCTCCCACTTGCTTTAGCAAGTTTCACAGTTTTTTTTTTTTTTTTTTTACATCCATTTTGGTCTTTCCTGCCTTTTTAATTACCTTTTGCTTTCCTCATATATGATGTCCTTGATGTCATCCCATAACTCATCTGGTCTTCGGTCATTAGTGTTCAATGCATCAAATCTATCCTCGAGACAGTCTCCAAATTCAGGTGGGATATACCCAAGGTCATATTTTGGCTCTTGTGGACTTGTTTTACTTTTCTTCAGCTTCAACTTGAGCTTTCTTATAAGCCATTGATGGTCTGTTCTGCAGTCGGTCCCTGGCCTTGTTCTGACTGATGATATTGAGCTTCTCCATTGTCTCTTTCCACAGATGTAGTCTGCCTGAGTCTGCAAGCTTTATCGAAAGCTGTCCACCATGGGTGATGCTTCCAGCATTACAGCAACACAAAAGCCACCACTGTATGACAAACTGACAGATGAATGGTGGTTTATCTTTATCTTATAGTAAGATAAATAGTGCAATATAAATTCCCTCATTTACCCCTTGATTCTAGTATCCAAATTTCTGATTCAGTTATCAGGTACACCAACTGTGTATCCTGAAACTTGGTGTTAACAACACAGAAAACCCAAGCAAGTTCATAGATTCTAAACGGAATCATGTAGTATATACTCTTGTGTCTAGGTTGTTTTGCTCAATAAAATGTCTTTAAGATTCATCCCTGTTGTTGCATGTATATCCATAGTTCATTCTTTTTTATTGTTTAGTAGTATTCCATTGTGTGATTTGTTTACTAGTTCTCCTTTTGATGGACATAAGAGTTATTTTTAAGTATTTGGCTATGATGAATCAAGCTTGCAGATTCTTGTGAAAGTTTTTTCATTGACAAATGTTTTTATTACACTTGGTATATACATAGGAGGAGAATTTTGGGGTCATAGATAGAAGTGTGTCAAATTTTAAGAAACAGCCAAACACATTTTCCAAAATGACTGTACCATTTTATACTTTCACCAGAAATGTACAAGAGTTCCAGTTGCTCAGTATTGTCACCAATATTTGATGTTATTAGTCTTTTTAATTATAACTATTCTGATGGGAATAAAGTGGTATATATCATTGTGATTTTAATTTGCATTCCCTGATAACTGCTAATGTTAAGTAACTTTCACCTTTTCATGCATCAATTGACCGTTAGTGTACCTTCTTTTTTGAAGTTCTGTTCAAATTTTCTGCCCATTTTTTTTTTAATTGGGTTGTTGGCCTACTTTTGATTGATTTGCAGGAGTTCTTCATTATATACAGATACAAGGCCATTGTCAGATATATGGCTTGCCTTTTCATTTCCTTAAAGGAGATGTTTGTTAAAACCTAAATCGGTTTTTTCCTTTAGGGTTATTTCTTTTCATGTCCTGTCTAAAAAATATTTGCCTACTTCCCAGTTCTTGAAAATATTCTATAATACCTTTTTCTAGAAGCTAAACTGACTTCACTGTTACCTTTAATTCTGTGGTCCATCTCAATTTCGTGTATGCATGAGGTAGAAGTCAAAATTTGTTTTTCAATTTGCTTATTCAATTGTCTCAGTACCTTTTGTTGAAAAGACTTCTCTTTCCCCATTGATTCTTCTTTTTCAAGAGTGTTTGGCTGTTATAGGTTGTTTGCATTTCCATGTTATATGTCTACAAAAATGCTTGTTGAATATTTGACTGTGTTGACTCTATAAATCAGTTTGGGGAGACTTGACATCCTACCAATATTGAGTCTTTTAATCCATGACATGGTGCATTTTTCCATTTATTTAGGTCTTTTAAAATTTCTCTCAGCACTGTTTTGTAGTCTTTGATGTGTAAGTCTTAAATGACCTTTGATAAATTCATTCCTAATTATTCTACACCTTTTTTGATGGTATTAAAAAAATTAAATAAAAAATTTCCAAGTATTTGATGCTTGAAACACTGGTGGCATAGTGTTTAAGAGCTACAGCTGCAAACCAAAAAGTCAGTAGTTCAAATTCACCAGGCGCTTCCTGGAAACCCTATGGGGCAGTTCTACTCTGTCCTGTAGGGTCACTATGAGTCAGAATCGACTCGACAGCAGTAGGTTTGGTTTTTTGGTTTGGTATACAGATATACAACTGCTTTCCCTTTATTGATCTTGATCCTATTTACAACCTTTATAAATTTGCTTATTATTTCCAGTAGTGTTTTTTGTAGATTCATTAGGATTTTCTGTCAATAAACACACCTGAAAATAAATTTTCCAATCCTTTTTTTCATATTTTTTTTTCTTTCTTTTCCCCTCCCTTCTTCTCCTTCTCCCTCCCTCCCTCCCTCCATTGTCTCATCTTGCACTCTCTAGGAACTTCTGTACAATTTTTAATAGAATTGGCAAGACACTGAGTTGACAGTTTTTCTTTCAGAACTTTAAAGGTATTTTTCCTTTGTTTTTGGTGGTAAGTCAGTCGTAATTCACACAGTTTTCATTTGGGCAGTTTATCTTTTTTGTAAGCTTTTAAGGTGTTTCTTTTTCATCTTTGGTTTTCAATTTAAAAATGGTGTTTCTAGTTTCCGTCCCACCCTTTGGATACATATACTATGCTTGGTGGTTGCTGAGCTTCCTTCTATAAGTTAATTTTTTTCATTATTTTTGGGAAATTTTGGTCTTTTGTTTTCTTCAAGTATTTTCTTTTTCCTAGCCCATTCTTTTTTTACTGCTCATTTTTTGGAGTCCAATTATACATACGTTAGACTATTTAGTTTTTGTCCCACAAGTCACTGATGTTCTGTTTTTTTTTCCCCTAAACTTTTTTCTCTCTGTTCTTCTGATTGGATAATATCGATTGATATGTCTTCAAGCTCACTAAATCTTTATTCTATAGATACCTATATATTGCTAAGCCAGTCAGTACTTTTTTTTTAATTTCAGGTATTATACGTTTCAGTTCTAGAATTTTTTTTTATTATTTTATTTCTATGCTGAGATTCCCCATGTGTTCACTCAAAATGACCACCTTTTCCTTTCAGTCTTTGAGCATATTTATAACTGTTTTGAAGTTCTTGTTTGCTAACTTCATTATCTTGGTCATCATAAGGTCTGTTTCTATTGTCTGTTTTTTTCTTGATTATGGGCTGTATCCTTTGCTACTTCACATGTCTAGCAATTTTTATTGTATCACTGTGAAATATACGTTGTAAGGGTCAGGATTATGTTGCATTTCTTTCAAGTGTAGAGTTTTTTTCATGACAGGCAGTTAAATTACTGACAACTTTTTTTTTTTTGGTGTTGTTTTAGGTTTGGTTTTTATTCTTTATTAGGGAGGATCTGTTTTACTTTTGAACTTAATTCTAGGGCATAGCCTTTATCCTTTTCTTAGTTATTACTACTAAGGTGCAAACTTTCTGAGATCTCACTTGAATGCCCAGATTACTTACAGAGGTCTTTCTCCTCTGGATGGACTGGAACTCCAGTGACACTCAACACTGTAAGACCTCTGGTATCTCACTTCAACTCTCAGCCTTATACCAGGATATCTCTGCTAGGTCTTATGAAGGCCATTTGCATGGGAAAACATATGCAGTAAACCTGCATGCGGACTTCTGTAACCTCCCTCTGCAAAATTCCCTCTTCTTTCATACCCTACTGCAAAAATACTAGCCTGTTTATCAGCCTTGAAATTTTGTCTCTGCCTCTTCAACTCAGTAAGACCACTATCTCTCTTGATCCCGCTTCCCTGTGCTGCAGCATCAAAGTGTACCCACACACAAAGCTACAGCAATCATAGAACTTATCTTATGCAATTCCCTTATGTTAATTATTCAATACCTTAGAAGTGTATAGTTGTTTAGGGTAGCAGGAAAAGTCCATTAGCAGTTACTCTATTATGGAAAGAAGCAACACTTCCTTTATAACACTTTAAAAAATTTTTTTTCCTTAAACGTTGAAAGGACAAGGATGCTGGATTCTTGTGTGTCAATAGCTTCTTGATCTGCTCCTTTACTGAAATCAGAATTTCAAACACTTTTAAACTATGTGTTTTACATTGCCCTTGTATCTCTCTACTTTAGACAAAGCATAGAATATAGATATTCATTTAACTTAACTCATTCTGAAATTGAACCATAAAAGAGTACTCATGGAAAGTGGAAGGAGACCCAGTCTCATAGATGTATAACTCTGTATTCTCAGTCCAGCATTTCTTTCTCTTACATGAGTCAGAGGGGCTGAATTGAGCCTCTTTTACATGATGTCTCCAATTAAAGAGACGGGGGAAGTGTGACAGAAAATTTTAATTTAATTTTCAATCAGGTTCATCCAGTTTTTCAAATTTTATTAATGTAGTGGAATAAAACTATTAAAGACAATGCTCCTTCTCTGCCTTCCATGCTGGCACATTGGAAAGAATCAATAATAATATTTTTGTTCTTTAACTCAGTTTTCCTTTAAAGAATGTGTAACTTAGAGAAGTTGGAACCAATTTAATGCAAGTACATATTTTTGCTAAGTTTTGAAATCAACCAATACTAAATCTATTGCATATCTATAGTGAGGTCTATTAATTAAAATAAGAGCCCTGGTGGTACAGTGGTTAAAGTGCTTGGCTAATTGAAATGTGGGCGGTTCAAACCTACCAGCTGCTCCGTGGAAGAAAGATTTGGCAGTCTACTTCTGTAAAGATTATAGCCTTGGAAACCCTGTGGGGAAGTTCTACTCTGCTATGAGTCAGAATTGACTTGATGGCACACAACAATAATTAATTCAATTAAAAATAAATGGAGTCTTCTAATATTATATGTAGATAGGTATTGTCTCATACTCAGGCTTTTTATATCCATAATTCTGACTGAACCCAAGGATGCCTTCCCATATTTGAACAATGAGCCACTCTGTGGGTTTTATCCATCATATATCTAGTTTTTCTGCTCTGAGAACATCAATTTACCCTGAATCAACCTCAGGTCAGTCTGTCTAATACTGTTTCTGAACTTTTCAAGATCCAAAGTCACTCTATCAATTACCTACACCTCACCTGCAATGAAAATATGCCATTTTGTTCCAAATAACCACATTTATATTCATTTATTTAGGCAAAATATTCTTTTTATTAGAGCAGGCATGGCATGATCTAAGTTATAATTAATGCTATATTAATAAAAATTATTAAAAGAAAAAATTATTAATAATAGGATTTTCACAACACCAAAGTACACCCTATCTGTCTACAGTATACACAGCACCTTACGTAAAGTTCCTACCATGGAAACTTGCACAGAGCAGGGGAGCAATAATGAACTTTATATTTAAGGAAAACCTTAAAGACAATAAAAAGCATTCCAAATAAAGTGTTAGAAGGCAGCTAAGGAGTATGCTGCATAAGTAATTCCTTCAAAGATTACATAGCAATGTGGATACATGACAGACCTTCTGATTTCATGGAACTACCCCCAGCAAAACCAACTGAAGCCACAGCTATATGCCATTTTTCATGTTCAATAATAATGACCCAACTAGAGATCATTACTGAAGTAAACTGCGTGACTTTTTTTTTTCCCCTGCACTGCTTTAATTGGACACCTATAAATGTGTCACTTGCATAATCACCCAAAAATTTTCCCAGGAACACCTCTAACATAATCTCATTTAAAGTGTCCATAAAGATAAAGTTCTTTAGTCAAAAAATAATCCTTCCCTTTCGTGATTAAAGGTAACATTATCTCCTAAATCAGGACTGACACATTGTAGTTGACTGCTCTGATGTGTCAAAAACAGCGCTTGCTAATGATGGATACCAATCAGGTGGAAATACTCAAGAGTACTAGACATGGGTACCTAGAAGCAAATCTCCCACCGATACAAAGAAACTGGTTAATAAAACCTAACTCTTGAACCACTGAACCAAAGTAATAATTTAACAAAAGCACCCTTCAAAACAAAACCCAAAGCTGCTTCTTCATTGCATTATATTGCATGAACATTGTCAATAGTAATATTCAATTATTGTTCAACCAATAACATAGACTATGTTATTTAGCTTTCTGACACATCATTTTCTCAGTAGGTATGCCATTAGCACATTGTTCTCAGAGAAAATATAACTGTAGAAAGGAGGCAGTGTAGTGAAAGCCAGAACAAATGAATGTTCTTCAGATTTCTTTTCCAGTAATTTCTACTGATGGTTTCCTTTGGCCTGGGCTGGATGTTTTATCTCAGTTAACCCACTCAGTTTAGTGCCTCAGTTTACTTGCTGATTAAATGGAGATAATGTATTCATGTTTGGAGGTCCATGATATGCAAAACAATTATTTTTCTCAAAACATATCCATATTTTCAAAAGAAAACAGTTTTGTATATACAATTCAGTTTCCCTATAGATTTCTTTAATATAGGGCCAGTCCTGCTGCCTGAGTCTGGTACATGTAACTGAGGCACAAAAAGAAATTCTATATATGCTGCTAGGGTGGATCTGAGCAGTGATGTGGTCACCACCACTAGGTGAATAGTACAAAGAATGGGACACTCACAGTGGGCTCTGGTCTACAGTGACCTATTGGATTACTTATTCTTTGCAGGCTTCGGAAACCCCAGAACTTGAACTATGTCACTGTGAGGAACTGGGGTGTGGGCAGAAGTGCACTCATGTGGATCCTTATATTGTGTGTCCTTTGCACTGTCTGTTTGCTGATCCCATGCGTAGTAAGACAAAGCAAGAGGTCAAGTGTAAGCAGAGTCTGAATCATCAGTTTCCACGATCTCCAAACTCAGATTTTGTCATCTGGCCTGGCTCGCCTTTCAATAAAAGGAATAACAGGTGTTACACAGAAAATATGTTGACACCAAGAAGAAATACAACAGCACTAGAAATACAGAGAAAAGGTGGGGTATTTGCATTATGAGAGAAAAAAAAATAGATGTTATAAATAAAGGAGTCTGGAATGAGGTCACAGCAGAGGTGGACTTTGCTTGAGGACCTTTCAGAAGTAGCAAGGATCTTTTCATATGAAGCCTGATTCCCAAGTTTTCAAATCTCTTCTGCCCACTGGATGGGACTCTTAACTTCTACACGTGGGATCAATTACTTTCTAGCGTCCAAGGTCTGCCCTGACCTTGAGCAGTGGTAGGAGCTTAACAAACTCTAGTCTACATGCCCTGCATATGCAACCTGAACAGCAAGTCAACTTTGCTGCTTGTCTCATCCTAAACTTAACTTTAGTTTGATGCACTGGACTTCCACTTGGTCCTCTTTTGCATAAGCCCTTGTGCACATTAACCAATTTATGGAGCCGCTCTGAGTCGGAATTGACAGGACAGCAACAGGTTTTTTCTTTTGTTCTTTTTTTTAACAGGTGATCCTTTCCCTCTGTTTCAGGTCTGAAAACTGTCTCATATTCCTAGACTTGCAGAATTACCAGAGACAATGGTTTTCCTGGATTGTAAAATATAACCTAATTTTGGATTCACCTTTATAGCCCCATCTGAAATATGTCTCCCAATAGGGACTGAAGTCCTGCTGGACTAAAGTCTGTTAGTGCATGAGAGGTTAAGTTCTAGGATGATGGAAACAGAGAGATCTGGATTTAAATCTTGGGTCTATTGATTACCAGTAGTATGTCCTTGGGCAAGTCACTTAACATCTCCAAGTCTCATCCATAAAATGGGGAGAGTGATACTTGCCTCATCATGCTGTTTAAGTTACACTCACTGACTTTACAGAAAGCATTTAGCACAGCTGTGGGCACAGAGCTAGTAATCAACAAATTTTGGCTGTTGCTATCATTACCTTTTTGGATTTTCATATGGTACCTACACTTTTGTCTGTCCTTCCAAAGTCTGACTCATGACATAGAAGGTTCCTTCCTTCCTTCCTGTCTCCCTTCCTCCCTTCCTTTCTTCCTTCTCTCCTTGCCTCTCCTTCTTCCTTCCTTCCTCCCTTCCTCTCTTTCTCCCATTCTCCCTTCTTTCCTTTACCTACTGTGTTCCGGGCACTGTCCTAGGCATTAGACATTCATTCATTCAACCTACAATGTTCCAGGAACTAGTTCTAAGTCTAGGTTTTCTCACTGGGCTCCATCCTAGTGCAGGTAATTGATTCATGTCTAGCTGTGTTCCATGAGAGGAGACATAGGAGAGGCTGTACAGCATAGTGGCTAAGCAAGCTGGCTTTGGCACCACACTACATGTGCACTGAATGTTGCACAGGTATGTGTGCATGCTACATACACTAGCATTGTGGTTTCTCTACTTTGAATGTTGGTTTGAATGCTCGTCTTTCTACTGGCCAATTGAGTGAACCAGGACAACTTTATTATATCTCAATTTTTATTCTCTGTAAAATAGAGATAATAATACTCCTTACCTCCTAAGGTTGATGTAAGATTTAAATGGACACTTTTAGTGTGCTTAGATTGGTACCTGGCCCATGATAAGTGCTCAATAAATGTTCACTATAAACAAAATTTTAAGGTCTAAACTCATGGAACTGACACCTGCCAGAAATTTGAAACTTCAACTTGGTCACCAACTCCAATTTCTGAAAACAACTAAAATTTTGATTCTTTCACAGGAGGAGAAGGGAGGAGAGATGACTACTGTTTTGAAATTATATTTTATTCCTATATGGCTTTAATTATTCTTTCATCCTTCCTCTCTGGGAAGTGCTACTGGGAACCAAGTTTTGTCTTATAACTCAAATGATTCTGTGTAGTGCTCTGTGACCTGTATATCCTTGTTTATGGGGAATTCTTGAAGAGTTTCACTGAGATCATCTATGTTCAGCTTCAAATAGAAAGTTGAGATTACTCATCAAAGGACTGCAATAAGAGTGTCTTGAACCACAAGCACATCAGAACTGTGGGCTTCTCTAAGACAAAAATAACGGACAGATGAACCACAGAAAAAAGGAATGGGGTGACTTACTCAGAATGAGATGGTCATGTAGCCTGCTCAGAAAGGAAGAGTCAGAGTACAGGCTTGTCAAACAGCAGACTGTGCTGGCAAACAAAGGACACAGTTCAAGGGCATGGGGTTTTAGAAAGGAATGCTGGTCTCTTGTTTGACTTTTCAGCTGGATCTGTGCACATGGATAATATCACCACAATCAACAGTGTCATCTTTGAATAGGGAGGAATAGAGACTCACACAGAGCTTGCACCAGGGAGACCCTACACACAGAAGAACAATTCATTAGTCATTCAGAACTGAAAGCTGTCGCCAAATTTTGCTCTCTGTATGCTAAAACAATGCAATGATCGAAAAGAAAAAGAAAATAGAATCAACGCAGTGAGTGAACCCTTTAGAAGGTGATGAGAGTGTTCCATCAACGTATTATCAAGATCCAGATCAACCTGAATATCTACATAGCATTTTTTATCCTGTTATTGGTGTTACAGGGTTTGAAACCTAAACTGCGTGCAGTTTTACCAGCAGTGTCAACTATTCTCCATTTTAACAATACTAATTCTACAAAACATACCTCAAATGCTTTCTCCTTGCTTCAATATATTTTTATTTTCTAAACTTTGACCATAATTTTTTGAAAGTTAGGGTACACTGCATTTTCTTGAAAAGTAAAGCAATAAATTTCTGTTGAGACTTATTTTCAAGGTAGTTATCATTTAGAATTTATTTTCTTACCAAGAATACACAAATTAAAGGAAATGTACCCCCCATCATGTTCCTTTTCATCTCTTCAACTCATCTTTCTATCACGGTTGATGTCCATTAAACATTTGTTGTTCATTATTTTGTGCAAAGGAAATGCAGGATTTCAAGTATTTATCACTTAAGCAATGTTATATCCTACTTAACAATTGTGTAGTAGGGAGATAGTATAATCGTTTCCCAAAATGTCCATGGCATAATCTCCAGAATGTATGAATATGTTATCTTCATGGCAAAAGGGACTTTTGAAAATGATTAAGTTCAGGACCCTAATCACATCAATCCTTAAATGCAGAGTATCTTTCCCAGCTGTGGTCAGAGGGCGATGTGAGTATGGGAGAATGGTTAGAGATATGCAACATTGTTAGCTTAGTAGGTGGAGGAAGGGGCCATGAGCCATGGAATATGGATAGTCTCTAGAAGTTCGAGAAGGCAAGGAAATGGATTCTCCTCTGGAGCCTCCAGAAAGCAATGTAACCCTGTCTGCACCTTGATTTTAGACTAGTGAGACCCACAACTGTAAGATAATAAATCAATTCTTTGAAAGCCATTAAGTGTACTGGGTTGAACACTGCCTCTCCAAAATTCATGTCCACCCAGAAGTTCAGAATGTGAACTTATGTGGAAATAGGATCTTTGCAGATGTAAGCAAGTTAAGAGGAGGTCATACTGTATTTAGGGTCGGACCTAATCCAGTGGCTGGTGTCCTTATAAGAAAAGGGAAATTTGGACACACAGAGACACAGAGGAGAAGGCCATGTGAAGACACAGGCAGAGACTGGAGTGGTGCATCTACAAGCCAAGAAACACCAAGGACTGCTGGCAACCACCAGAAGCTGGAAGAGGCAAAGAGGGATCCTCTCCTAGAGACCTCAGAGAGAGCATGACCCTGCTGACACCTTGATTTCAGACTTCTGGCCTCCAGAACTGTGAAAGAATACATTTCTGTTGTTATAAGCCACCCAGTTTGTGACACTTTGTTACAGAAGCCCTAGGAAATTAATATACTAAGTTTGTGGTAATTTGTTACAGCTGCAACAGAAAACTGATATAATGGGGGATGAGATAACATTGGGACACGGCACTGTGTTTTCTTCTGGCTATGACAACCTCTCATCGTTGCTCCTGTTCCTAGGTAGAAGAAGGTCAGGGTTAGGATATGTCTCTCAATGAAACATGCATGGTAGGTCTCAGCTTCTTCTTTCTTTGACAATTTAGCCCTTACTTTGTCAATTTACCATACTTGCTGTCAGATAAAAAAGACGTCAGTGGAAGTATATCACATGTACTGTTTATTGAGGTTTACTTAGCTTTATCTCCAAATAAGTAATTTCCTTATATTCTCCCCTATAATTAATAAGCTGTATACTTTAGGACTGATCTCAGTTTGCATGATTTTCTTATAAAGTTCTCCTTGTTTTTTCCCCTTCAGTCCTTGGCCATATTAAACCACTAACCCTGCTTTAATCTCTCAAGAAACAGATCTCTCTTCTGGTTTCCAAAGTGCTGTCCAGGAATATGCAACTTTGAAATCTGGTTGAAAGTAATATCAGCAAAGTCAACTTTCTCATAAATTCAGTTGGTGTCCCCATTGGCTTTCCTAGAATTCCTGGGATCGCAGAGTGGAAAAGACATTCAAGAGTTGAAAAATGATACTAAATATGGAACCAGAGGGAAACTAAGAAATGATTTTTAAAAACAGATAGATGTGAGTGTACTTTAAATCACAGATTTTACAAAGAGGAAAGGTTGAGAGTAGGAGTTAGGGCAGAGAGCAGTGAGGACCCCTAACATTCATGTTGTGAAGTTTGCAATTATTCTTGTCACAGAGCAGCAAAACATTTGATTAAATTCAGATCTGTTGTATTTTGGAAAGCAGACTATGTGCCTATCCAAATTATTGCATTAGGAAAATTGATAGGAAAAATTCAAAATTCAGGATGCTGGTCTGTGTTGGCTATTTCTTGTATCATTTCCTAAGAAGAGTACCCATCGATTCCTTTAATTTCTCTTGAGCAAATTCCAAGATAAAGATTCTTGCTGTTGTTAGGTGTGGTCAAGTTGATTTCGACTCATAGAGCCCCCATGTGTCAGAGTAGAACTGCCCCACAGGGTTTTCTAGGCTGTGATCTTTACTAGAGCACATCTTCAGGTCTTTCTCCCAGGGAGTCACTGGGTTGGTTTGAACCACTAGCCTTTTTGTTAGCAGCCAAGTGCTTAACCGTTGCACCACCAAGGCTACTAAGATGAAGATAGCATTCATTAAATAGAGTGCCAGAAAAATGGGCAGAACTTGTTGCTAAGAGCCTGAAATTTTCAGAATATCATCACAAAAGAGCTCTACACAAATTGCCATTGAGTCAGCTCTGACTCATGGTGACCCCATGTGTGTCAGAATAGAACTGTGCTCCATAGGGTTTTCAATGGCTGATTTTTCAAAAGTATATAACCAGGCCTTTCTTCCAAGGTGCCTGTAGGTGGACTCGAACCTCCAACCTTCTGGTTAGCAGCTGAGCACTTTAACTGTTCGCATCACCCAGGGATTTCTAAAAGATCTCTAGAATTACTGAAAGCTGATATAACTGACTCGAAACAAGTAAGCCAGAAATGTTCTAAGCTTTTAGGTTTTGGAAGTAAACATACCTGAAATTCTACCCTGGTGTTTCCATTACTGCCTATGTCTGTACTCTGTCAACTTCCGTCTTCACATCAGTACAATGAAGATAATGATCCTATCTTATAGTTGTACAGAGTAAAGATAATGTATATAAAATTCTTGTCATGAAATAAATGTTCAATAATTGCAACAATTACTTTAATGGTCAGGGAAAAACTGTTTAAGATCCTTTGGTGAGAAGTTCTGCACAGGAAGATGGCTCAAGAGGAATAGAAAGTTCTAAAAAAATGAAATTCTGTGAATGCATCTGCAAATAATTCTGATATGAAACAAAAGGACTAGTTAAAGAAACTGATATGACTGCAGAAAGATATTTTCTAGGAATTCAGATATTTAAAAAATGTATATTTACAGAAGAAAACATTCTTTAATGGTTACAAGGGTGGGGAGGGAGGGAGAGGGGTATTCACTAACTAGATAGTAGACAAGAATTATCTTAGGTGAAGGGAAGGACAACACGCACTACAAGTGAAGTCAGCACAACTGAACTAAACAAAAAGCTAAGTTTCCTGAATACAACTAAACACTTTGAGAGGCAGAGTAGCAGGGGTAGGGGTCTGGGGACCATGCTTTCAGGGGACATCTAGGTCAATTGGTGTAACAAAATTTATTAAGAAAATGTTCTGCATCGCACTTTGGTGAGTGGCGTCTGGGGTCTTAAACGCTAGCAAGCGGTCATCTAAGATGCATCAACTGGTCCCAACCCACCTGGAGCAAAGGAGAATAAAGAACACCAAAGACACAAGGAAAATATTAGCCCAAGAGACAGAAAGGGCCACATAAACCAGAGACTCCATCAGCCTGAGACCAG
>NW_004443969.1:18973345-19088858 GCF_000243295.1 Trichechus manatus latirostris | reverse complement strand
GAGACAGAAAGGGCCACATAAACCAGAGACTCCATCAGCCTGAGACCAGAAGAACTAGATGGTGCCCGGCTACCACCAATGACCACCCTGACAGGGAACAGAGAGTCCCTGATGCAGCAGGAGAAAAGTGGGGTGCAGAACTCAAATTCTAGTAAAAAGACCAGATTTAATGGTTTGACTGAGACCGGAGGGACCCCAGAAGACGTGGCCCCCAGAGTCTCTGTTAGCCCAAAACTGAAACCATTCCTGAAGCCAACTCTTCAGACAAAGATCAGACTGGGCTATGGGACATAAAATGATACTCATGAAGAGTGTGCTTCTTAGCTCAAGTAGATACATGAGACTAAATGGGCAGCTCCTGTCTGGAGGTGAGATGAGAAGGCAGAGAGGGTCAGGAGTTGGTTGAATGGACATGGGAAATCTGAGGTGGAAAGGAGGAGTGTGTTGTCACAGTACAGGGAGAGCAACTAGGGTCACATAACAATGTGTGTATAAATTTTTGTATGAGAAACTAAGTTGAATTGTAAACTTTCACTTAAAGCAGAACTAAAAAAAATGTATATTTAAAGAAAAAAGAGAAGTCTTACAGGCAGAAACGAATATAAAAGAGAAGCGCCAAACTCTAAGAATAGGGTTGGGGGGCAAGGCACTAAAAGAATATAAACTTAAAAAAAGACCCATAATTATGTCCAAAGCCACAATAATAAGAACTATTCAGTAGCACAGGTTGAGAGAGACTATAATGTAAACAGATGACAAAGAGAAAACAAGACTGTTTAAAAACTGAAGTGAGCAGTAAGCAATATAAAATGGGTAACACAGACAGGATGGGCAAAATAGTCTACCCATTTTCAAGGTAAATGCCACTGTATGAAATTTAAAATTATACTTTGAAACACTGCAGTCCATGTTGACTTGATTGTTACTTAGTTACGAAAAACATAATAAAATAAAATATCAGATAAATTAGATTCATATCAACCTGAATTTGTGATAAAGTCCAGGGAGAAGTCTTGACAGTACAAAGGAGTAAGTGCTCTTTGTCCTGAGGTATGTATAAGCAACTTAACGATTTTTCTGTATGAGCATGGTATTTTCAGTTTGCTGCAGTGCACAGAAATAATTTTTAAAAATCTTTCATTAACTTTACATTCGAAAAATACTTATTGGTTATTATGCTAAGAGATAATATCTTCCCACCCCTACCACACACACTGTGAGAGATGCCACCTTGGATATGTTCCTTTCTAAAAACACGCTAACACACACACAGAGAACGGAAAACGTCCTAAATTCTCCTTGCCTGTCAGAAATAAAAGTCTGAGGGGAGGTCTTCATTATCAAGTTTAAATTCAGGTCTGACCTAGTTAAATCTCCAAGAGAGGAGAAGGACTCTCTAACTTGCTAGTCGAGGGGAGAACGCAGCGTCCTCAGCAAGGAGGTCTTCAGAAATAATTCACCTCCAGGTGAACTGCTTTTAGAAAGCACTTTTCAGTTACCTGCCCCCAGAGTGAAGTTCAAAAGAAAAGGGAGTAGAATGTTCTCAGTAAAGATCTCTGGGCTGTGGTGTTTTCTACCACTGGAGAGTTGCTTGATTCCGAACATTATCACCTTCAGGAATAGGAAACAGTCGTTTCTTTACCCACAGTCTTTTAATCTTGGAACAAGAGGCCTAGAGAGCTATTCTCACAGAAGGCTTTTCTTGCTTTTAAAAACACAGTCAAATCGATTGTAAGGACGTACACCTCTTCTACTTCTACACAAGTAATTGGACTAGCCTAATTAGATTGCCCAAATGTTTAGATACCATGACGATGGGTACTTTATAAATACTGTATGCAGCTAAACTGGGAGCGTCCCTTGCGACAATAATAGACATACAGTTAGCTGTGGTAGGTTAGAAAGATACAAGCCAAATGCTTTGCTACATTCCATAATATTTATTGATAGTTATTTATGTTGACACTTTCAGCCATTTGTGGTGTCTTTTTACAGTAGGCATCTGGGCAGTGTGGTTGAAGATGACTTTTGCAGACAAAGACATTATCTTGTATGCAAGGTAAGCATCATTGTGGATTCTGTATAATAACTAAGAAAACTATTATAACTTATAAACAACTGCCATCCAGAAATCAAGCTGCACTTAATCAGTTCAGAATTAGAACATGCTTAAACTACAAGGTCTGTAGTGAGTGAAAAACCACATATTGCATAGAGACTAATGGTCTTTTGATCCTAGAAGAAAACCAAATGATGTTCTCTAGTTGCTGAAATAAATCCAGAAAACAGCCATACTAACTACTGAGTGGTCTTGGTTGCCTTGCTTTCCTTTTCAAACTTTCTTTCTGCTTCACCTGTCCAGCTGCTGTGACCTCAGTGAGAGTGACTATGTGGAAAAATAATCAAACTGCTGATTTACAAATGCAGAAAAAAATTTATTCATGTTTTCAGTCCATATACTTAGTTCTTTCAAACTGGGTGAAGTTCTTTCAAATTTATGATTTTTTAAAGGTTTATAAAGTCTTGTATGCCACCAGGCTGTTAGTGTGATGGTATACCAAAAAAAAAACAAACAAAAAAAAAAAAAACAACCAAACACACTGACATTGAGTGTATTCCGACTCGTGTTGACCCTATAGGACAGAGCAGAACAGCCCCAAAGAGCTTCCAAGGCTGTAATCATTACGGAAGCAGACTGCCACATCTTTCTCCTGCAGAGCAGCTGGTGGGTTCAAACTGCCCACCTTTTGGTTGGCAGCTGAGTGCTTTAACCACTGCAGCACCAGGGCTCCACTAAAAATCCCATTGCTGGCAAGTTGATTCTGACTCATATATAAAAGCTAAACCTCTGCTCCTAAAATCAACTCTGACTATGGGGAAGAAGGAAAATTAATATTTTACAGTGCCAGACCTCATGCTGGAGCCCTGGTGGCACAGTGGTTAAGAGCTCAGCTGCTAACTGAGAGGTTGGCAGTTTGAATCCACCAGCCACTCCTTGGAAACCCTATGGGGCAATTCTACTCTATCCTATAGGGTCGCTATGAGTCGGAATCGACTTGACAGCAATGGGTTTTAGGCCTCAAGCTGTCGCTTATACATCTAATCTTATTAATGCTTACAATAATCCTATAAACCAGTTAACATACCTGTTTTAAAGATTAGAACATTGAGGGGCTGAGAGTTTTTGGTTGTCAAATAATGTCTCACAGTATGTGGTAGGGCTCAAATTTGAACCCAAGTTTGCCTGACTCCAAGGCCCATCTTCATTCCATAATACCATGTTTTATTTCTTCATTACAAATGCTCCTCTAGGGAAATAGATTACTACTTAAATTATGAGTTTTTCAGAGTTCATCATATTCTAATTTTTTATTGTTCTTTTGTTCTTATATTTAATTAATTCTCATGAATTCACTGGGTAGTATCACAATATTGTAATTAGCTGCCTTTGAGTCTGCCCCCGACTCATGGCAATCCTAGGCATAATAGGATCAGACCATTGTTATCCACAGGGTTTTCACAGGCTGATTTTTTGGAAGTAGATGGACAGGCCTTTTTTCCTTGTCTGTCTTAGTCTGGAAGCTCTGCTGAAACATGTTCAGCATCATAGTAACACAAAAGCCACCAATGTTAGATGGATGGTGGCAACACTTTAGGCATTGGCCAGAAAGCAAACGTGAGTCTTCTGCGTGGCAGGTAGAATTCTACCACTGAACTACCCACTGCCCTCAATATCACAATAGACATGAAGGTAAATATGGTAAAGTGGGAAGAATTCAAATTTAGAATAAAAAGACCTAGGTTCAAATCTCGAGGCTGACAGTTTTAAATTATGACATTAGAAATGTCATTTGAACTAAGACTCAGTTTACTTATCAGAAAAATGCAGGTGCCTATAATACCTATTCCTAGGGTAGTTGGCAAAAAATGAAAATTAAAAAAAATGTGTTAGGGAAGTATGTGACACATTTTAGAATGATTTCTATCAAAAAGGCTTAAAATCAAAAGGCTTCATTCTTAACAAGATGTCTTATTTATTAGGAAAATCACTTGTGTGACTTCATTGTAACAATCAGGTGGAATCAGCGTATTATAAGTGTATTATGCTTTTCTCAACTCTTTTTAAGCATGCTATGGCAATCTCAATGAGGATAATCTCAGGGATAAAGAATAAAACTGCCAATTTATGTAGGTAACAAACTGGACACCTGTCTTTTTGAAATGTAAACGTTTGTCCTACTCCATTGTTTTTTAATTTAGTTAATGGTACCATAATCCTACAAATTGCCCAAGCTATAATTTTGAAGGTCTGTTGTGTTTCTTTTTTTTCCCTCTCATTCCCTGCATCTAATTTTCCCTTGTTCTCTACTGTATGTGGTCAACACATCCTACAAGCTCTACTTCTCAAACATTCCTTTAGTAACCAATGGTTTCTTAACTGGTTCCCAGCCTTCAGTCTTCCTTTGTCCACCACTTTCCATTTCCCATATACACGTCATACTGCAAATCTAATTATGTCATGTACTTATTTAGAATCCTCAGTGGATTTTGCTTTTCCTCAGGATAAAAGCCAAACTCCATAGTAATTCATAAGAAAACTTTCAGAATCTAATAAATGATGACTTTAATTTATTTTTAGTGCTTTTGAAGAATAACTTCTGAGTACCTATTATATGCCAGGCACTGTGCCAGGTTATGGTGCTATGGGAGTAAACAAACAGACTTTAAAGAAGTAGTAACTCAAAAACTATATAAATAAAAATTGAGAAAACAGCTATGAATCATATAAAGTATTGGGGGTAGGGAATGCTAAACCAGTCTGTGGGGGCAAGTAGTACTCTTGAGAAAGTCTTATTTCTCATCTTTAAGTGTCTTAGGTTTTAATCAGTTTCCAAAATATATGTATTCTCCTTTTTTTTTTTTTTTTTGAGGTATCCTTCCTTTGTCATTTCGAATAATCGTGAAAAAAACCACAGAAGGTACAATTTCTAATGTCAGGAATGAGAAATGTAAAATCACGACAGATTCCATAGACAATAAACAGACAATAAGGAAATATTATGGGCAAATGTATGCCAATAAGTGCAACAAATTAGATGAAATGAAGAAATTCACTGAAAGACCAAAAAAATCTACCAAAGCTCACTCAAGAAGAAATAGGTAACCTGAATAGTCACATATCTATTAGAAAAACTGAATTTTTAGTTATTTTTTTTTCCACAAAATGGAAGAGGAAGGAACATTTCCCAAATCTTTTTATTAGGGCCAACATCACCCTGATTCTTGATACCAAAACCACTGAAAGGCACAAACTGGGAAAAAATATTTGCAAAGCATACATCTGAGAAAAGATTTGTACTGAGAATATATAAATAACCCTCAAAACTCAACAATCCAAAAACAAATAACCCAATAAAAAATGAGCAAAAGATGGTAACAGACACTTCAAAAAAGACACAAGGATGCCAAACTGCATGAAAAGATGTTCAACATTATCAGTCATTAGGGTAATGCAAACAAAAACTACAGCAAGATAACACTACAAGACGATTAGAATGGCCAAAAGTAAAAAGACTGACTAATCCAAGTGTTGGTAAGGATGTGAAGAAATTGGAATTCTCACATACTGCCAGTGAAGATGAAAAATGGTATGATTACTCTGCAATACAGTTTAGCAGATTCTTATAAAGTTAAATATTCAACTACCATATGACCCAGCCGTTCCATTCTTAGGTATTTACACAAGAGAATGGAAAGAAAATGTCCTTACAAAGACTTATATACATATATTCACAGCAGTTTTATTTGTAATAGCTAAAACCTGGAAACAACCCAAATTTCCATCAACAGATAAACCGATCACTAAATGTGATAAATCCATACAGTGGAATACTATTCAGCAATCAAAAGGAATGAATAAAAAGGAATGAACCCTTAATATATACAACATGGATGAATTTTAAAGTAAGTATGTTACATGAAATAAACCAGACCAAAAAGTGTACATACCATATAATTCCATTTGTATAAATACTCTAGAAAATGCAAACTAATTTATAGTGCCAGAAATCAGTTCATTAGTTATGAGGGGGTGGAAATGAGGTGGTGGGAAGAGAGAATTTTAAAAGAACAGGAGGAAATTTTGGGGGATGGTGGATATATTCATTATTTTGATTGTGGTGATTTCACAGTGTATACACATGTCAAATTGTGTAGGACTGATCAAATTATACAGTAAATACGTGTACCCAATAATACCTTAATAAAGCTGTTAAAAATCCATATGAGTCACTCCAATATTGAGCGTATTTATTTTTTACTATTATAAGTCTTATTAAAAACAAAACAAAAGGAAAAAAAAGACAAAAATACTCTGAAATGCACCCTAGTCTTCCTCTGGATAAGAACAAGAAATCTATACTGCATTGAATCAGTTGCAGTTGACTTTTTCTGTTGATGAAAGACCATAAATAATTGATGGTTTCATATATTAAAAATATACTCAGTGTACTGAGACATACGATCTTCTTCCATGAATCTTCCAGCCAAAATGGACAACATACTGGAACATGCTGATTTGGGGTGAAAATCAGCCAATCAGCCATATGATGAATGCTACATAGTCATACTCAGGAGTTAATTTTGAAGATAATATTTTATTTTAAGGGTTTGGGTAATAAAATAATGACTAATTACATTTCATAACTTACCTAATAGAGAGGCACACTGTTTCACCATATGGTTATAAAAATTAATACAAGAAATTAATTTTCTTGCCAGTACCATAGAAACCCTCATCAAATGAACTGGTACTGACAGTCAGGATTTGCTTTGTATAAGATCTTCTTTGCCAGGAAAGAAAGAAAAGACCAAAATGGATGTCAAAAGAGACTCTGAAACTTGTTTTTGAATGTCAAGTAACTAAAGCAAACAGAAGAAATGATGAAGTAAAAGAGCTGAACAGAAGATTTCAAAGGCCAGCTTAAGAAGACAAAGTAAAGTATTGTAATGACATGTGCGAAGACCTGGAGTTAGAAAACCAAAAGGGAAGAACACGCACAGCATTTCTCGGTTGAAAGAACTGAAGAAAAAATTCAAGCCTCAGGTTGAAACATTGAAGGATTCTACGGGGGAAAATGTTAAACAACCCAGGAAGCATCAAAAGAAGATGGAAGGAATACACACAGTCACTGTACTAAAAGGAACTGGTTGACGTTCATTCATTTCAGGAGGTAGTATATGATCAGGAACCAATGGTACCAAAGGAAGAGGTCCAAGCTGCACTGAAGGCACTGAGAAAAAATAAGGCTCCAGGAATTGATGTAATATCAATTGAGATGTTTCAACAAATGGATGCAGCGCTAGAAATGCTCACTTGCCTATGCCAAGAAATTTGGAGGCAGCTACTTGCCCAACTGACTGGAAGAGATCCATATTTATGCCTGTTCCAAAGAAAGGTGATTTAACCAAATGCGGAAACTATCGAAAAATATCAATTATCACACACAAGTAAAATTTTGCTGAAGATCATTCAAAAGCGACTGCAGCAGTACATTGACAGGGAACTGCCAGAAATTCAAGTCAGATTCAGAAGAGGATGTGGAATGAGGGATATCACTACCGATTTTAGCCAGGGATCCTAGCTGAAAGCAGAGAATACCAGAAAGATGTTTACCTGTGTTTTATGACTATACAAAGGCATTCAACTGTATGGATCATAACAAATTATGGGTAACATTTCGAAGAATCATAATTCCAAGACACTTAACTGTGCTCATGAGGAACCTGTACTTAGACCAAGAGGCAGTCATTTGAACAGAACAAGGGGATACTGCGTGGTTTAAAGTCAGGGAAGTTGTGAGTCAGGGTTGTATCCTTTCACCATACTTATTCAATCTGTATGTTGAGCAAATAATCCAAGAAGCTGGACTATATGAAGAAGAATGTGACATCAGGATTGGAGAAAGACCTTGCTTGCTGAAAGTGAAGAGGACTTGAAGCACTTACTGATGAAGATCAAAGCCTACAGCCTTCATTATGAATTACACCTCAACATAAAGAAAACAAAAATTCTCACAACTGGACCAACAAGCAACATCATGATTAAACAGAGAAAAGATTGAAGTTGTCAAGGATTTCATTTTGCTTGGATCCACAGTCAACACTCACGGAAGCAGAAGTCAAGAAATCAGATGATGCATTGCATTAGGCAAATCTGCTGCAAAATTTTAAGTGTTAAAAAGCAAAGAAGTCACCTTAAAGACTAAGGTGCACCTGAACCAAGCCATGGTGTTTTCAATTGCCTCATATGCATGTGAAAACTGGACAATGAATAAGGAAGCCCGAAGAAGAACTGATGCCTTCGAATTATGGTGTTGGCAAGGAATATTGAATATACCATGGACTGCCAAAAGAACAAACAAATCTGTCTTGGAAGAAGTACAGTCAGAATGCTCCTTAGAAGCAAGGATGGTGAAATTTTGTCTCACATACTTTGGACATGTTATCAGGAGGGATCAGTCCTTGGAGAAGAACATCATGTTTGGTAAAGTAGAGGGTCAGAGAAAAAGAAGAAGACCCTCAACAAGACAGAGTGACACAGTGGCTGCAACAATGGGCTCAAGCATAACAATGACTGTGAGAATGGTGCAGGACGGGGTGGTGTTTCGTTTTGTTGTACATAGGTTACTATGAGTCGGAACTGACTCAATGGCACCTGACAACAATGACAACAAGGATATTCTATTGTACAGGTAGTCCCTGGGATAAGAACGTCCCACTTAACAGAAAACTTCTACTTAAGAACAGACTGCCATAAACCTCACTGTATTAAAAATTTGAGTTGAATACAATGGTTCATAATAACGAACCACGCACTACCTTATGATGCTCATGAAGTGTTTTTAAAGTGTTTTATATGCACAGAAAGGTGAAATATATACTATGACAAACATTTGACTAACTGATGCTAAATAAGAACCGTATGTATCTGTTCTGACTTACCTACAAATCTGACTTAAAGACAGACTTATAAACAAATCTCATTTGTAACCCGGGGACTACCTGTACCTTCTTTAAAACAAGACAAAGGCACTTTCTTGTCTCTTTCATTTGGTTATGCTCCTGACTTTGAAAACATGTATTGAGTGGCATTTCTATGAATGTGGGGAAAATCAGACAAAAAGCTTGCCTTGATTCGTCATAAAACCATAAAACTCTAGAGCAGGAAGAGTTGGTTAGAGATTATTTAGTCTAATAGCCTCATTTTAAAGAAGCAAAATATGATATCTGAGAGGACATGCAATTTGTTTGATGTGGTGGAGCTAACTAGGACCTATACTGGGAGAACTTACAATTACTTATAAACACAGTCTTTTCTTGGTAAACTATTTTTGCCCCTTGTTGCCCACGGTGTCATCCAATGTAGGTAATAAAAAAGGACCACTGAAATTTTAGCATACTATTTTGCAAAAAAATGTCTGTGCAGACCTAGTTTTAATCTCCCAGCCCATCAGGACCCACAGCTAGGGAACATTTTTCAAAGTTGTTCCACATATAAATTAGTTTCTGTCTCCTTTTTTTGCAACATGCTAACTGTCAATGATTTCATTCTACTTGAATCAACAATCAATGTCCATGGAAGCAGTAGTTAAGAAGTCAAATGATGCATTGCATTGGACAAATGTGCTGCAAAAGACTTCTTTAAAATTTTAAAAAGTAAAGATGTCACTTTGATGACTAAGGTGAGCCTGACTCAAGCCATGTCTTTTAAACTGCCTCTTATGGATGCGAAAGCTGGACAATGAAAAAAGAAGACAGAAGAAGAACTTCAGATTGTGGTGTTGGTGAATATTGAATATACTGTGGACTGCCAGAAGAACAAGCAAACCAGTCTTAGGAGAAATACAACTAGAATGCTCCTTAGAAGGAAGGATGGTGAGCTTTGGCTTGCTTACCTTGGACACATTATCAGCAAAGACCAATTGCTAGAAAAAGATATCATGGTTGGTAAAGCGGAGGGTTGGCAAAAATGAGGGAGGCCCTAGGTGAGATGGATTGACACAGTGGCAGAAATAATGGACTCAAACCACAGTAATGATCATGAAGATGGCACAAGACCAGGCAACGTTTTGTTCTGTTATACGTAAAGGTTCCTATGCGCCGGAGCCAACTCTATGGCAACGGACAACAACAGCAACTGATTGTTTAGGTAACTGAAAAAATGTTTAAAAAGAGGAAAAGAAAATCCCACAACATGAAACTGAAAATTAAGTTTTAACGCATAATCTTTTTGAAAATATTTATTGCTCTTAGGAAAAAAATAGTTTTCACCAAAATGACTATTCTTCACTTACTCTTTTAATCCTGAAGCATAATGTACTTTATAGGAGAGGGAATCTTACTCCTGTGATTCTCCATAGTAGTCCAGTTCCTTCCATCTGTAAAATGGGTTTAATACTGAATTCTAATCACTCAGTGTGACCAATTCTTAGACTGCCCAATTATGCCCTTTAATAGTATTGCCACACATGCAGAATTTTTTTGTTTTCATTTCCTTGTATTAAAGGGCACCACATTTATTCGGTACCTTCCTTATTCAATGATTGTGGAAAACAGACTACATCTGCTGGAGAGCAAACATTGTTTCTTCTCTCCAGATGTCTGCTTTTCCTCCCAGAAGTTGGAGAGCATTGGACAAGCAATAACAGATGATGAACACATGCATAAGTACAAAATGGAAAAGCTGATTGTTTTCAAAATTGGTATAAACATTTGCTCTTGGGTTGAGATTTAGCCCATAGCAAATCTTTACATTTGTGTTATACACTTCCAACCCCCACGCCCAAAAAAAATGTTTATAATGGAAGTGCTGACAATGTGAAAATTTAGTTATAGTCAGGAAAGCAGTTTTGTTTAAAAATGCCATTTTGCACTTCCATATTTACTTCCTAACCAGTGACTGAGATGTCAATTTCTTAAGAGTTTTTTTTTTTTCCACTCCAAAGGTGAATCTGACAACTGTTTTGAAATGAGCAAGAGATCTGAATTTCATCCTCTTATTCTTCAACAAATACCAATCAGAGTACAGAACCACATGCTGGTTACTTAACTGGCTACTTAGATGATGGTGATGATGATGATGATGATGATGGTGATGATGATGAATGAGAGAACAGAATGAAGTTTGTTGCTCAAGAGAGGTTTTGCTTTTATACAGGGATTTGAAAAGCAAAAGAAATGGCAGCAATTATTAGGAAATACTTTGCACTCTATGACCTTGACTATCCCAAGGCACAGTGAGTACGCTGACGAGGGAGTATAAAATAAGGTCAGAAAATCGCTTTGGCTTGCTTATAAGTCACTTGGTGTGGAACGAAAAGGGTGTTTTTCACTTTGAGGTTGGTATTACAGTGACCCCAGTGAGCTGGGTCAGGTGTCTCTCATACGTCTTGTTATGTTCATACAGCTATCCACTCTTCTACATAGTTGGCTGAAGAGTACCTTACTACTCACCCCAAGAATGGCAAAAAGAGTGACTAAAAAGAGAGAGGAGAAATGAAGTTGCCGAAATGTGCTAACAATGTATCTTTATGTGCAAGGAGTTTTCTTTTGGAAGGCTGTGACTGGGTGGAAATAAAATCATAAGAAATTTTATATTTGATTACAGCCCATGGTGAGCACCTCTGCTGTAACACTGGTCACTAGACAGTTATTTTCTTCATTTGGAAATTGAAAGCTATCATTTCCGATGATCTAGATTATTATCTAGATTCTTATTTATTTGTAGGGAAATTGAAGTAGTTTTATAATATGGGGGCTTGGGGAGGGGCGGAAAAAATATGTCAAGAATGCAGGTGAGACAGGTACTCGCCTTGCCCAGCTAAATGTGTGTGTCTGAACAGAATCCAGTCCTACTCTTTCAGGTTCAGACATGAGAGGGAGAAAAAATGGCTTTTATCTCTGACACAGAAACACCCAGAAAATTTCCCTTAGGAAAAAAAAAAGAATGTTTAAGGTCTGAGCTACCCTGTAGGCAACTAATACTTAGACTTGCCCCAAAATATAATCGAACAGTTTGGGCATGCATGCAAAATTTTAACATTTGCATTTTCCTGCATTAAAGCACACACATTTATAGCATACTTTTTCTTATTCAATGGTTGCTGCTCAATCATTTTTAAATTAATGAATGAAAGAAGGCCTAAAGCTCAAATATAGACTTGAGAAATAACAAGCCATTCGCACTAGGGCAGAATGTTGATTTTGCCTTTGTACTTTTGTTTTCAAGCCTGAAATCATGGAAATGTTCAATACTGACTGCCCACGGTGAAGAAGACTTCCCCTGAACTTAGTATATGCAGGGAATGATCTGGAAGGTGGAGTAGCAATCCTCTGAGTGGACTGATATTCCAAGGATTAATACTCAGTCTTCTTGGGCTGCTGGATATCTGGAACTATTCTGAAAAGAGTCTTACACACCATCAGAATATAAAGAAGAAGGCATGTGTGTGAAAATATGGAATCCATCCTCATGTTCAGAA
Source organism: Trichechus manatus latirostris (assembly GCF_000243295.1). Classification (NCBI taxonomy): domain Eukaryota; kingdom Metazoa; phylum Chordata; class Mammalia; order Sirenia; family Trichechidae; genus Trichechus; species Trichechus manatus. Next base: position 19,076,316 of record NW_004443969.1, on the reverse strand, counting down.
TTAATGAGGAAAACTAATTAATTTGTGACACTGAGACACTTTTTCAAATGAAAAGTATACCTTGAATACAATGGTAAAAAAATACATATTGGATAGCTATTTAATATTGCTAGTTATTTTGGATTTTTATTGCAATTTTATATTACATAAAAATGATAAATATTTGTAAATTGAAATAAAAGAGCTCTGATGGACAGGATAAGAGTAGAAGTAAAGATATATATATATAGTTTGTTTGTTTGTCCAAATGAAAACTTACTTTTTGGCTGTCCTCTTACAATTATTGCTTGGATGACTGGAATGTGTTCTTTGTTTGTAACTCAATGATTCACATAAAGTCAGCCCTGTAGCACCACATAAAATCATAATTTGTTGAAATTGAATAAAAATGTGTTTTTACAGAAAGCACCTAACAACCATGGTTTGGTGCATTCTTTCAGTAATCCTTCGATCAGCACTGTAATGTGATCTGATTTCAAATATATTTTCTAATAAGTGCCTTGCTTTTTTTTTTTTTTTTAAACTACTTGGTGATATCCTAATTAACCATGCTCAATTGATTGCTTTCAAAATAAGAACTAAGAGCTCTCATCTAGTCAAGTGGAAGCTAATTCAACTCTTTTCCACAATGGCAATGATACATCTCACACGCACACTCATACTCACATACACCACATGGGTTACATTAGCAATATCAGACACTAGGTCTTCTGGTTTGAGTCAGTGTAGCTTGGTAGTCACATTTCTATGGATTTTCATGCATTATGTTTCTTTCAATATTTACAAAGGTGATTATAAATGTTCATTTTTCATTCACAGATTAAAATCCTTTTTTGAAAAAATTTTTTCAGATAAATTTTGACAAACCTCACATTTCTTACCCAGGAAATATGCTGTTTCACTTGGAAAAAAAGCAAAAAGAATAAATAGGAGGAAATGAACTCCAATTAGGGAGAAGAAACTCTGACCATTTCATATCCTACTCAAATTGCTTATTTCTTTCTTGCGAAAATAAAAACTAAATACATCCAATTTGGATTGGCAAAACATTTCATCATTTGATTATTATAGTATAGGATGCAGCCAGATCATCTACATGGATGACTTTATTCTGCAGTGAAATAGAGAATATTTAGGTCTTCATTGCTGGTGTCACATGAGCATCTTCTCTTCTCCAGTCACATGGATAATTGAGGGTAGACTAGAATGCATAACTAAATGCATATACAGACCTGAAAGACTGTTTCCAGCATATATAAATCCCAGCCAGGCATTACACAACAGGAATTTAAAGTGTTACATGTAAATCATTTAGACTTAAGCTTCCTAGGAAACACAAACCATTTTCTAAGGACATATGAGACCAGAACTTCAGAAGATGCTGTCTCACTGTGGGATGGCAGAGAGCAGCAGCTCACGGACCACCCTGGTGTGCAGCAATCAACAATGCAGTGGCCCACTTTATAAAGGCGTCAGACAGTCTGTAAGCAAAAAGGCAGAGCCTCCAACTGAGACAGGCCCTGCTAATAAGTGGCTTCTAGTAAAATGAAAAAAAAAAAGCCAGCTTTAACCAGGGCTTCGAACCTGTTCTGGTTCCAACCCCTTGCTAAGAATTTGCATTTCCACCCCAGATATACTGAATCAGAATCTGCATTTTAACAAGATCCCCAGGTGATTCTTATGTATAATAAATTTTGAGAACCACTGCTCTACTAGTGGTTCTCAAAACTGGTCCCTAATGAGCAGCATTAGCATCGCCTGGGAACTTGTTAGAAATGCAAATTGTTAGCAGGGTTTGAACTGGAAAGAACTGGTTCGAAGCCCTGGCTTTAACATATGCAACAAGTCTCCAATCACAATCTTTTTGTGTTTTTTTCTTTTATGTTCAACCTCCTTTCATGGAGAGCAACTCCATCAGGAGAGTGATCTTGAAACACCATGATCAGTGGAACAGGAGAATGCACTGATAAATTCTTAACTTTATGCTTTCAGGGCTTTTCATATCTTTATTATGGGACTGCAATTGTAAATATCTGGTCACATGCCTGTTTTCCCTGCTACACTGTGAATTCCTTGAAAGCAGCACCATGTCCTGCTCATCTTACTGTCTCTAACTTTCAACACAGTCCATGCCCAAGAAGCCATTCAATACATGTTATTGAAAGCATTGTTGCATTCCAGTGCCGCCCTTAGATATAAGGGAGACTCTGGGCAAGCCGCTCTTCATGTGTTTTAGCTTCAGTTTCCTCATCTGACAATTGGAGATAATCCAGCTTTAAACATTTCCAAAAAAAAAAACCTAGCAAAAGAGATCCTAGACTTGAAAATATTCTAAAATTTTTTTTTTAAAGCATTTGTTTTCAGGTTGCAGATTCGGGTATTTCTTGCAAAATAAGCTGATTTCTGAATAATATAATTATTATATGATATACAATAGTGTAGCTGAATGTGACTTCACTCTGACAGATAAAGAGTTCTCTGATTTTACGTCGAAAATCATTCAAAAGAATCTTATTAATTTGCTTGATTTATACAACATATATAATGATAAAAAATAACAAAGCAATTACTTCAGGAAGTATTGAAAATATTGCAGTTTCCTTATAATTCTGACTTTATATCAGCAAAAGTATATCAGTGAGTGCTCATACCTGCTGTGATAAGTAGAGAGACTAAATCACATTTTGTCAATAGGAGCAACTTGTACAAACTGGGTACACAAATAGAAAATAATAATGTTGAAGAAAGTATAATTAATTAATTCAAGCTTCAAGATAAGATCACTGGATCCTGCTGACCCTACATGTTAATCAACTGATTGATTAATTGCTACAATCATAATGATTATATGGTATAAATCTAAGTACATTTAATGATAGTGTAGACATAGAGTTAAAAGTTCTTTTCAGTCTGCATATCTTTTCTCTTTCTTGAATCAAAGGAGTTGGTTTCATTTACTTTGAAGATATCTTTTGGCTTGGAAAGCTCATGTTGAAATTAGCCAAGATTCAATTTTGCTTATCAAGTAAATATTTTTTTGTCATTTCTCAATGTTCTGTTTAAAAATTTAAAACAGTCTCACCTACGAAATAGGAATCTTGTATTATACATCTTCATCACGTCGTGTTTCTCTCAAACATGCTCACTGTATGAAGGGCTGTAGTGAATGCATGGTAGATGTTCCTGTCATATGGTTCTCCACACTTTATTCTGAATCTTTGGATAGTAGATAGAAGGAATCTGAGTTTGCACTGACATATTCAGATCAAAGTATGGGCTATAAAATGAATGTGATTTATTAAGAGCTATTCAGATACAGAAAATGAGACCTAGAACTAAAATGGCTTAAAAAATACATACACATTTATATTTTTCCCATGTGGGAATACCAATTTAAGGTTTTACTTTTTTTTCCTACACACACGTACACACGTATCATTGCCAAAATATTTTTTTCTGATCACTCTCAACTCCTACTCACTTATTCCTTATTCAGTGTTCCAGCTATTCAATATTCAATGTTCCAATATCTACAAAGATTCTGTTGGGCGATCCTGGGATAATTCCTTGCAGCACAAGGTACACTGAACTCCCTAGATACTATGTCTGCAGGAAGAATGTCAGTAAGAAAAATCAGCTGACTGATGATTTGTGCTTGGTCTCGTCTTCTATTGTACCCAAATAAATTAGCATCACAGCTTCTCAATTTTTGTCAAGTACATTTTTTTCATGTTGGTCGTCTAGGTTTAAAACCTGATCCATTTTTTTTATGATTGTTTATCTAAGCTGTTATTAAATCTTTTTGTAATCTTCTTTTTGTAATCTTTCTTATACTTTGTTCCTTTCCTTTTCTTCTTCCTTTCTTTTGCAAAGTAGTCAAAAATTTTTAAACTAGAGGGCAGCTTAGAGCTTATCTAGCTACTAAATGCTTCTTAAATTTAAGTGTGTGCAAGAATAACCTCAAAAAAAACAACAACAAAAAAAAAAAACCCAAACCGGTGAATTGATTCCAACTCATAACCACCCTACAGGACAGAGTAGAACTGCCCCATAGGGTTTCCAAGGAGTGCCTGGTGGATTCGAACTGCCGACCTTTTGGTTAGCAGCCATATTCCTTAACCACTACACCACCAGGGTTTCCAAGAATAACCTAAAGAGGGTGTGAAAAAACAGATTCCTGGGCTACATTCCCAGAGATTCTCATTCAGAAGATCTGGAGTGAGGCCTAAGAATTTACATTTCTAACAAGATCCCAGGTGATGCTGATACTACTAGTCTGCAAACCAGACTTTGGGGAACGATTATCCTATAACCTTTTTTGGGGTCACAGATCTTCTGAGAATCTTGCTTCAGAAAATACACAGGTGCACTTACACACAAATTTAGAAAACACTTTTGGGAGTGGCTTATCAACCTCTATGGCATATGCATGGGTCCCAATTTAAGAATTTTGGTCTAGTATAAATTCACCATTTTACAGTGGGAAAAAACTGGGTCCAAGAGAAGTTAGGTCACTTGCCCAAGGTCATACGTGGATGGTAACAGCATAGAGTGCCAGGTGTACAACTCAACAGGGTTTTCTGTCTACTATTTCTCCTCTTAAATATATCCCACCAGTTACCACCAAATCAATTTCTCTGAAACATGATTTTCAGTTTTTCACTACTTTCCTCAAAAATACTTGGTGGTGCTTTCAGTGCCTATAGGATAAAACTTAAATTCTTCTGAAGTGTTGAATTCTCTGCAATCAGTTTGTTAGTTTATTGACCGAGTATTTACTGAGTACCTTTTCCATTGATACGAGATCAAAGAAGACCATCGTCACAGGAACTTATAATGTTGGGTTAACTGTGTCTGCTTTCTTTTATCTCCTATTGCTATCTCCAAAATCTTTGCTGCATTCTCCTCAGATCCTCACTGTCCCCAAAACAATACCCTCATCTCAGAGCTGGGGTCCTTGTTCACGTTCTTTCCCTGGCTGGCTCTCCAAGCTCCACACCCACTAAATGACTCCTTCGTGAAGTCATCCCAGCCACTGCACTTTTCTCTCTACCTCTGTAGAGCATTTTTTGTCTCCATCACTTATTGCACCCTCAGATCATATGTTCTCTCACATTCTTCTCTGGTTCAGGGAATTTACCTCTTAACTCTTCAGTATCTCCTTCAAGGAATGCACAGATAGAGGCTCTGTAACTAGTTGCTGAACTATCATTAATCAAAAAGACTTTCAGACAGCACTATACTTTATATAAAAGTGCACTTTCTGAGCTTGTTTTCCTGATAAAAATAGAAAAGCTCGTTAAATTTAAACACATATTCTTTTACTGTGGGCTATAATCAAGAAAAATATCTTAAATGAAAATTAACCACTGGAACGGAGGCTAAATTAAGTCATAATCAGAAACCAAATACAAGTGATGGGAAGAGGAGCATGAACCAAGATTGGGGAGGAGAAGAGCATGGGATGAATTGGTAACAATGGTGTTATTATAGATAACTAAGGCTCACAATGGAAACCCTGGTGGTGTGGTGGTTAAGAGTCACCTGCTAACCAAAAGGTTGGCATTTTGAACCCACCAGGTGTTCCTCGGAAACTGTATGGGACAGTTCTACTCTGTCGTATAGGGTCGCCATGAGTCGGAATCGACTTGACGGCTACAGGTAAGGCTCACAATGAGCTAGGACCCATGGCTGGGGCAAGATGCTGCAATGCCAAGATATGACAATGAGAAGGAAGAGTCTGCTCGCCTCCTGTTTGACTTTATTAAGGATAAAGAACCAAAATTAGTGGTTCCCAAATCTGATTGCACATTAGAATCACGTGAAGGTTTTCTTGTGTGTTTTTAGTAAAAAAATTCTGAACCTCACCCCAGGCATTATGAATCAAAATCTATAGGGGTGGAATCCAGGAATCTGTTTTTACAAAGGGGATTTGGATCAAAATTAGGTTTAGGAGCTCCTAGAGTAATTGATTCTGAGATCCTTTCCAACATCATCTATTCACCCTCTTACATTTTTTTCCATTATTACAAATGTACTTAGTGTAGAAACTGGTAGACCACAGAAAAGCAAAAAAGAGAATTAAAAAAAAAAGGCCTATATAATCACTCAGAGAAAACCCCTGTTAATATTTTGAAGAGAAAACCTTTAGTCTTTTCTCTACATATAAATATTTACATACATATTTAAAAATAGATCCATACCGAACATACCATATCATACTTATGCTCTCTTTTTATATTTATTGGAATTTTACATTGTGAAGTATTATTTTCTACAATGCAATTTAACAACTGCATAATATTTCATTATATAAATGTGCCATAATGTAACCTTCTCTAAATCTGGACATACATGTTACTTCTACATTTTTCACTATTAATAATAGCACTTTAAGGGATATGTTTGTTCCTATCATTGTGCATATCTCTGAAACTTCCCTAAGTTAATTTTCTAGGTATGTAATTGCCAGTAAAAAGACAAGCACATTTTTAAGGCTTTTGATATACACACACCAAATGCTCTCTAGGACATTGTAAGAGTCCTCTAAGTAGCTAATAGTTCTTGCCTCATCATGAACTTTAGCTGGCATTTGATCTATAGCCAAGTGTTTATATCATAAACAGTTCTTCACAGGTACCATCAACTTATACTTTTGTAACATACTTCACTTATGTGGAAATTGCATCTTTTGTTAAGGTTATTAAATTATTTAAAAAATGAGCTATCTTTCTTGCAGGTTGCCACCAATGGTAGAGAAAAAGAAGATTCTAAAGTAATTTATTTCCTGAAATAACCTATGATGTAACATAAAAGCTTCTAAAGAAATTTGATTACCAATTATGATGCAGAGCTTAAAACTTGAGGCAGGAGACGGATACTTTCTTGTGTGGTACCTTATTCTGGCCATCTGTTTAACAAATATCTGGTTCCAAATAATGTCAATTAAAACTGATGGCAAACCTTAATAACTTTTATTTGTGAATGTCGGCAAGACCAGTATTGTGCCACTCGAGTAGTAATCTTATGGCAGTTGAGGTACCTCCAGGCTTTAAGTGGATACACCGACGGTTTTTCGCTCTTTCTTTCTTTTTGGTCTTTAACCTCTCAGCACTAGTCATCCCGAACACCCACTGCTAAGCAAGTATGCAAAATCCAGTGCTTCTTAGCATTGGGAAATCCCAAATCTGGTGCCAAGAGGTTCGTAAATACATTAATGGACTCTCTGGTGTCAAAAGTGAGCACTGTTTAACACAGTAAGTAGGAACAGCCTTCAGGACACTTTGCAGCTGGAGCTGGAGTTTTCCAACTGTGAGAAAATGGAACTTGCACGATGCTAGTTGTAAAACCAGATCCTGAAAATGCAATCGACTTCAGACTGTGAAGTGACCTAAAGGGCAGGGTGCTCACACACGGTCCTGATGCCACTGACATAAGAAATCGGGCAACAGGAGTACTGAAGTGGGAATTTGGTGGCAGATGGTAAGATCTGCAGGAAGTGTCCACCCAGCTTTGTTTGGCCCATATTCTGAAACAACTAGAATAAACACTTAGTGCCATAATTTATAGGCATATCAGTACCAATAAATCAGAATCATGCAAACAGTCATGTTTATTATATTCTTGTTGCTTAATATTCATGACAGTAATTTATTTTTATAGTACAGTTTCACTGTTCTCTCCACCATTGCTCTGCATTTAAGTCTGGCAAGTTGTGTTAGCAGTTGTTCAGGTAACCCTTTGAAGACTGCAAATGGTCACCAGCGTGGACACAATACTTTTTTGCTCATATAATTTTCCCTTTCTTCTCCCGTAAACATTTAAACCACCCAAGATGAAAACTCTGTGAATTATGTAGTAATATTACTTTAACATATAGAAACTATGAAGACTAGAGTCTGCCTATTCCTCTGAAGGTAGCTGTATAACAGAGCTTATAGGACAGGTTAAGAACATTTTGCGAAACATAAGTAGTTAATTTCTAAATTTATTATACCCCTGGTAGTACAGTGGTTAAGAGCTCAGGTGCTAACCAAAAGATCGGCAGTTTGAATCCTCCGGCCACTCCTTGGGAACTCTATGGGGCGTCTCTACTCTGTCCCACAGGGTTGCTATGAGTTGGAATTAACTCAAAGCCAACGGGTTTGGTTTTTTGGTATTAGCAAAATGTATTAAATTAAGCATGGTTTTCACCTTTCTTATTCACCTACTACCACCAGTCCTTCCCACTCCTCTGTTTCAGCAGATCAGGATTATTGCTGCTAATTACTGTGGACTGTGAAAATGAAAAAACCACCAAAAAGCACCTTGTTTTTTATATATGCACCTAATATTGGAGCTCCACCCCCTGTCGGTCAGCTTGTCCTACTGTGATGGCTTGCCTGTTGCTACAATGCCGGAAGGAATGCCACTGGTATTTCAAATACCAGCACGGTCACCCAAGGTGGACAGGTTTCAGTAGAGCTTCCAGACTAAGAAAGACTAGGAAGAAAGGCCTGGTGATCTACTTCCAAAAATTAGCCAACGAAAACCTCATGGATCATACAGAATATTGTCCAGTGTAGTGCTGGAAGATGAGCCTCCTAGGTTGGCATGCACCATACAACAGCCACCATGGACTCAAACATAGCAACAACCATAAAGATGGTACAGGACTGGGCAAAGTTTCGTTCTATTACACATAAGCCTGCCATGAGTTGGAGCCAACTCAAAGGCAACGAACAGCAACAATGAAAAGTATTGGAGCTACAAAGATGAGTAAGACATGGCTCCTACCCCAGAGAAGCTTAAGTCAGATTAAGAGATGGAAAAGCAATACTGTACTGCTCTGTACCTACACACGAAACAACTTAGTCAGTTCACACTTAAAACTGAATAGACATAATTTACAATTAATTGTCAGCAAAAGGAGTCACAGACGAGCAAGCCTGGAACACCTATTTTACAAGAACACTTCTCAACTAACAATGTTCTTATGATCTGTGCACTTTTCTGTGTGGATGCTCTACTTCAACAAAAACATTAAATATTTTTAAAAAGAGGCATATCATAAAGTGTGAGTGGACACAGGTTCAGTATTTTAACTATAGTTGGGCTTTTTTTTATTATAGGTATGGAGGGTTAAAAAAATGAATTTATTTTACAGACTCCATGAAAAGACTTTTCTAGAACATAATATGAGGGATAAGTAAATCCTGTGTTATAGTCCTACCTTTCAATTAAATAACACATAGGATGCAAGTTATTTCTTAATTCAGTTGTTTGAAAATATAGTAACTATGTAGTCCTTGTTTCTATTTACGCTTCAGAAGAAAAGGAGCTTATTGGGATTTTTGTTGTTGTTTTTCTATAGTGATACATTTCACACAAAATAAGTGCTCTTAGGTAATATTTTAAAAAGATAAATGTTCTTTACAAATAAACTTGAATATCCTCTAATCTTCTCCCTTTGTTAGGTGTGTGTGATTTCATTGGTATTTTATTTTTATTTTTAAAAGTTTTTCCAGTGGCCTAGCACAAGACTAAGTACCTGTAATATGTTGTCTTGGATACGGGAAGCAAATAAGAAATTTGAGTTAATTTTAAATTCAATGTTCAAGACAGAAAGCCTTTCTTAAATTAATACAAGTCTTTAAGAACACATGTATAAGCAGATAAATTCATTCCTGTTCTATAATTTCCTCTTACTGTATGTAGTGTTTAACAACATAGAATCTTTATCTGAATCACATCTAAATCTACTAATTATTGCATCTCAAAGTAGACACTTTATTATGAGTTTGTCTAAATTGGGCAAATACTATACTTTTGTAGTTAAGAGTAAAAGCTTTGGGAGTCTTCCAGTTCTGGGTTCAAATTCCAGCTCTGCAACTGCCTAGCTGGTGACCTTAGACATATTATTTAATTTCTATCAGCCTCAGTTTCCTAAGTTGAAATAATGGGAATAATAATATCTATCACAAAGAAGCATTATAAAAATTAGCTTAAATGGCAAAATGTGCATATATGACTAATGCAAGTGATAAGTATAGTAATTATACCTTAAATTGGAGTTGTAATTGTAGGGACAGTTCTAGGGTGTATTTATATATCAACACTAGCCCATTAGTTTACAAGATTTATGACTCAAATTAATTCTAACAAGTGTCCAAAGGTCTAAAGAATTTCACTTTGTAAATTTGCAATTTCTCTTTCTACAATTCTTTTTACTGACTTCCCAAAATGTTATAAATTGCTATCTCTAGTTGTTTCCTTGTTCCAAATGATCTTAAAATCTGTGCTATGTGGTCTTGGGAGCCCTAGCGGCACAGTGATTAAGTGCTACAGCTACTAATCAAAAGGTCAGCAGTTTGAATCCATCAGCTGCTTCTTGGAAACCCTATGGGGCAGTTCTACTATGTCCTATAAAGTTGCTATGAGTCGGAATTGACTCGACAGCAATGGGCTTGGTTTTTTGGTTTATGTGGTCTTGAAATGTAGTCAAAGATCTGGATATGGACCTGGAAGACAAACTGCTCAGATTTGCAAATGCTACAATGGTGGGAGAAAGGCTAAATGATAGAAATGAAGGACTTACAGTTAAAAACTTGGGTTTTGGTCCCAGTACCACCAATTACTATCAGTGTAACCTTGTGCAATCCACTGAAAATTTATTAGCTAGAGCTTCCTCATTTGTAAAAACAAAATAAGAAGCATAATCATATACGTGTGTATCATGGCTTGTTATGAGACACAGGTGAGAGAAATTTTGTGAATATGCAAACTTTAATGCAAACCCCCTCCTTCACAGTTGGTGTTATTGCCTTGATTGGCTGGGAGCATGGGGAGAAGAGATTTTTTAAAAAAAGGTACAACGTTGATTGCAAATTTCTGCATGTGGGTTTTAAAATGCACAAATTTAGGACAAGGGAAAAATGGTTAAAAGTGATACCTGGAATTGTGAAATTCAATTTCAGGTCTTAATAATATAATTAAATAATATTAATAAAGAGCTAATTAAGTTTTAGGTTATAGTAATAAATACTCCTAGAAGAAAGAAGGAAACTATACTGCACTGATAAAGTTGCAAATCTAAAGCACTCCATTGAAGTGTGATTTCCAAATTCTCGAAGGGCACGCTTAGAGGAGTGTGATCGTGGTGATGAGGGTCTGGAAAACACTGATTCATGAGAAATGATTGAAAGAACAGAGAAAGAAAGAAAAATACTGAAGAGGGGGTGGGACTAACATTTTCGGTATTTTCAAACATTAAGGGGATGTTATGAGAAAGACATTGCTTTCGTTCTGACTTGGACCAACGTGGTTTTGCTAGTTATGCTCTAGTTGGTCTGTTCTTTCCCTTTGGGAGGGTACTAGGTCATCTGTTTTGCTAACACTGTTTCACATTCACTCGGGGATTCAGCCCTCAGAAGCCCTGGGCATCACAGATCTGGGCAGCACAAATACGAACTTCTGAAGGATTCCAGGTCTCATATTTGCTCAGACTTTTCCTAAAACATTTTTAAAACAGGGCACAAAGGAATAGAAATTTCTGTAGAATATTTCAGTGATGAAATGGTTCCTTCTTAAGTATTAGACATTCAGAGGATAATGTACAAAAGATGTCAGAAAACAATTTTCCATTGTGCTTAGAGTTAGGGGGTTGGAGAAGGTGCTCACAAGATCATTGATTTCATCTGCTGGTAAGACAGCATCAACTTGTAACTAGCAGGACAGATGGCAATAATTAGGTCTGCCCATCCGATACTTGGCAGAAGAATGGACTCGGGATCTGAAAGGGTCATCTTTTTGCCTCTTGGACACTCAAGGTGAGAAGGAAAAAAGAAAGGGGCCCAGAGCTGATTGTCTGGTTAGACAGTAATCACGGTCTCAGGACCTTAGGCATTTGACCTTCTAAAATTCCAATTTTCTGAAAAATAAAGGTGTTCTATGGAATGAAATGTGGGTAGGGACTGCACAGTTAAATGGAAAGCTATGTATAAATCAATGAAAGGAAAAAAACTCTCATAATTACCTAATATCCCAATATAACTTTTTAACAGTTTATGCATTTTTTAAAATATAAGTTTGTGTTTATTCTTTTGATCATAATACTTTTACTCTGAAAAACCAGCACTGCTACTTGCATTTCTATAGCAGTGTGTCCATTTTCCATGTATTTGTTTCCCAAATTGCAGGAAAATGTATGAGTAAATCCTGAGGGAAAAGTTCCATTCTCCAAACCACACAGCAATTCTCAGTGTAGATAGTCTGCTGTTCCAACATAAGCAGAATTCCCCCAGGAAATTTATACTACTCCAGCAGCCATCACATCTAAAGTTTAACTCTGCAGAAAAATAAGGAATGAGCCAAATGAAAAAACGACACATTCCAAGGAGTCCGTGATAGTCCTAGTTCTGCTTCCAACAGAGAGGTGGGGAGCTAGAGTAAGGACAAACACTTTAGAGAAGAGAGAGAATGTGACTGAGTGTGAGCAAGCGAGAGAGAACAGAGTAAGAGATCAGTTCTTATTCCATGTCAAGTCCTGAAAATAGCAAATGGAAGGTTAATATAAAGGCCTCTTGTTAAAAAAAAAAAAAAAATCTACCTTTTTAGAGCTAGACTATCATGAATTGCGACAATAGAAAAGAAAAAGTGAAACATTTCAGGTATTAGAGAACAAGTGTGCGTGCGTGTTCCTGTGTCTATGTGTGTTTGTGTGAGGAGTGATGACTTCTTATTGAATATGGTTTAGTTGATAACTCTTGAATATTTTTATCTGTGAGAAAGATCTAAAGTGTGACAAATATTTACCAAGGGGGCTGTACAGCCTCCCCATCACCCCAAACTCCTCACCTACCAATGCTTCTTCCTATGACCTTCCCAAGCTGAAACAGGATTCACTATCAGAAAGGCAGCTAATTTCCAATGGGGAGAAGGCATTTCTTTGGAGCTGTCTCTTTTCTAGTGCCACTGTGAATGTTACAGACTTACTAATATTTAATAGCAGCAAGCTGGTGCCTGGTTGGAGATGATTGTTAGACTCTGGACTATGATGAAGATTTATGTTCTATAATAAAGTGGTAGGCTTGGACCATCAAGTGGTATTTGGGCCAGGAATGGATGGCAGAAGCAAGGAGAAATATCATGAGATAAAGGAAGAAAGTGGGAGTCCCTGGATTGTGAAGCAAGAAAATATACTGTAATGGTAACTTAAGCATGTTTGGTGCTGTTTGGATTTCTAGGAAACAAAATATTAGAGCAGAATAAAGATGGCCATGTGTGTTACTTGAGACAGCTTCACTATAGGAGTAGAAATACTAGTGAGAAAAGATACGAAGGTCATCTGAGAGTGTGGTCTAGAGTTTAGTCCCGTTGTACTCTGACTTAATAGTTAACATTTACTAAATACCATGTGTCAGCAACTCTGTAAATAAGTGCTTTATTACCGTTACCATTTCATTATATTATTTTAAAAATTTCCATGGAGAGATATTATATATTTTTATTTTTTGTGAAAATATACGCCACAAAACATACACCTATTCAACAAGAGAGATACTCTTTTTATCTCCATGTTACAGATGTAGAAATTGAGGCCTGGAAAGGTTAAGAATTTGCTGAAGGTTTTTCTTACAGGTAGAAAATGGCTAAGTCAGGATTTGAATGGGAGGGTTGTCTGGGGTGCACATTAAAATTTTGGCTTAGGTGATGAGAGTGGACCTCACTGAGAAGTTGACATGCAAGCAGCTATCCAAGGAAGTGTGTTTTGGTAGAGGGATCAGGCAGTGCAAAGACCCTTGGCATGCCTAGGGTAATCGAAGAGCTTGGAGACCAATGGGCTGGAATAAGATGGGCAAGGCAGAATAGTAAAAGATAAAGTCTAAGAACTTTTGGGTGACCAGAGTATGTAGGGCCTTGAAGGCCTTGCAAGGTATTTGGTTTTTCCTCCAAATTAAATGGCAAGCTAGTTGCATCAATTTGCTTATCTTTATTACTGGTACTACACTGGACTAGGTGAGAGAAAAATTTATGGAGGAAGAAGGTCATAGAAGTAGGTCATAGAAGAATTGGTAGGTGAAGAGTTTAGGGTGAGGGGCTGGCTATACAGCAGCTTGTGTAAATGTTTGGAAATGTGGCCAGAGTCAGAGGTGGGGATGAGGAGAGACTGGACAATTTTTTGAAGGCACCTCAGTAGTGATCCCAATGGGATGTCAACCCAAGAATGTGAAATGAGCCAGAAAGCCTCAGTGTAGAATCTAAGGCTGCAAACTTTAAATTTCATTAAAGTCTACTGATGCAATGAATCTAATAACAGGCTGCGAAAACCAGTGACTTAAATCCACCACTAGAGGAATGGGTCAAGACCGCTGTTTTCCATTGAGGTACTGAGGAAAAATTCTAGATTTTGTTATATATATATATATTTAAAAGCATGTCCGTTCTGTAGGATAGGGATGTTCGGGAAGCTGACTCATGAAGGCGCAGGGCCTGATGGCTCAGCTTGGAAAGTTTATTGCTTTGAAAAAGTGACATCTTAAGGACATGAAAGAAAGGAGTGCAAGTAAAATAAAAGTTTTAACGAAGAGCAAAAAGATAAGCACCACATTTTCTAACGGAGCTGATGTCTTACCACTCAATTAATTTCAGAGTCAAAGCCCAATTTTAAATCTGAATCACCTTCTAGTTTTACTTACAAAGGACTTTTCATTAAGCCAAATTAAGTAGATGGAAGTCCAGTTGTTTATTATCTAGCACTAAACCATTCCTACAATAAGACGCCTGTGCAAGCCATTTGGCTCTAGTCAACCACTTTTTTTTACAATTTAATTATGAATATAATTAGAATGAGTTAAGAGACAGGCTAGGCATCAGCCATAAAATTTCTAGTTTGCAAAAAAAAAAAAAAAGCACACACGCGCACATACACAATGATTAAAAAACAACCACCGCGACGAAAAACCCCGCCAAGTCTGTGAGAATGTCAACCTGCAGTGGAAACTTTGGTAGAAGAGGGAGTCTTTGCAAAATATACCTTTATTTGAATTTCAAATTTCCTTGAAATGGTGAAGTAGAAGATATTTTTATACTATATATTTTTACATCTCTGGTTTCTTCATGGTGACCCTTTAAACCCTGCTTTTTTACTTTCTCTGTTTTTAAAGCAATTTATCACTATCATGCTTTTATGTTTAGCAACCTTCTTTAGTCTAGTGACTGGAAAGCTCTGTTTCTTTTCTCCCACAGAGTGGCATCACGGAGTAGATGATGCATCAGAAATAGTTTGACCAAAGGGCAAGATAAAACTAAAAGAAACTCTTTGCAAACACACTTTATTTTTTCAGTTACCTATTGAAAGTATACTTTAAAGGTAAAATGGCATGATGGCCAGAGAGAAAATCATTGGAACATGTAACAGATACTTCCTGCCACAGGGCAATGTCTTTAATTTAAATCATTTCAAAATAGGGATGGTGTGACTGATTGATAGATATATAGGAGTATTAGATGTGTTTAAAAACTAGGGATGGGTAGGCTCTACCTTTGTTGACTAATCGTCTGCATTTTAATGGTGTTCAGTCAATCTTATAGGTGCCATTTCTCACAATTTGTATTACTGCTGAATTAATCAGTGTTTACAAACTGGGCATTAAAAAAATACACTGTCTTCAAATGCATGTGGGACTACGGCCTTTAAATTGAAGACTTGTGTTTAACATCATTACCATCTCAAGTTATTACTGGCTTGCCCAATCATTAAGTGTTATACATAGGGTCACTATGAGGCAGACCAACTCGATGGCACCTAACGACAACAACTCGTGTGTGTGTGTGTGTGTGTGTGTAGTATGTATCTATATATGCATAACATATATAAACATGATATATATATCAGAATTGAGGTAATGTTCACTATTCTCCTTGATAGCCTATAATTTAAATGCTGTAATGTAAAGTTAACTATTATTAACACATCTTATGTTATATATGATAAAGGGATAAGAGAGAGAAGAAAACAAAGACGTTTGCTGCATACACACACACACCCACAAACATATAACAAAATAAGGAAGAAATATAATAATTACATTCTGCATCTGGTCATGTGGTCAGAGCTGTTATTTATAACTATCTTCTTCCACTACCCATTACATATTTCCTTTGCCCTCAGCAAGCACCTCAGCTGGCCATGGCCCTTTGCCTGGTGTGGTGACGCAAACCTTCACTCCTGTAGGATCTGGGCCATTAGTAGTCCCGCCTGAATTGGGTTGTTGTAGTTTTTGATGGACTTTATTCACAAAGCATGGTAGTACTAAGAGATGCTCTAAGGGATCTCCTATATTCCAGATAAACTCTTCCTTACTTTCACTGTGTAGAAGCAGCCCAATATCCTCATGGTAATCAGGATTAGTCACTCCAGCCAGTACAGTTGAACCATAAGGTCATTTGATAAAGGAGTTAACGCTGATTACATACTCATGATGAGAATATATGAACATTGCTGGGAGATGGGAGGAAGTCATATTTTTGCACACAACAGACCACTTTGGAACCTTACAATAAATCAAATGTAAACTTCACAAGCTCTAGTGTGAGCATCAAAGAGTTAAGGTGAAGAAGGTGACCAAAATGAAATGGTCAGAGAATTCTTGAATAAATGAGCTTTGTTGCAGGTTTGAGTCAAACCACTAAGCCTATCTTTCACCAATAATAGGTAACACATCCTGTAAGTAAATGCATAAGGTCGTTTCTCTTTACTTTCCTCTTCATCTACAAATCAATAAATAGTTCAACTACCATCTCAATTCTGATGATTGTCTGGATTCCAGAGAAGGCAGAAGAAAACAGATATATTAAGAGTATTTGTGATGTGAAAGCAGAATGGGTGCTACCCTATAAACTGCGAGAGGGAAAATGTGTTGCAGTAGGCATAAAAATGGCTCCTCAAAGATGTCCATGCTCTCATTTCTGGAACCAGTGAGTATTACCCCATATGGCAAAAGAGACCTTGCAGCTGTGGGAGATTACCCTGAGCACGGGGAGATTACCCTGGATTCTCCGGGTGGATCCAACACATCACAAGGGTTCTCAAATGTGGAAGAGGGAGACAAAAGAGAGTCAGAGGGAGATGGAACTACAGAAGTGGTTAGAGTCACGCGATATGAGAAGGACTCTACCAGCCATTGCTGTCTTTGAAGTTGGAAGAAAAGGATCATGAACGAAGGAATGGAGGCAGACTCTAGACTGAAAAAGTCAAGGAGACATATTTCCCCCTGAGGTCTCCAGAAGGATAAAGTCCTGCCAACACATTGATTTTAGCCCAGTGTCAGACTTTTGACCTACAGAACTGTAAGATAATAAATTAGTGGCGTTTTAAGCAACTGAGTTTGAGGTAATTTGTTGTGGCAGCAACTGGAAACTAATATACATGTTGTCTAGGAAACAGGGACTCTCACTCAGAAAGCAGAGATGAATCCTTAGCTGAGAGCCCTGAAGCAATCCAGTTGCTGTTAGCTGCTGTTGAGCAGATTCCGACTCATAGTGACCTACGTGTGCAGAGGAGAACTACTCCATAGTGTTTTCAAGGCTGTGACCTTTCAGAAGCAGATCGCCATTGCCAGACCTGTGTCCCGAGGCACTGCTGGGTGAGTTTGAACCGCCAACCTTTCAGCTGGTAGTTGAGTGCTTAACAATTTGCACCATCCAGGAAGCCAGAAACTGTCCTACATGTAAGAACTGCAGTATGAAATAGAACGACACAAAGTTCTAAAAGGAAGAACTCTTGGAAAAAGGGGACTCTGTAGAATATAGTTTCAGAAAAGAGTAAGGATATTATAAAAGAAAAAGGAAGACAATGAAAAGAAAAGCAATTAAAACTGGAAGGAAATAAAAAAAACCTACACAGGAAAAGCATGATCCAACTACAAAGCAAATCAAATGTGGCAAGAGTTTCAGCAAGTTTGGGATTGTAGAAAAATACGTTCTATTTGGCATTGTGAGAAATATTCTTTGAGGAGATAGGGATTGTGACAGTTGACTCTAGAAAAAAAATCTTTGCAAAAATCATTTGCACAGGCAGTGAACAATACTTACAGAATCATGATAATGCAGATGTTAATGGTGTTTATTGATTTTCTAATTGGATAAATTCCTGAAGACTTATAATGACCATTAAAATATAAAAGAGGGCCACTCAAAATGGTTGGCAGTGGAAAAGGGTGGAGAGGTAAAGGGAAGGGTAGAGAGAAGACTACGTTCTCTTTGCAAAGAGAAGCTACCACTTGTCTGTCAGTTTGTAGTACTGGAGTGGCTTGAGTGTTGATATGATGCTGAAAGCTATGCCATTGGTATTTCAAATACCAGCAGGGTTGCCCAGGGCTGCACAGGTTTCAGCAGAGCTTCCAAAATAAGACTAGGAAAAAAGACCTGGTAACTTACTTCTGAAAATTAGCCAATGGAAACCTATGGCTTACCACAGAATATTGTCCACTATAGTGCTGGAAGACGAGTCCCCTAGGTCAGAAGGCACCATGCAATAGCCCCAACTACGGACTCAAACATACCAACGATCATGAAAACGGTGCAGGGCCAAGCAGTGTTTCATTCTGTTATGTATAATAAGGTCGCCATGAGTCACAGCCAGCTCGGTGGCAAGTAACAACAACAACACAGAGGAAAGAGTCAGGAGATCCTATGGAATGTCCATGGAATAAGAAACAGAGGTTTAGGTGTATTATTTAACATTACAAAGGTAATAAACAGAAGAGCTAAATATAATAATGTGACTACTAAATACTGGAAGGAGTGGAATAGTCTGAATTCATATCAGGATATTTTATAGGGTTGGTAAATTAAAAAGTTAAAGATATTATCTGGAGTTATGAAAGTAACCACTTGAGAGCTAAATGTATAGTTAAATAAGGTTGCCTCTTCGGAGTAGCCCTGGGGATGTGAGGTGACAGGGCCTACGTCTATTGCTTTTTATCATAATAAGCTGTTCTGTAAGATTTGGTTTGCTACCTAGGCATGTTATACTTTGATACACGTAAAAAATCGCTTAAAAAAAAGGATACTAACAAAACTTCAACCCAAAATAGTTACTCATATGAAATAGGAAAATAACATTGTGTGTATCTGAGTGAATTTCAAAAGAGGATGAGAGAGGAACTGGTTGTAAAAATAATAAAATGGAGGGTTAGAGGGCAATGTTTAAAGCACTGATGGTTTTAATACATAGTTAGCAAATACTGAAACATTACTCACCGTTGGGAAGTTCTACCGTATTTCTAAACTAAAACTCCTGATCATTTAATATGATGCTAAAATTTCTGATCATTTAGTATAATTCTAACCTTGAGTTTAAAAAACAAAACAAAACTGGTTTTATATAGGATAGTCTTATAGAGGATAATGTAACAGACAGATACTTGGCAACAGCTAGTTATTCTTTAAGCAAGATTTCTTTTAGCTAAATAGTCCCAGAAAGGCAATGTAGGATAATGGAAGTGTTTACGTTTTAGAGTCTGGAGTTGAATACTAAGTCTAATCTTCTGAGCTTTGTAAACTTGGGAAATATTCCTGAGTCTTGCTTTCACCTCTAAAA
Organism: Trichechus manatus latirostris; assembly: GCF_000243295.1. Taxonomy (NCBI): domain Eukaryota; kingdom Metazoa; phylum Chordata; class Mammalia; order Sirenia; family Trichechidae; genus Trichechus; species Trichechus manatus. Next base: position 19,056,734 of record NW_004443969.1, on the reverse strand, counting down.
AACTGATTTCTTTTCAAATCATTTATTGAGCACCTAATATAATGTAAGGAAAACTTTATCTTAATTCTCATAGTAGTCACGTGAATTAGAAATTATTTTCCACGTGATCTTTCTGCTTCTCCCACATCTCCTTTGTTATTTTGAGGATTAAATGAGATCCTTGTCAGATATGCCAATGAGTTTTTCTCCCCTTTTCTGTTTCCCAGGGACTTCGGGAAAATGCAGATATTAAAACAGAAGAGGCACTGCCTTTTGTGTCTTTTCTTTGGACATGTAGAGTTACCAGAATGAAAAGGACAGACATAGAGGTAAACTCAGTACATTTCCAGTAGAAATGCCCAGACCCCCTGCAGGCCTCCAGCCACAAGATTGCATCACCTATCATAAAACTCTATAGCTCTGTTTTTCTACCAAGTTCACATTCACAGTACTAATAACGGCTTCAGCACAAGTCATTGCCAGGGAATTAAGTCCTTGCAGTCAGTGGGTTAAATCCACAGGCAATAACCTGCAGGTGACCCGATTGCACTGACCTCAAGTATGGAATTTCAGATCAATAGCTAGAGTACTTGGATTCTGAAATATAAAACAATCTTCAGTGTTTTTGTTACCCCAATGGGTGTTATCGGACAGGGAATCACTATGGCAATGGCAGCAAGTTCTTATAATATTAATGTCTGTTTTTGGTCCAAAAAGGAACTATTTAAAAAGTAAATGCCTTCTGTTCATTCTTTTTGGAACAGCTAATGATGACTTTCAAACATATAATGAGAATTAACTGTAATTCAAACAACACAAGTGGGTTTTTTTTTGTACATTAATTGCTTGTACATGAAATAACATTTCCTCCTCAGATGCAGAGCGTTCTAGTTGGGCGTAATATTCCTTTTGGTCTGTTCACCTTTTTAACTGTTGTGAAAAGATAACAGATCTCTCAATTTGGAGCCAAATACAAATGTTAAACCTTCACAGACGGAGCTTGGGGGTACTGAAAGAGAAAAGGGAAACAACTTTGACACTCGATGAACCGTTACATTGACTTATATGGTGCTTCGATCGCGTCTAACCAAAAAACTGAAACCACTTCAAGCATTTACACCAACAGAAGGTATTAATTTGATGCAGGGAACTGGGTACCCAAGTGATGAAGAAGCTGAAGAGTAAGGTAACCAAGAAATTAGCCACAGCAGGAAGCCACAACCTCCTCAAGGCTGGAGGGGCAAAAGGAGGAGGAACCCTGTAAACAGATGGACTCTGGAACCACAGTGGGCCTGTCCAGCTGACTGAGTCCATGGAGGAGATTGATCCTCAGGCAGACAAGCTGCTGGAGGCAGATGAGTGGATGGGGGCAGGGGATAAACTAATAAACTATCTGGCTTTTCCACCCTCTCCTCCACCACCCTCCCCATCTCCTGCCAATGGCTTCCACTGGCTGCAGCAGCAGGAAGCCAGCCCTCAAGGGCACCTGCAAAACACAGCTGGCTAGAGTTAATCCTACTATGCTTCAACAATACAGAAGGGAAGGGTGAGGATCTGAGGGCAAAGAGGTCCAGGTCCAGCATATGTGGCCATCTCTCCTGTGAATTTACTTTACCTGATAGGTACCTTTTCATACAAAACAAGAACTCATGAGTGGTCTGTTGAGCTTCTTATTGTATATATTTTACAAGAAGCAACGTAAAAAAAAAAACAAGTTGCTATCAAGCTTATTCTGACTCTTGGTGACCCCGTTTGTGTCAGATTAGAAGTGCACTCCACAGGGTTTTCAATGGTTGTGATCTTTCAGAAGTAGACTGCCAGGCCTTTCGTCAGAGGCGTCTCTGAGATGAATCCCAGCACATCTTTGGGACTGGATATAAATGTTCTTATAATTTTGAAAAAAAAAAAAAAAAAAACAGTTTCATCCAACTGGTGCAAAAAGGAGCAAAAGAACTTCTTATTTTTTTTTGTTCCATTGCCAAGGAACTAGACGACCATTTTACCATTCCTTAAGGACATTTAAATCTGAACTACAACTTGGAGCTGAGTTTACCCTGAATTTAGAACGTAAGAACTAGCTTCAAGGTTATGCCATAAGCCAACGGTTAGTAAACATATATCTCTGGCCAACATCATAATATACTTCTCAGCCACATTACCCTGTTGGTTAATCCTCCCATATTAAAAATTATGAGACTGTGCGCAAGGGAAAGGGGGTAGATGTTAGATGGGAACTCCCCGTACTTTATGTGCAGTTTTTCTATAAGCTTATAACTGCTCTAAAAAATAGTGTATTATTTGAAAAAAAAAAAAAAAAAAAAAGACAGTTTACTGTCCTGAGGGTAAAGCAAGGCTGCTGAATTTGACTTTCTTTGCCTCGAACAATGAAGAAGAACTTCTCCTGTATGTTCTCTTCTAGATTATTTTCTCACACAAAGCTCACCTGAAAAAACACTGCCAGCGTTTGTACAGCATCTTACATTTTTAAAGGACTTCCCTAGGCACTGTACCATTCATTCTCACCGTAACGCATTTTATCAGTGTTGCCAAAAACTAGCTAATAGCCGTCAGTCACAGTAGCATGCTGCCTGCCTCGATTTTGCCCTGTTTAGTCCTGGCCATGCCTGTGTTTCTCAAGTTCTGTCCAGTTTGGGCTTGAGTCAAGGATAGCCAGGAGATGGTCCTACTTTTTAGGAAAATTCAAAGGATACACCCTCAAGTGGGTTATGAGGGCCCGCTTTCTATGTCTCTCAAGCCAATGGCTTGCCTCGTGTCTTTAGAATCAGGTAAAATAAAGGAAGCTTAAATGATGCGGTTTCCAAATGATCGCCCTCAAATCAGCACCTGGATCAAGTACATTCTGAGATGAGATTGATAATCGTCACCTAAAAGTGTGCAGGCCACGATGGGAAAATTGTATAAGTTCTTTAAATTTACACAATCAGGGATAGGGGCCCAAATGCAAGCCTCCCTAGTTTCCTACTAGAACATTGTCCTAGCAGCATGAGTGATGCCCCATGCTGGCATTTTGTAAGACAGTATCAGAATAGCTATTGTGGAAATGAATGCTTGTTTATTTTTTCTTCATTTTTCCTTTTAAAGGAAATGAAGAGAGCCTAGGTACTATAAAATGTTGTTCTTGAGAAGCTCAGGGCTCATGAAAAGTCATGACAAGGTGTAAGATCTCCAGCTCCACCTCAGAACCTATGATTGGAGCGGTCACCACATTAAACAACAACAAAACCCAGAATCATGAGCAGAGGCCACAACAGAAAGGCCTGGGCGAATTAACTCTGCTTTATACCCCTTGACATCTTTTTGCCAGATCTTTAGAGAGTATGATGACTTTTGTGAAATGAAAAACAGGATAAGAGTTTATGTTAAGGGACGATTCTTCAGCTAGGGTTCCTCAAATCCTACTAACAACAGCACGGCACACGTAGTCACCCAAGTTCAGACCTCCTACGCAGAGCATTTCTTTCTTGGAAATTTTGCTCGATTGGACTTTAATTAAGCTCCTGCCAGGCTTGCAAGCTTTTTTACTTTACCTTTCTTTCTTCTTTTTTTTTCCCTCCCTTAAATCAGCTTGCTTGCCAGGAAACTTTTTCCAAGCTGTCACAATCCTAGTAAGTGTACCCTCAGATATTACATTTAGAGATGTGACAGTAGTTGTTTCACCATGGATCAACAGAAGAAGTTTCACTGCATTTCAGAAAGGTTTATTTTTCATTTAATTACTTTTTGTTTATTTTTACTTAAATGCATGTGTGTGTGTTTTCTGAAATAGAAAATAAGAGGAAAGAAAGCTTCATGGAGTATGACTACCGGTTAGGAAGAGATATAACCCAATGTCCTGCAAAGTCACCAGTAGAAACTTATTACTTAATATTCACATTTGTCATAAGCAAATTGCAGCTGAGTATGTTACTGGTGTTGGTGAGTGAAGGGTGAGTGAGCCTAGAGAACGTAATGCCTCAGCTGATGATTTAGCACATCGTTAATGAAATGTAATCTTTAATTCACTTAGGTTGTTTTTCAAGACCCCTTTGTACTCAGTTAAACTCATTGCGATTCTGTAAGTATAAAGGCAGCAAGTGGGGGTGCAAGAGTTGACCTCTTAAAGCAGATTCCATGGAAAGCTATTTTCACTGGAGGAGGTCTGTTTAGAAATAGGCCACCCTACATAGGATGCCTTCTTCTTTGTTTTCTTTCCTTTTTTTTTTTAAACTCAGATAATATTGTAGAGTCAGAAATAAAAATAAACCATCAAAAACACAGACACTAAAACGAGAGATATGGAGCACTAAGGATACCGTCTGTTTTCTATGATTATTAGTATCATCGTTGTTACTATTTACTTAATAATTCCACAGTGCCAGGTCATTCCACCAACTGCTCCTGTATGTGAGGTACTTACTGATCGCCTCCACAAACCGCTCAAAGAAGCTGTAAGGGAAGAGCGGCTCAGGCAGCTCCCGGAAAAACATCTTCAGTGCTCCGGTGACAACGTGGATGTCCTCCCACTGGCTGTCGTCCAAATTCAGCTTCTCTTCTGGGAAAACACGAGGAGAAATGGAACAACTGGTTTTAATGAAACAATTACAAGACACTAATTATTATGTTAATGTTTGCCTACTATCATCAGCAACCGTTAACAGCCTTCTGCACCTAGAGGTTTGGTGCTGTGCACTTTCTTTTTTTTTTCCTCCTCCTTTTTCGGTAGGAAGGGAACATTTTCAATGGAATACCATCTGTAGGAATGCAGCTAACAAAAAAACAAGAGACACAAAGAGACAGTGCCATTGACACAGTATGTCAGATACATTTATTCCCACAATGCATCAGTATGAAAATTAGCACCACAGCTCAACATGATTCAAAGCTATTTGGTTTTGAGGCCGAGGGGCTAAGAGTTGCCAATGATGGCCGGCTCAAGGGACCGGCCTAAAGACCTTGCTGAGCCAACGGGAGACATATGCTAAACATGGCAATAGAAAATGAGTTATTGCTTTACACGTGTTAGCCTTGCTATGTACAAGGGAATAATGGGTAACACTTTTTTCCTTTTTTCGCCTGAATATAAAGTCAGCAAGGAATAGAATACTGAGTGAGAAAGGATATTAATTCCTTCTTACTGCTTCAAAAATATCTTTTCTTTTTTTTAGTTTTCATCTCAGTGAGGAAAATTTGCCCAGCGACAATATTAGACAGACCCCTGTTGGCCTACGTAGGCTATGCAAAGCTGTCAAAAATGATAACACCGTAAAGACAAACCACAAGTGCTTACTAACTTCTTCTAGAAACAACAGAAATGTTTGCTTGGGAAGCTTGAGTGAGTTAAGACTTTTAAATACTAAAGAAAGTCAAAGCCAACGTGAAGTTCTTAGTAGAAATAAAGTGATGTTGGACAATTGTTTTCTTCTTTTCGCCCCCAATATAAAAGTCTGGAATCATTCTTTTCCAAGAAGTGCACATACCAGGGTCTGAAAATGACATCCCTTGCATACAATTAAAAGGAGGCGAGGCACAAAGGCATTGCTGTTGATCCACAGGATTTGTATTTCTAAACATGCAACGTAGAAGAGATTTTTCGTTCTGTGCTTAATGAAAACATAAGCTAAGCATTTTAGACAATCTGGGAGTTAACTGAAAAGCTGAGTATACTGGCAAGAATTTAACAGGTATTTGGTAAACTGGAATTCTGTTCCTTTACCGCTGTCTTGGGCTCCCATTCACATGCTCCCTTGGTGTCAGTTTATGAATGCAGAGATGCATTTTGTACCAACAACATAAGAAAAGCGGGGATTGTCACTGTAGGGGCTCACCAGTACTGTTCATGTCCTGTAAAAAATAATAGCTGAAATCTTTATCAGATCCTTTTTTCTAAATGGACTATTATTGCCAGGGCTAGTAAGTGACCATTCCTGCTCAATAGAATATTTTCAAGAGAAGGAACGAAGGTGGGTCTGTTTATTTTAGACTTTCCCCCCTTTCAGTCTTCATTCCTACCTCAATCATAACACAATAATACGATCCACAACAAAATCAGCAGAGGAGACCTTCTTTCTGCCCTGCAATCATTTTTGATTGATTGTATTTCAACAATTAGTCTTTTATTTGGCTACATGCTATTGAAATAGGCCGACAGCATCTTAGCAGGCCAGCTTTAAACAGTCAACTGTTAACAATAGCATCAAAAAGGGAGACCTGATGGGGTTTACTGTCACTTTAAAGAACTGGGTTTTCACATTGTTGAAATCTGTCAGATATTTTGAAATGTCCCTCTCACTATGGTGCCACACCCCCTGCGTGCCCTTATAATAAAATTGGTTTTACTCCTGATTAAATCATTTTCTCCCTACCCACTACCATACTTCTCATAATGGACCTGTGCGCGCTACAGCTGGTGTTCTTCCCATGGTACCAATTCTTACTTTATCTTTTAAGCACTTTGCTGCTAAGATCTCATGCAGAGTGCTTATGTTTTGTTAAGAGCTTCATTCTTAGAGAAATAGCTTAACACATGTTCTAAAAATGTTGCACAACTTATTGCTTAAAACACATTTAGAAAATGTATAAGTAGTGTAGCTTTGGCACTGAACTTTAAGTGGAAATCTAAAAACACACACATGCACACAAACAACTATCTCTACCAAAAATTTATCAGAAAAGTCCATTGCAAAATGCCTTACATCAGATTTCTCTGCCTGTTTTGGTGTGTAGGTTCGAGACTGCCAAAGAGTTAGGCAGGTGAAAAAGGGAATGATTTTATCTTGAGCAAGAAAACAACAGCAACAGATAATTGCTTAGTCAAAGGCAAATGCCATTGACATCGTCACCTTCACATAAAAGTTAAAGTAACTCTGAAAATGGAATATATGTATATATACATATAATATATATATATATATGCAACACAAGTTGATAATGATATATCTGGCATTATCATTAACTTGTGTTGCATAAACCAACATTTCTACCATAGATACTTATGTAGCCTTCATTTAAAGAAAAATAAAATAATTTGTAGCCCTCCAACAAGTAGCTTAAATATACAATATGGCAGGTAGTTGGGAAGAGTCTTTTCGAATAGAGTACCTAGTGTTTATATAAAATTTTTCATAAACCACCGAAATTAAGATCCCTTGTAAACCAGAAGGCTTCAAAACATATCAAGGACACCGTGTTTTATATAAACATGCCATTATGCCCATATTTGTAGATCTTCTCATGAATCCAACCAATTTTTCAAGATGAACTGATTATAAACCTATCCTAGCGTTAACAGGTATTATTATAAACTTTTGTATTATTTGATAGGCATTTCTAACCAGACTGCTAGCAGTTATGATGTCTTATACTTCTCCCTTTTCCTATAGAGCAGATTTCTCAACAGTGGCACTACTGACATTTGATATTAGTGACTTCTGATAATTTTTTTTGCTGTGGGGGCTGTCCTTTACATTGCAGGATGTTTAGCAGCATCCCTGGCCTCAACCCACTAGATGCCAGTAGCACTCCCTAGTGGTGATGATGAAAAATGTCTCCAGATATTGCCAAATGTGGCCTGGGGCGGGGGGCAAAATGGCCCCTGGCTGAGGACCACTGCAATGGAGCCTCTACAATTCTATACAAGTTACTCAATAAATAATGATTTATAACGTGTACCTTAAGAGGGCAGATAATTAGAAAGCAGAAGGGTGACACACGAGTACTCACACACTAAACTTTCCTTAGTATGAGTTTAAGAGATGGTAATAATATTATTGTCCAATCAAAAGCTTTTAAAGAACAAAATTTGCATGACCACATTGTAGAGCACTTGACAGCAAAAACAACAACCCAATAATTATTTAGTAATTAAACTGCATTTAGGACAGTGTTATGCACTTTACATTCATTATTCCATTTAATCATCTCAGTAAGACAATGAGGAAGATGTTATTTTTATTATCATCTCCATTTTACAGATAGGAAAAGTGAAGTACAGGAAGATTAAGCAACTTTCCCATGACTGTAAAGTGATGAAACCAGGATAAAAACCCAGGAGGCCCCCAGTCAAAACCACCGCGCTTCAACTTAATCTCTGCTGGCAGAAGTTGAAAGAGAAAAGGCAAATAAACTGTAATTGCAAATGGTAGTAGATTGACTGTTACTTCCAGGATAGTGATTTTTGTATTTTATCCCTAAATGTCTCACTTTAGGCTATGTTTTTTTTTTTTTACCTGTAAACTGACTCTAGTCTTTCATAATTACTCATTTATAAAAATCAGAGATTCTTTTATAAACAGATATAAAACAAATTGGCAATAAAAAGAAACAAAGGGTCAGGAGATGGAGCAAATTGGTAGGTGATAGTGGAAAAAGATTATACAAAACATCTATTCCAGGCTTGTCTTGACCACGAATTCATTGCATATCTATTTGTTTATTTATTTGTAAAATGAAGACAGTTGGAAAGATGGTGTTGGTATTTAATGGAAAATATCAGATACGACAATGCATCTGAAAACATCTGGAAAGAATAAGGAACCAAACAAATCTAAGGCACCTCAGTGATAGGGAAAGTGAATAAAGGACAAATTGCAAAATATATAATGAACTAAGGTAATGGAAACATCGTAAACCACTCTCGTTGTTTTAGCGGAGTTACGTCAGTGTGATGCAATTTGTCATATGGGATCAACAAAAACTTTACTTGCTGGGGTTGATGACAGGGAAGAAGTCTGGCTGAATCAAGATACCTCACTATCCTTACTCTCACAATCTATACTGGTTTCCCTTGGGTCTCTAGTTGGGCTATGTGAAAATTCCTTTTAGTCATAGCTTTTGACTTAAAGCATTTAAACAGAATTGAAGATAGATTAAGCTCCAGAATCCAAATACTATGTGACTTTATAAAATCACAAAAACTGTATCTAAAAAGTCATCCAAACAAGGTTATCCTTTCTTGAAGGATCTTCTGTGTGTTTCATGTATTTGGTAAAAACTTATCTACAGCAAGTGAAAAGCAACTGTATTTGAAAACAAAATTGACAATAATAATTAGCAACAATCTTTCTTAAAAAGGAGAACTGAAGAATGCCACAGAAGAATAGCCACAGAAGCTCAATGGTAGTTTCCAAGGAAAAAGCATGTAAATATCACCAACAGTTTAATCACCCCTTTTCTACCTCTTGTAATGCCTATTGCTCTGTAGATTGGTATAACCAGAAGTTGCCATATCAGGCTTAGTTTTAACTAAAATCAAGATGTTTGAAACTAGTGAAATATGTGTTGTTTGAAATCTGCCTGCAGATGACTAGAACTATTCAGAACACATTGGTAACACAAGAGTAAAAAGGTAACTCCTCTGTGTGTACTGAAAAACAAGTGCATTTCTCCCTCGTAAGTTTTTCTATAGCACTTTTAAAGCCTCTTTCCAACTTTTATTTTATTGTCATAATAAAAGAAGAGGAAAAGATACCCCAAGTTTCCCAGCATATGGAGGGAATAACTCTGATTTCATTAATATAGCGACAAGAACCTATTACATCGTGACTCTCTCATAAAGGATGTGGAATCTGCTTCCAGTGCAGATGATCATTTGGAAACCTTATCTGAAAGACCTGCTGGGTACATGAAAGTCACACCATGAATGAAGGAGATGCCAGAGGGACCATCGATCCAAAAAATAATCATATGTTTAGCCATAAAGTCAAACTGGAAGATTAGATATTAAAGTGAGATGTAGCTGATTTTTAGTTTAGAGTTTAAAGGAGCAGACCAAAAGAAAGTTGGTTGAATCATCAGAATAGCTCAACCTTTCTTGTTGTACTGGCTTCTTGAAGTGACAGTTCAATCTGATTTCTGGTGGATGAGAGAGATTCCAGATTCTCAAATACGGTGACGTAAACCTGTGCCAAAAGCTGCGTCTCTCCATGCTGCACTATCTAAAGCCCCTTCCTTCAACACGTTGGCTACAACGTGAGACTTCACTGAAGACAATGTCTTAGAAAACTAGGACAGTTGGCCAGTTAATTTGTTTCTTCACTTAATTTTTACTAAATACACATTGACAGCATAAATTATGTACCAGGCACTGTGCTATATGCTTTTCGAAGCTACAGCTGCTGAGGCTATTTATAAGGAAAGAGCTTTACCAAGTGTGCATAAATATTTACTAACGTGAATATAAAGTTCTAGACAGTAAGGGACATCTTGTAGTGTGTTTCTGTCCCCTAGAATCATATTCTATTGACCTTGAGGATGAGAAGGGACAAACTCAAATAACAAGCATACCATTCCAAAAATGTGTGCTATGCAGGGATGGATTACCCAATAAGCAAGGTATGCATGGGCTTACTTGTGTTTGCTTACTAATCTGTAGTGCACAATTTCACCTGTTTTTCACCACATCAAAGGTGGGGGAAACCTATTTGAAATTGTTCACTATAGATTAGCGAGTAAACACAAGTAAGCCTGTGGGAACTTTGCTTAAGGTAAGCCCCTGCGTACCCTACTTACAGGTTAATCCATCCCTTTGGTTATGCCCAAAGGTTCTGGGCTGAGAAAGATGTCATGTTCCTGGATTGTATCTAAACATTCCATTAACACAAGGGCTATGACACACTTGTAAAATATGGTAGACAACAGAGATAGTTGTTTAGGAAGTTCTGGTTGAATAAAAATAATAGTCTGTATTAAGAGCAAGGGTTTGAAGCTGGAATTATTCAGATAATTGCTGGCTATTCAGGCTCAGGAGCCCAGGTGGCGCAGTGGCTAAGCATTAAGGCTGCTAACCACAAGCTTGGCAGTTTGAATCCACCAGCCACTTCTTGGAAACCCTATGGGGCAGTTCCACTCTGACTCTGTCTTATAGGGTCACAATGAGTCAGAATTGATTAAACGGCAGCGGGTATTCAGGCTCAACCTAACTATTTCAAATTATTTGCTTTATGAACTAGCAGGATACCCTATAGCGTGGCATCCAGACATAGAATAAAACTGTGATTGCCATTTTCTTAGTCATTTTTTTTTTCCAGCTACTACTTCTGGAGTAGAAATATTTCATTGTGCTATAGCCTGAGACTCAAAATAGGAGAGGTTGTTTAAGACTTCTTCAGGAAAAACTTAACCTAAGCTCAATCAAGTGTCTATGGCCAAAGTATCTATCAAAGAAGAAGGAGGAAAGTGATTTTAAATAGGAAGCTTTGTACTCCAAAATCAAAGAGATTTATTCTTTATAATTTGTCACAGTACCTCCTAGGAAGCTGTTAGGAGGCTTACTTTACCTTATAAGAAGAAATGGTTGGAACTGTGCACAAAATGGGCTGTTCTGCCACCTGGTCACAAAAAACTGCAGTTTTGTGCGACCTCCTTGAAGTAGGAAAGAGGCAAAAAGCAAGGAAATAACCAGTAACTTTCTCAGATGATAAAATTAACAAAAAAAGTTTTTTATTTCTTAATATCCAATGGAATAATTTGGCATGCCTGTTGGTTTGCTTTCTATATACGACACACTGTGTGTGCATCCTTAGAAATCATTTGAGAAGTCCAAGGCAAGTGAATAATGTCACAGGTAATATGAAGTATCTTTAGTTACTCTCTTTGAAGGAGGTAGAACAACCTTTTAGTATATCTAGTTCAGGAAATGAGTCAGGAATGCGAATGTCGTACTTTTATTTCTCCTCAGATTTCATTTGAATGTAAATAATAACATAATACATAGGTACAACCGAAACTTGTGAAGCAAGCACCACAGATGGAAAGTATAACGAATGTGTCATTGCTTTGTGTATTTTTAATTTATAATGGCATAACATAAAACATCTTCCCATCAACATAACTACATGCATAATGCCACCTTATAAAACGATGTTATTGACATTATGCTTCTCTCCAGGCTTCTCATATTTTGTCTAGGCATCCGAGAAGAGATAGCCCTGCTCCGACTCTAACAACAAAAATAACGAACTAGCTTTTCTTTAAGTTAGGATCATAAATAAAAAAATGATGTATTTCCTGGTACCAATATATGTTGCTTTAATTCCTTTCTTAGTCAGAGCTGTCAACCCTGCTCCTATTTCTATTCAGTCAAAGACTTTTTGTACTCTACAGACACTGTACACAATGGTTCATTTTATTTGACCGTCTTCTCCAAACTGATTCTGAATTTGCTTGAATTCCATGGATGATTTCATACATTACATTCAAAGGGTAGAGAATCTGTAGGATTAAATTTCGACGAAGTCATTTTTAAAAGCTTCCTTCATATTGGCTCTAAGTTTCAACACTGCTACTTGTTCCCTCCAAGTTGTATTACATTTATAAATATTAAACAGAAGGTCAGGTCCAATCATATCTCATTATGATATCTAGGGAATAAATATACCTAAGTCTTATAATTGCCCATACAGAAATAATATGTCTAATGTAGGTATATGCACATACTTAGAGCTTTCTTAACATTCTGATTTCCTTACTCGTCATATGAGAACTGTTATCTTTCCCCTCCTAAGTTTGTGTGAAAATGAAATGAGATAATACATGCAAAGTCTTGTTACTACTATTATTAAAAAAAAAAAAAAAAGGACATTATCTTCTTTGCCAGCCTGACTTTGGCAAATGTTTCCAGAATCTATGATAGTTTTTGGCTTTAATTGTCCCTCTTACTATACTGTTGGTACGTGTAGGGTTAGAAATGATAAGATTCAGCAAGATAGGGACTTGGATTTTTTGCTAATCAAGAAGTCTTCTGTCTGGAAATATCCCTTGAAGAAAGTAGAAATAAAAGGTAAATAAAATTGGTAGATTAAGATATTCCTATTCTAATCTGTTGAAATCGTTTATTCCTTGATAAGACATCTGTTAGTTGTCAATTAAAGATAACCAAAACAAAGAGAAGATTTCTAGCAATTACGAAGGATAATATTTTTTTTAACCTAAACTGGCCTGATTAGTTTAACTCATTCAAGTAGTTGAGTAAATTTTCCACTTCATAGAACAAGACTAGCCAGAGCTCTACCAAGGAACATGAAATAAGAGATGGGTGTTTTATAAATTTTACAACCATTTGCATAATGTTGGGCAAGATAGCCAGTTCTCTTTGCATCTATTTCTTTTTGAAACCACAGGATAAGACCATCCGCTTAATTTCACATCTACACAGTTTTCCAAGTCCAGAATAATGATATAGAATCTTTAATGAATGTAGTTATTATCAATAATTGCTGTTTTTCTTTTTTCATGAATGAGAAAGTTTTAGAAATTTTTTCAACTTCAAAAGGGAGTCTGCCCACCTGACTCCAGGGGCCTGTTGATAATGCCAGCTTTCAAACATATGCAGCATACTAGGATTCTTGTGCACCTTTCTACTGCAACTTTGGAGAACCATAATTCATACAAATAATTCACAATATATATTTTTTTAATTACAAAGGGGCTATAAACAATAGTTGATTAAAATGGTCAAAACATTTGAAAATGATACTTGAGAACCTCTAATTGTTCAACAGGAAGGGCATGGTGATTTTTGTTCTCATTTTTGAAATTGTATTTATTTAAACCTGAAATATGTAATATACAATTTAAAGTCAAACGTATAAAAAAAAGTCTCTTTGCAAAAGTCTCCTTCTGGACTGTCCCCAACTACCCAGTTCCCATTCCCATGGAAAATCAATGTTACCAATTTCTTATGCATTTCAAAGATATTTTATATACACAAAAGAAATACGACCTTTGAATATCATTTAAAAAGAACAAACAATAACACAATACATGCACTCTTCTGCATCTTTATTTTTTCCACTTGACAATATATCTTGGAGATTATTCACTATCAGGACACCAACAGCTTCCTTACTTTTTTTTTTTTTACAACTAAATATTACTTATTTTTATGCATGTACCATAGTTTACTTAATGAATCATCAATTGTTGAATACTTTGCATCGTGATAAAGTAAATAATCTTGTACACAGATCATTTTATACCTGTGTGAGTATATACCTGTGTGAATAGAACAAATTAATTGCTAGACCTGGAATATCTGGGTCAAAGATTGTGTGTATTCATAATTTTGGAAAATAATTACAAATTGCTCTTTAGGTATTGTACCAATTTATGGTACCATCATGGTGTTTGAGAGACTATGTCACACTGAAGATAAATACTCATTACTGCCTACAACTCTTCTCAGATGCCCGTAAATAAATTGTGCCTTTGAATATACAGCTGGAGAAATACATAACAAAGAGTAAAATGATGAGAGGTACAGAGGCTTGGATTAAAAAAATACATAAAATCTTTGTTAAACACAAGAAGAGACTCTTAAGAGAGATTTAACTTCTAATGAAGTGAAAAGTTTGCATATTTAAGTCACAACAGCTGGTAAACAATGGATGTTGAATAAATGTTTATTAACAATAATAAAATGAGCCCCCATAACAATAATTGTTTACAGTCTGATGAAGTAAGAATCTAAACAGAAACAAAGTTCAAATAAAATAAAAGAAAGGATGAGCATACCAAAAATTAAATGAATGAATGGAATTCCACCACTGTATGTTAATTTCATCATTATAGTCAACAGTATGAAGTAAAACAAAATAAAATATCAATCAGATTAATTAAGATATTCATTCATTAAAGCAATTTATGCAACACTTACTCTGTGTCAGATATTGTGCTAAGAGCAGCAGGTATAACCAAAAACCAAACCCACTGCCGTTGAGTAGATTCCAACTCAGTAGGGCAGAGTAGAACTGCCCCACAGGGTTTCCAAGTAGCAGCTGGTGGATTCGAACTGCCAACCTTTTGGTTAGCAGCCAAACTCTTAACCACTGCACCACCAGGGCTCCATAGAAGATATAGGGATTAAAAATGTCTAAATGATATAAAATCTCTTAAAGTCATGATAATTCTCAAGTTCTCTTTAACGTCACTGCTAGGATTGTGCTCTCTCTAAAGAAGAAGCTAACCCTTTTAATTTTATATTTGTTTCATTAATATAGATTTATGCCCAATTAGTTGCTTAATAAATACCTTTTTAATAAAGATGATGATGATGATAATTAAGTAAACTCCAGGTTTGAGGGTTGTCTACAGTTTCTCTTGTAGAAAGGCAGGGAGATATCATACACTATGGTCTCAGGTCACCTATTAGTACCAACACGCCTTTCCAGAGTCCAGGTAGTTTTGATCCTTATGAACCTCTCCTCTGACAGTGCTCACAGCTCCTGACAAATACCAAAATCTCAAAGCAAACCCACTGCCATTGAGTCGACTCTGACTCATGGCGATCCCATGTGTTACAGAGTAGAACTGAGCTTTATAGAGTTTTCTTGGCTGTACTCTTATATGGAAGCAGATCGCAAAGGCTATCTTTTGTGGTGCCACAGGGTGGGTTCAAACTATCCACCTTTTGGTTAGTAGTCGAGTGCAAACCATTTGGAATAAAACAGAGTAGATATGTACTTGGGCTAACTTCATCCACACACATTCTCATGTTACAGCACGCAAGAAAGTCAGTGGAGGAAGCTGGAGTGACATATATGGGAAGATACAGACTTCTGTAACCACCACTGTTACCAGCCTAACACAAAATACATGTGTGGTGCTAACTCCTGGGTCTTTCCCTATCGTGATCGCCATAGACATCTATGCGGCTGATGTTGACTCTTGCCTACAGTTCTGCTTCATTTCAGATCCTGCCTACTACGTTTCTGGAGTCCTGGTGGCACAGCGGTTAAGAGCTCAGCTGCTAACCAAAAGGTCGGCAGTTTGAATTCACCAGCTGCTCCTTGGAAACCCAATAGGGCAGTTCTGCTCTGTCCTATAGGGTCACTATGAGTCGGCATTGACTCGATGGCAATCGTTTACTATGTTTCTAATCCTAGCCTGGTAATCCCACCACTCTTGATGCACCTTCTAAGCAATTTAACTACAGTGATATAACCAGAGGGCTCCTCAAGTGACAGAAGGAAGAATGAACAAGAAGCTCAGTGGAGAGGCTCTGTTGTGTTAAAATACTACATATTCATTGTGGAAAAAATTCTTGTAGAGGAATTCAGGAAATAAGAGTGAGACACTTAGGTGTATTCATGAAACCACTACACAGGCAGAGAAAGAAGTCTAGAAAATTGATAGTGAGGCATGTACAAAGGTTTAAAGTTCAGAGACCAATTATTGTGTGTTACATTTATCATAAGTTCAGGGAAGTCAAAATATTCTATTTTCCTGAAGTTTATAAAGACCTGCTGGCAGTTTAAAAATGAGAATCTGTTTGGATTATCTTACCAGAGATAAGACATCAACGGTGTTCCAGTGTCATGCACTACTCTACTGACTCTACAAAAGGGAATTACAATTAATTGGATTATGTTGGTCTCCACATGCTGATTGTAGGAAAAGAAAGTATAAAAATGTAACTATTGCTAACAGGTCATATCTATCATTAACCATGGGATTTGCTTTTTTTACTTACCAATAAGATTCATTTCTTCTTTACAGTCTTCTAACTCGAAGTCATTTTAATTACAGCGTTTAGAAAATTCAAAGGAAAAAGCAAACCTACTTTCAATATATTATTATAATTATTAATAATTGACCTTATTCTTATTCCCTTTTATGATGAGGGAAAAAGAAACTGTTGGCTTGTTTATTGTTTAGAAGATTTTTACTCTCTTAACATCCTTTTACAATCTTTCCTCAATTTCTATTTAATTAAACTTTTTTTTTTTTTTTTAAACTGGATTTCTATAAAGTAAAAAGCCCTGGGCTATGCTTCTGGGGACTCAAAGATGTGGTCTCTGCTTTCAAGGAACTTAACATCTAGAAAAGGAGCTAGGCCTGCAAACTCCAAACATCACTACATGGCTAAGTGGAATATTATATTAAAGGTATGAACTACTAGGACATATAAAAATAATAGCTGACACTGAGCATGTCTCAGGCACTGTTCTAGGAACTTCACATGTGTCAGTTCATTGTATCCTTACATGAACATATACTGTAGGTACTATTATCAGTTCAATTATTATTATTAGTTCAATTAGAACAGAACGTTTCTCTGTCCTGCTCCATCTTCATGACTGTTGGTATGTTTGAGTCCACTGTTGCAGATATTGTGTAGTGCCTTCCAATAAACAAGGGCTCACATTCCAGCACTATATTGGACAACATTCTGTTTTGATCCATAGCGTTTTCTTTGGCTAATTTTCAGAAATAGATTGCCAGGCCTTTCATCTTAGTCTGTCTAAGTCTGGAAGCTCCACTGAAACTTGTCCACCCTGGGTCACCCTGCTGGTATTTGAAATGCTGGTGGCATAGCTTCTAGCATCAGCCACCACAGTATGATAAACTGACAGGTGGTAGAGTTTAATTTTACTGGTGGGTAAATTGAGGTCCAGTGATAAGGTGACTTGTCCAGGTTCACTCAGTTACTTAGGAGCAAAGTTTAGTTAGTCTAGTTCCAGTCCAAAAATCTTAATCACTCTACTAGCACCAGGCATGAAATGATCTGTTCTGACTAAGGTGACTGGTGAAATTCTCTGAAGCAATGGCAGTAAGGGATGCATAAGATCTTGATGGGCTGAGATGGGTGAAAAGGATGTTCTCGGCCCAGGACCAGCAATATCAGCACCTCCTGGGAACTTGCTAGAAATGCCAATTATTGAGCCCTACCTCAGACCTCAAGGAGCCTTGGTGCTTCAATGGTTAAGTGCTGGGCTACTAACCAAAAAGCTGGAGTCTGAATCCGTGGGAGAGATGATCTGCTCCTGTAAAGATTGTTGTTGTGTGCCATCGAGTTGATTCAGACTCATAGCAACTCAACAGAACAGAGTAGAACTGCTCCATAGAGTTTAGACAGCAATGAGTTTTTTTTTTTTTAAATCATGTGGCAGATTGCCACATCTTTCTTCTGCAAAGTGGCTGGTGGATTTGAACCACCGACCTTTTGGTTAGCAGCCAAGCACTTAATCACTGTGCAACCAGGGCTCCCTCAGTAAAGATTACAGCCTAGGAAACCCTATGGCAGCAGCTCTACTCTGTCATATAGAGTCACTATGAGTCAGAATCTACTCGATGGCACAGAACAACAAAAACCTAAGACTTACTGAATCAGAAACTCTGGTGGCAAGGCCCTGCAATCTGTGTTAACAAGCCTTGCATGCTCAAGTTGGAGAACCATTGTTCTAGAAAAAGAGATAAGAATGTGGATGTTTGATTATTGGCAAGCAGCCTCTTTACTGTTTATTGGAAAGGTGGGTTATGAAATGTATTGAGAACTTAGCTTGGAAGTCTGTGGGAAGATTTAACTGCCATGTTTTTCTTTAGACAAGAGAGAACCATCAAAAAATTTGAGTGTGTCATGGAAGTTCCACAGACACTTCCAGACTCCCTGAGGGACCGAATTACTGGGCTGAGGGCTGTGGGGACTATGGTCTTGGGGAACATCTAGCTCAACTGGCGTAACATAGTGAATAAAGAAAATGTTCTACATTCTACTTTGGTGAGTAGCATCTGGGGTCTTAAAAGCTTGTGGGCGGCCATCTGAGGTATTTCACTGGTCTCACCCTGTCTGGTGCAAGGGAGACTGAAGAAAACAAAAGGCACAAGGGAAAGATTAGTCCAAATGACTGATGGACCACAAGTACTACAGCGTCCACCGGACTGAGTCCACCACAACTATATGGTGCCTGGCTATCACCACTGACTGCTCTGACAGGGATCACAATAGAGGGTCCCAGACAGAGCTGGAGAAAAATGTAGAACAAAATTCTAACTTACACACACACACACACACACACACACACAAAGTCCAGACTTACTGGTCTGATAGAGACTGGAGAAACCCCGAGAGTATGGCCTCTGAAACCCTTTTAGCTCAGTAATGAAGTCACTCCTGAGGTTCACCCTTCAGCCAAAGATTAGACAGGTCCATAAAACAAAATGACACTAAAGGGGCACACCAGACCTGGGGCAAGGACTAGAAGGCAGGAGAGGACAGGAAGGCTCGTAATAGGGAACCCAAGCCTGAGAAGAGGAGAGTGTTGACATATCGTGGGGTTGGTAACCAATGTCACAAAACAATATGGGTACTAATTGTTTAATGAGAAGCTAGTTTGTTCTGTAAACCTTCATCTAAAGTACAATAATTTAAAATAAAAGGAAAAAAAAAATTGAGTGTGGGTATAACATGATCCAAGGAGCCCTGGTGGTGCAATGATTAAGTGTTCAGCTGCTAACTAAAAAGTCAGCCATCTGAATCTGCCAGCGGCTCCGCAGGAGAAAGACCTGGCTATGTGTTCCTGTAAAGATTACAATCTAGGAAACCCTATGGGGCAGTGCTACTCTGTCATATGGGGTCACTATGAGTCGGGATCGACTCGACGGCACCCAACAGCAGCATAATATGATCCAGGCTGTAGTTTATGGAAATGAAGATACATTGGAGAGGTGAGAAGGCAGAAGTATATAAATTAGTTAGGGGGCTGTTGCAACAGTCCAGGCAAGATGCCATGAACATCAGAGCTAAACAGTGTTTGCAGAAATGCAGAGAAGAGGCTGAGTATGTGAGGCCTTGACATTTACTGAATATGGGGGAGAAGGGCTAAAGAGAAAGAAAGAACCAAGCAAAACTCTATCGTTTCTAGCTAGGAGAATGTTGATGTGCCAATGCAGTTATCTTAGCTAGAACACCTGAAAAAGAGGAGCAAGGTATTTTTATTTATTCAATTAGTTTTTGGCAAGCAGACGCCAGGGATAGTGTGTTTGTTTTTGGGGAGGCTCTTGACACATTCATGTAGAGATATCCAGCAGACATTTGGAAATTTGAGTCTGTAGCTTAGTAAAAGGATGAAGAATGGATAGATCCATTTGAGAATTATTAAGATAGAAATGAAAGTGGAATAACAGCAATAACAATAACAACTACAATAATGACAACAACAAAAACTATTAACTTAGAACCTACTAAATGCCACTCATTGTGCTTGGCAATTTACACATAAGATCTTATTTAACTTCTAGCACAATCAGGAATCAGATATTGTTCACATTTTATGAGTGAGGATCTAAGGGCCAGAGAAGTTAAACACGCTCACTCCTCACTTATTGATGCGGTTAGATTCCAAACACCAGGTCATTAAGTAAAAATCGGCACTATGTAAAAATGGAGGATGACCACATCAAGTCACACAATAGAAGATGACTACATCATTACATAACTGCCAAATTACATCATTACATAACTGCTGAACCACTGAGAATCATGGCCCGGCCAAGGTGACACAAAACTTTACCCATCACAGTCAGTGTTACTCTCGCCTCGCACCTTGGCATTCATTACTAACAGATGTATGTTGTTAATGTGCAGATAGTAGACATTTTACTATTGTTGTAAATGTGAAATGTCAGATAACAAGGTAGTTAATAAGTAAGGAGTAGGTGTAACTTGCTTAAGGTCACACAGAAAGTTAGTGACACTTTCAAGTTTCTAAAACTGATCTGTCTCATTTACAAACCAATTTGCAAAACTAAACCAGTCAAAGTGGAAAATTGTCAAGCAACAGATAGAGTAAGGAGACGAATATCATTCGAATTTATGTCCTGGAAGTGAGAATATAATTATTTTTATGTGAGGTATATCAGCAAATGACTTCAGACTATGATACAAAAGAAATATCTAGCCAACAATATGGATTTTTGCATTAACAGTTTCTCTCTAATGATAAGCATCTAAAGAAATAAGCTTATTTGACAATGTAAATCCAACTACAGCCATGGCCGTAGAGGGGCAGCATTAATCTTAATTATACTGAACAAGTCACACTTCGTCTTTGAAAAACACTGGCCACTGTTAACTCAATGCTCTTTGATGTGCTGCTGATTAATTACAATGACTGTGGTGCAAATTTTATGGGATAGAACACATCTAAAGTTGAGAAGAATGAAACACATGAATTGATAGGTCCTTCCCAGGTTTAATGGTTGCGTCTATATAAACAAGTTGATAGTTTGCAATCAAATCTGAAACATAGTTGGACAAATACAGATAACCAGTGAGATTTATAACTCTTCACCTTAGTCCAAGGGGTTTGGGAAGGCAATACTATGAATCTTGGTAAATGGCATAAAGTGATTTTAGGAACATTATATTTTAATTTTCTGAAAATCTAGGTTACATTTCCTTTAATGAACAGAGCTATTTTTAAGTGGCAGAACAGCCATACGTTAATTTGAATGTGTGATAAGGGACTTGAATAAACCTCCACAGTACATATCATTTATAGCTTATATTTATATACTGAACACACCTTTGTCATATATTTTAAAGACTACGTTTCTTATTCCATTATTGAAGGCCTCTACTATAAGGCCAGGGGTCCTCGAGTTGGTGCAAATGGTTAATGTGTTTTTCTGGTAATTGAAAGGTTGTAGTTTTGAGTCCACTCAGAAGCACCTGGGAAAAAGTCCTAGCAATCTACTTCCAAAAAATTTGCCGTTGAAAACCCTATGGAGCATACTTCTACTCTGACACTCATGGGGTCACTATGAGTCGGAACGGAGTTGACGGCAACTTTTTTTTTTTAAACTACATGGCCACAACCTGTCACTTAATCTTAAATTTCAACATTACTCTGATCTCGATCATCTGCTCCAGTTAAACTGGTGTACTGGCTCTTCTCAAATAAGAACTGTGCTTTAATAATCACTATAATTTGGCTCTTGCTTATTCTTGACCTGAATTGTCATAGCCACCAACCTCCTCCTACCCGAACCTAGCAATTCTTTAAAGCCCAAAGGAAGCCTTCACATCTCCAGAAATCCTGCCTAGAGCCAGCCACTTTTCCTTGATCTCACTTTCCTTTGAACGCTGAGCATTTATTGCCTATGGCACTAATTTGGGGGTTAAGCATTAACAATCATGGCATTCTTGCCTTGTCTCATCTCCTCCCACTCTTTGCTCTCCTGCAGATACCTCCTCTGGGCCCAACCTAGGTGGAAGCCTGTTGACAAGGGGGCCAGGATGTTGTGCTGCATACAGGTCAGATCCTGGGTACTGAAGAGGGAGAGGGAGGCAAACAGAAAACTGCAAGAGTATCCGTTCAATATTCTGTCAGTTGAAACTGAGAAGTTCAATTGCCCAGAGAAATACTTCTGAATCTCAAATCAGTGTAACTAGGTTTTGTAGAAACTTTCTGGGTGGGGATGGGAGGGACGAAAATCTTTTGTGTAAGGCCATTTCTAACATCCTTAATCCCATAAAGAAACACATGTATATGCATTTATTTCAATGTGTAATTATTGACATAAACACAGCTGCTTTCTATGTTAAAGGGACATTAAGCTCACAAAAGCATGGAAATCCCTACTTAGAGTGCCTACTCCATCCTTAACATGCCTTGTTGTACCCAGATGCTGCGTGTATTTCTGTACTATTTAAAAGGTTGATGTACAAAAGCAAAAAGGTGGTAGAAAAATTAACTGGAGAGAGGATCGGGCCACAAAGTGTTGTCTTACTCTTAAATTTCTTTATGCTCTAATCTCCATAATGCCGAGGCGCAACTTGACAAATTAAGAATTAAAGAAGAAGTAATCTGACTGTGGATTTCTGAATTTGGGGGCAGGAAAGCTACAAATGTAAAGACGCACAAGACACACACAGTCAAAATAGAAGAATACTGAAATTGCGCAGTTTATGTTAAACTTAAAATAGAGATTTACACTTCCTCTTAGATGCTGAAACACATGAAAAGTTGCAAGGCAGCCCACAACAAAGCAATTGACAAGAAAGATAGCATCTGCTTTTCTGTCTATTCAAGCTGAAGTTTTTCATTCTAAATGCAAGCAATGCTTCCAAAGTTAACATAATTAACTCATGACAATCCTGAAACATCATAATATAAGATGCAGATGGAAATTCAAAGCTTTAAAAATGTCAGCTAACTGCATCAAGATTATCACTTTTTTTTTTTTTAAAGTGAACAAACCATAATGCTAATTAAAACAGGTGTTTTGATTTCAAACCCTTTTGCGTGTTATGAAATTAAAACCAGGGTTATTTATTTATTAGTCTACTGTGAAACATGCATCTTAGAAAACAGGGGATCTGAGAAAACAACAAAGTAAAAAGATAAAAAGAATGACACTCAGCATTGCTTCCGACACAACAGAGGACCAGTCGTCAATTAGTTAGTAATTTCCGTGTGACTACTTGACAGAATCTACTAATTGTTAATCTTCCACTAACTATTGCTTTACATAATTAATTATATTCAAATAAAAACAACAGAGACATGCGGGCCAGTTGCCCTTTTGAGAATTTTTTTTTTTTTCCTGCAAACGGGTTCTGCTTACTGACAATATTTCCAGTATGAAAAGATATTAATCCCACAGGAGAAAACACATTAAAATGTTAGCATGCTCTGCCTTTTACCTTGCTTATAGAGCACAACCCCAGCTCCCCACCCCCCACGACAATAACAACAACGAAAGCAAAACCCTAAAGCTACTGACTGCTTTACACAAATCCATCCTTGAAGCATTTACACCAGCCCAAGTCCTTTCAGTGAGGATCTTTCATATTAATTTAGCATTGCATCAGATTCAGAGTAACCTATCCAGAGGTCAAGCATCATTCATCATTAGCTGAAGTGACATTTTCAACCGTTCCTATTGCAGCTGCTAAGGAGTGGGGGGAAAGGTATTCTTTGGGAGGCAAAAAAACAGCACAGAACACAATCCTGGCTCTATCCATAGAAGAGAAAACAAGGTGCCTCTATGTCAGCATGATAATATGCTTAAATTTCGTGATGTCATTCTTCCCTAACCCCAGAGTCACTAAGAACATGACAGCTGCATTCTTCCACTTAGGAGTTCTGGTAGGGATCAGTATTAACCATTTTAGATGTAAATGAAGTCCTTTTTGGGGTGGAGAACATAGCTTTGTGAGCTGAAATGATGATTTATATCAGAATCCTATCTTGTTTTTGAGAGATTACAACTTGTTAACAAGGCTGCCCTTGTTCTCGTGGCATCCTCCAGGCACAAAAAATTCTGGGAAGCTGAGTATGATCACTTTTGAAACTGCAAAACAGCATTCCAAGGCTTTGCTGCAAACGCACTGGCCAAATGAGGGCCGCTGAAGCTTTGCAGTTCACAAATGAAAGATCTCTCTCTCTCTGTTTTGTGGAATGCTTTCTTTTCTATGAGACATTAAGGTCAGAACAGGAAATGGGGGCAATTAAAATGGAAAAGTAATCAGAAAAAAATAGATAACTGGTATTTAAATGACTAATAATTCACAGAGCTTTTGATAATGCATGGATGTTTTGCAAAATCCTAAGACATCTCTGGGTTCTAAATTATCAGACTATTAGCTCTAGGAGGCAAATTTCTCTGGCAAATGCAATAAGTACAAAGTATTTATCAAAAAAAAAAAAAAAAAAAGCAATGAAAGAAGTGATATCTGAATGTTTTTGCTAAGTAAGACGCTAGTCTTTCTTCAATTGCCTTCTCAGGCTCTGCCCCAACTGAAATGTAGTGAAATTCTGGTGCTAATTCTCCTCCCAAGTTAGTGTGATTGAAAGGTATCTGCAGGAATTTTTTATGCTGTGTAAGAAAACCATTTTCCAAATTTTGCAAAAATTAAAACTAAAAACAACTGACATTTCACTGGGGAGAAGCAAGCAACTTCTTGGAAAGTTCCCCACTGATAGTTTCTGTGGTTTTGAATTATGTATGTTGTTATAATTGTGTTGCGTTATGTCAAAACTAACAATTTAATATTTTCATCTACAATGACTTTCCAAATATTATTTAATCTTCTCAGCCATTATGTCTGGTCAGGATCATACCTTTCAAAGGACAAGAACGTGGAGTAAATAATGGCATATGATTGAGGCAGGTGAGATCTCAAATCCTTTGGATTCTTACACATGTGGTGAGAGCCTGCAATAGCCCAGTTTTTAGACTTGGCCGTTAGGGAAGTGTACATCTTTTACTTACATCAAAACCACATGGGATTTCTGGCACTGAAAGTATCTTTACAAAGTTGGCTATAAGTTTGGAAGCGCGTTTCTCACATGTAAGCTGACAAAAAATAGATGTTGTCCATATCCAGTGGTTGAAATAAGGATTGTTGTAAATTGTTAATGCCTTTCCTTTTCACTTTTAATCACTCTGATATGGGCTAAGTGTACACAGAGATCAAACTGGGGTGTTAAAGGGGTAATTATCTGGATAATTTAAGAAATTATTTTTACTAAGCTACTAAACACTCAGTAGTGTGCTGCTCTCACATACAGTATCTCATTTAAAAATCACAACAATCTGGGAGAAAGTTATCAGTTGGTATTCTTCCCATTTAACAGGACAATAAATGGGGGTTCAGTGAAGTAAATGGAGCAACAACGCAACCATTCTTAATAGGAGAGCCAGGATTTGAACCTAGGTCCGTAAGTCAAATACATCATTCCTTCCAATTAAATCAGCTTTCCATTTTAATTGGTAAACCATATCTACGTTAAACTATGAAGAAAGTAAGCAGGAATGAAAATAGTAAAACCACTGCAAAATAAAGGCTCTGGTACTCTGAAAGATACAGAAGAATGGCTTTCAGGTAGATCTCTCTTGGCTCCCTGAGTCCATCAGTTCCATCTCCTTATTCTGGTAGTCAAATGTGTCTTTACTTTAGGATCAATTACCACTGAGCTGATTGTAACTCATGGCAACCCCATATGTGTCAGAGTAGAACTGTGCTCCAGAGGGTTTTCGATGGCTGATTTTTTGGAAGTAGATCACCAGGCCTTTCTTCTGAGGTACCTCTGGGTGGACTTGAACCTCAAACCTTACAGTTAGCAGCTGAGCACATTTACCATTTGCACCACCTGGGAACTCCTTGGCATAACCGTTAGCTTGGGATCATTCACGATTCTTCTCCTGGGTACCTTTCTTATTTCCCTCTTGGGTTCCAAGCACTTTTTCATGAGGTGGTACATCTTAAACTTCTTAAAATGTCTTATTTCTGTGCAGTTACATGAGTTTTAAACTCTTTTCTCAGGGCTATTTCTTTACTTGGCTATATAGCTTAAAATGCTAATTCTATGCCACTCTCAGTGGAAGAGAACATCAGATGGAAATTGCTTTTCATTGCTTCAGCTGGAAAGAGCTTAGAATCAGAACTCCTTGCTTCAAGTCTTGGGTCTGTCACTTAATCTCTCTGCCTTAGTTGCAGGGCTGTTGTGGGGCTCTACTGAAGAAAGTATATTTGGAAACAATTGATAAAAATGCAAATACAGGGATTATCATTACTCCAATCTAGACTCCACCAAAGTAGAGGTCCCCAAGAGAGTAGCACATTTAGAAGAAAGCACAGAGTAGGGTATTCAGGACACACGCCATATATTTGAGAATTAAAGTTGCCTGGATGTCACTAGTAATAGCAAAATTCTATTATATATCATTTAATTTTAGTAGGAGTATATAACCCCCATGTAACAAATGAATCAAATCATGGTAATTATGACTAACGTACAGAACCCTCATCTAGAAGAAGAATTTATTAGGGAACACCTCAACAGCTACTTAGACATAACGCTTTCTCTGAAAAAAACCTGTTGCCGTCAGGTCGATTCCAACTCATGATGACCCTGAAGGACAGAGTAGAACTGCCCCAAAGGGTTTCTAAGGAGCAGCTGGTGGATTTGAACTGCCGACCTTGTGGTTAGCAGCTGAGCTCTTACCCACTGAGCCAAAGGGAGTTTTCTATATATAAATTCATACTGGTAAAATGCTGATGATCAAAAGATTAGATTTTGTAAGTTTATAATATTTTACTGATATGCAGGAGCTTGATAAACACTGGAAAGCTGAGGCTGGGAGAACCTTCTTACTGGTAACCGTGATGACTCTTTTCTGCTTTAGATGCATGAAGAGAAGAGTACATGCAAAATACAGGGCAGGATTGTACATACTATTTGATCCCAATCATCCAAAACAGGATCCACAATGGAAGATCTTGGAAAATTCCAATCCCAAATTCTAATCTGAATCCTCCATTAAAGAAACAATAAGAAACAACAACTAGACTCAAAAGAGTTGGTCCTACCAATTGCCAGAATAAGACTATGCATTTGAGCCTAGTGTCTGTGGCTGTCCACAGTCTAGCCTTAAATGCTAAATCTTATAAGCAATGCAACCACTACTTTGAGAGATTATTTTGCAGTCTAATGGATCTCATTGTCAGGAAATGGTTTTTGATATTCAGCCAAAACCAAGCTTTCCAGAAACAAGTTTTATTTGTGCATTTCCCTCCTTTAATACTTACGGCTAATGTAGATATTTCATTTACGGGTTTCTTTTTTAAAGCTTCTAATTGGTAGATGAGAAAAGGAAGAAGAGGAGTTCATTCTTTTTCTTTTAGAATTTCTTTTTCTTTATTTGCAGTAAAGTGAACTGCTAATATGGTTGACTACTTTTCCGCTGAGAACATGATAAATCTTTACAAGGAGAAGCAACTCAAATAGGTGGGAATATTTGAACAGAACCTTGTAAGAGCTGCTGCTGGAAGTTCACCAAACAAACTCAATCTGTAAGAAGACTACTTCAGCTTCAACAGCTTTAAGATTCTTTGTCTTGCCATCATTCACTGGTAACTGGGGAGTTTTTACAGGCTTTCAAATCTTAGAGTCCTTTCAATCACTAGATGCCTTAAAGGGACAGAAGGCCTTAAAATGTGCTCCTGATATCCCTAGTTGAAAAAGATACATAGACAGAGGGGGAAAAGTCAAACAACAATACAAAAGCATTAATGCAAAGAACAGTGGGGTCTCTCCCTAATTTGACTTTCTCTACAGGTGGGCTGCAGCTGCGTCCAAACAGGTTACTCCATCCCCTTCCCATGAGCACGACAACAAAGTGCTATCTGTATTCACAAGAATACATTTAGTGGCATAGACTGATTCAGGTCTAAAAATAAGAAAAAAGCATTTTTCCTGCATTGCCTGAGGTAAACTCTGTGCACCAGCAGAAGACAGAAGCATTCTTGTCTCCCTGGCTGTGGCTGAACATAAAGGAATCAGAAATCTACTTCACATGACTCAAGAAGGCCCAAGGCCAGCAAGGAGTTGATTCATTTCTATTTGCATCCGTGTGAGTCCCATTGACTACATGCAGCAACCAAGCAGGCAAAATCAATAAGGAATATTCTGTTTTCAATTGACTTCAAGGTAAACCATACAAATAGATCTCTGAGATTGATATACCTGTTTAAATGAGCATTATATCATGCTGGTCAACATTATGCTGAAATACACAAAATTCAGGCATGCCTATTTGGTTAGACTTAAAGTAATTGAACAGGCCACCTTCACTAATCTTATTTAAGAAGAGATGTATACCCTGCCTGAGTGGTTGCTGGGTGGCAATAAGTGGAGAAGAAAAGCCAGAAAAATGCTTATATTGGATGGGTAAGTCTCCTAAAATGGATTATAATTTAAGTACAAGTACTTAAATTCTTTTGAAATGATTTTCCAATAATAATGCTCCTTGTATGTGACACTTACGTGTGAGGAGTCCAGCATGTCCCTGAGAGTTTTTCTTTATTTCCCATTTCCCCTCTTCCCTCTAAAGAATTTATTCTTTTTTTTTCTTTTTTTCATGGAATCTCTACTGTTCTCCAATTCATGAAGCTGGTTTAGGAGCAAGCCAGAAAAGACGGTTTTCTCCTTACTCACCCTATCAAAAATAAATCTTTCCCTGGCTGTCCAAGTAAGTTTTTGAGGGAGCCATCTTCTGTGGGACACAAAGATACTTTCATTCCCAGGGCCAAGTGTGTAGTTTCTGAGATATGTTTAATCAGCACTAACCCAAAGGGTGTGAATCTCAACTCTCCTTCTAAGCACAGGTCTTCAGAATAATTTTATTTGCTCAATTGCTACAATTCCAGAACTATCTTCTTTTTAAATTTTTGATAGTTCTGCCTTTTCCCATCCAGTTCAACGGCCATACAGTGTTATTTTTGTAATGTGTACATGACAACCATTAGCAAAAACTTTTCTCTACTTTGGACACACAGATGGTTCCAATTTCTTTCCTTATTTGTCTTTAAACCTCCACCTATATTGTTTTATGAAGATGTATTATTTTAGAATACCTCATAATAACATACTTTTGCTGATGCATGCCAAAAAACAAGAGCGGATTTGCCTTTTGAATTCAACAAAGAGGAAAATAAGAATGGATTTCATAAAGATTAATGAGTGCCTTAATGTTTTACGTTACATGAAAAAAAAAAAAAAGAAACATATATCTTGTAAAGGGATAAGTGTCCAGTAGTCAATGCTCAATGTTGAGTAAAGGCATATATATACTAAGACTGGGTAAGATTAACAAGTTTTTCCTAAAGAATAAGAGAGTTAGAAACCATTGAGCAGCTACAGAAAGGAAGCAGATCTAAGGTAAGCTATATAATAGTTTTCTTATTTTAAGTGAGACACACTTAATAGAATGCAGTATGAAATAGGGCTTTTAAGAATTAGGATGAAGAACTTTAAATCTTGCATCACACAAAATTTTCAACATCAGGTAAAATAAATATGCCTAATGATATTCTTGTGATTGGGATATGAAGGATGGATATTTACTAAGGGAAAATCGAGAGTCTCCATCTCACATAACCAGAATAATCAGAGAACTCAGGTTTTAAATTGGAAAGTCCTGTGGTTAGGCAGAATCCTTCCTCTTGTGTTTAAAACTATGTGACATCTGCTCAATTCCACTGGCTGATGCTAATTTTTAAGGTCTATGAATGCTAGCTACAACAGAGACACAGCATTTAGCTTTTTAATTTTATTACCTTATAGTTCTTATAGTGTCCACTCCCACCTTCCCCTAGCAAGAATCTTCCAGGATTATGAAAAATGATGATTTTGATTAGACACCAGTATAGGCTGTCCAAAAAACATTGTAAGCCCATAAAACTGAAACAAATAAAGAGACCATCACGTTGTAAAATACACCTTAAATGTGTAAAGACAAATTGAAACATGTTTGGAAAGTGAGTCAGGTAAGTTGTTGAAGTTCCTTCCAGCTCAGCAGTTCTGTTATTTCAAGCCATGCAGTCCAGGGACTTCTACAGTCATTAATACTCTTCAACCAAACTTTCTAACTACTGCTTTAGTAGGGATTGGCAAACCAGGACCTATGGGCCAAATCTGGCACATCGCTTATATAAAACCAAAACCAAACCCACTGCCGTCAAGTCAGTTAGTGACCCTACAGGACAGAGTAGAAGTGCCCCATAGGGTTTCCAAGGAGCGCCTGCCTGGTGGATTCTAACTGCTGAACTTTTGGTTAGCAGCCGTAGCTCTTAACCACTATGCCACCAGGGTTTCCATCACATATATAGGTAACATATTTGTAATATTTTTGTAGGACATCATGCTTGGTAAAGTAGAGGGTCAGTGAAAATGAGGAAAACCCTCAGTAAGATGGATTGATACAACAGCTACAACAATGGACTCAAACATGTCGATGATTATGAAGATGGCGCAGTTTGGGGCAACGTTCTATTATACATAAGGCATCCATGAGGTCGCAGTCAACTCGACAGCAACTAACAACAACATGTTAATATAGTTACAATACCTTAAATAGTTCAGATTTTACAATATGTCACTCATATAGGTAACATATTTTTAAACTGTCATTTTAAGTACATTTCCTTAATTTAGGATAAAGGAATAAAAATAAATACAATGAGAGAGAAATGTACAAATGAATCCTTTGCCCAGGATCAGCTGTCAATTCACCGAAACCACCTAAAGTACTACATTAGCTGGTACCATTAAAATCCCTTATGGTCAAGGACTTTAAAGTCCAGGGTTTCTGGCAGTTGATGTAGTCTATTTTATAGGACTCTAAGCTCTTCAAGGCAGTGGGCAATTTCACACAGTAGTCTAATGAGATGAGGTTTGTAAAAGCATTTAAAGCAGTAAAGAACTATGTAAAGTGGTAGTCATTGTTGTGATAGAAGTAGTAGAAGTAGGTGTTTAATAAATATTTATTGTATGAATTAAATGTTGGCTCCATTCTGAACTACGATTTTAAGAGTTTTAATTGCTAAGAAAAATATCATGCATATGAAATATCTGATTCAGATATGAAGGCCTACTGAGTTACATATAATGTGAACACTCCCCTGGTTATGTGATGCTTGGACTTTTAAGTGGGAATTTTACCCACAAAGAAATACAGTATGTGGCCCTGGGACTAAAAGATAATGGAAACTATTGAAGATGGAGATTTTTCCACTTGGGCCTGGGCACAGAATCAACTTCTAAGTTTAACTTGGTGATATTTAAAAATGCATAACATGCAAAAGTCTGTAATCATTCTGTTTCTCAGCTAGTGAAAATAGAAGTCTACAGCATAGTATGTGTCAATTTTGAAAATATAGCCAAATCAGGCCGACAAGACAAATTTTAAGTAAATAACTTCACCCATGTGTTTAGTGCCATCTATGACTCCATGCCAAATTCACTTCAAGTTCCCTTCTTCAGCAACTTCTTTTATAACATGTGCCTGCGGCTATTAACTATCTGAAGTGTTGATGAGGATAGGAAAGAAATTACTTTTATGGTTATGTTCTAAGGGGACATTTGGAATTCAACAATATGTGAAAGACCAGCTTTAGCTTGAAATAATTGGTTAAGAAAAATACCTGAACTCAAAGAAAATCGTTTAGCCATTTCAAACTCATTGAGGCAGATGTGTAAGATTAGAAATAGTAACACGATAGCAATGGAAAGAGACTAGAATGGGTTAGACTGGAAATGTATGATGAATTCTAACTGTATGAAAACATCGGGCATTTGATTTGGATGGCTAATGTGTTCTGTTCACTGAGGCATACGGTTCTTGTTTTGGTGGGGGATGCCTTCGTTTCTTCATCATTAATTATTTATTTCTGACGGACAATATTTTCATTGTATTTCCATTATCACAAAAGTCATTTCCTATCCCTCCTAACTATGAAACATTCAAATGTCTCATGCTTAAATTTATTTTTGAGAGAAATATTAATTAACAGGAACTTGTAAGTATCCACATCTTCTCAAAGTACATTGTTCCCTGCTGGTAGAAAAATTATTTAGGCAATCATCTTGTGGACAGCAACAGATAGACAGATGGATAGCTGTGGTGAAATTGACTTTGACTCATGGTGACGTTATGTACAACAGAACGAAATGTTGCCAGGTCCTGCGACATCCTCAAGATCACCGGCACGTTTTAGTACTTCTTGTGGCTATTCTGTCAATCCAACTCACTGAAGGTCTATTTCACCCTCACTGGCTCTCTACTTCACCAAACATGATATCCTCCTCTAGCAATTGTTCTCTCTCTCTGATGTGTCCAAAGTAAGTGCTTCAGACAATGTTCTGTTGTGACACGTGAAGTTTTCACTGGCTAATTTTCAGAAGTAGATCCAGAAGGCTTTCTTCCTAATCTGTCTTAGTCTGGAAGTGCCAGCGAAACCTGTTCACCATGGATGGCCCTCCTGTGTTTAAAACTATGTAACTTCTGCTCAATTTCACGGGCTAATGCTATTTCTTAAAAAATATCAGTGGCCTAGCTTCCAGTATCACAGCAACTTGAAAGTCACCACAGTATAGCAATAACACTATTCAAATGTTCATATTTATTAAAATGGTTTTTGCTGCAAACAGCTAGGTATTTGGCATTTTGTTAGTGGATGCATAAAAGATTTACTCTAGTTCAACATTTCTTCCAGAATCCTTTTTTTGCACTGTTTGCTGTTGATACTTTGTTTGTAAGGAAGTACATGGAACTCCTTCTCTTTAAGACTCTCAAGTTCACTTTTCAACCCTGAGAAATGAACCTCTTCTCTCCTTTCCCTTTCACTGTCCAATGTATTTCTTGGAATTTCTATCTCCCTCAGGTTGGTTGCACACTTTCTATCCTTACGGAAAGGAAAGCAAAACTTATTTGTAAAGGATGGAGTGCTCATTGCTGTGGTGGATCACACAGGGTGAGATAAAAGAGACAAATGTAATGTGGCCAGCATTATTGGGTGGCTAACCCAACTCAGCTCTTAACCTCTTTCTCCTTAGCCAATTCCAGCTAATGGTGGCCGTGTAACATAACACATGATCTAGAAATGTTAACGTGTGTATTTCACTTAATAAAATCAAAAGACCTTCCACCCCTCCAGAAATACTGGGGATATTATAAGGTTTTAACTCTGATCCTTCCCCATTTTATGTACTACTTTTGAGTAAGATTTTATAGAGACGTTTTTTACACCCCACAAATTAGACTTTCTTGTTGTTTTACATAGTTTCTTTAGAATTACCCACAAGTTTAGACAAATTAATTACAAATTAATTGCATTTCAGATATTCCTTCTGGAATAATTAAAATTCTTCCTGAAATATGTCCTTATATCTTTTCAAGAGAGTCTGCTGATATTACACTCTAAGATTTGTTTGAAAACGTCGATGGACATAGAATGTTAGTTTGAATGTTATTTTCTCATGTAACAAAATGGTATTTACTTATCAAATCTTCATTTCTCAACCTTTCTGTGCCAGTTTTTTAAGTTAAATATTTCTCTTCTGAGATTAAGGCTTGTCTCTCTTAAATTAGATTTTAGAAAGGAATTTTAAAACAAACAAACAAACCCCATTACCATCAAGTCGATGCCGACTCACAACAACCCTATAGGACAGAGTAGAACTGCCCCAAAGGGTTTCCAAGAAGCGGCTGGTAGATTCGAACTCCTGACCTTTTGGTTAGCAGCCATAGTGCTTAGCAACTATGCCACCAGGGCTCCAAGGGCATAATACCAAAAAAAACCCAAACCCATTGCCGTCAAGTCGATTCCAATTCATAGCGACCCTATAGGACAGAGTAAAACTGCCCCCATAGAGTTTCTGAGGAGCACCTGGTGGATTTGAACTGCCAACCTTTCGGTTAGCAGCCATAGCACTTAACCACAACACCACCAGGGTTTCCAAGGGAATAACAGAAGGGACTTTTCAGGCTAATTGGAAACCCTGATGGTGTAGTGGTTAAAGGTTGGCAGTTTGGTTTTTTATTAGGCTAATTAAATGCTTGTGCATATCAAGCTGGTGACTAACATCTTGAGGAATCACTAGTCTGGGTAGTTCTCATAATGATCTGCCTCCTGCTATTGTCTAGAAAGAGGGGAGTGGTAGCTCAGTGGTAGAATTCTCATCTTCCATGTGGAAGAACTGAATGTAATTTCTGGCCAATGTACCTCAAATGTAGCCACCATTGGTCTGTCAGTGGAAGCCTGCATGTTGCTATGATGCTGAAGAGATTTAAGCAGAGCTTCCAGATTAAGACAGACTAGGAAGAAAGGCTTGGTGATCTACTTCTGAAAAATCAGACAATGAAAACCTATGGATCACAAAGTTCTGGTCCTGTTGTGCATAGGGTCAGCTATGGCAGCTAACAACATCCTCTGGAAAGGTCACATTAGGGCATGTCCTCAGAAACTGGATTAAAGGTAGATTATCTACCTATATCTACGTCTGTATTGAGATCTGTAGGCTTATATATATTATACATAAAATGTACCATAAATTATCATTTTAGCATAGATCTTTCAAAAGAATATCAATTCTATAATTTTGTCTCTTTATTAGTTATTTTGTATTTAAGCAAATCAGCTAACAGTGATAATAACTGAAGAGAAGTCCTGGATTCAGCCATGTTTTCTTAATTACAAATTAATTATTAAAAATTCTGTTTTACCTACTAATGCATATTCAGTTTTAAATTTAAGGAGTCTTTCATCCAAATGGTTGATTCTGTCAACCTCATTTCTCTGGGGTTCTTATGACATGAATTAAAAGTTTTAGCAGTAAAAAAAGAAAACCTCTTGCTTGCTTCTAACTTCAGTAGAAAGTTCTGCTTTACACAGGAAATGAAATATGGATTGAATAGCCTCTGTAGATGGTTCTCTTCATATTGCCTCAACCTAAAAGGATCTGATTTTAATGTGAACTAAAACCATAGAATTCTTAAAACCAGAGCCCACATTTCCATTCTAGGGACTGGTTCTAATTCCTGGTAAAATCCTGGGGCCACACAATCCCGGAGAGTAGAGGCACCATCGCCTCCCGCCTCGGCACAAAGTGGGTGGTTTGGACAAAAAATTAAGTGATTCACTCCTTACTAAAGGAAACTAAGAAGCCATCTCCCCTTAAAAATCCTTCTTCTACCTAAAAGGTAATGCTTGGAATCTTCAAATTAAGATTCAATCTCAATTTAAAGGATGGATCTTGGTTAGAGTACAAATTCCCTGGAAGCCAAATACTTTCAAAGAGCTCTTTATACTTTGTATCTTAATATTAGTGAGTTTCAGATACTTTTCTGAAAGTGGGTTTTAGAAAAAGGGAGAAGAGTCTATGGGAAATAAGCATCTCAGAGGCTTTAGGAGAAGGTCCCTGCGTGGCATAAATGGTTAAGTGCTAGGCAACCAATGGAAAAAAGGTACTTCCAAAAGATCACAGCCATTGAAAACCACATGGACAGCCCTTCTACTCTGGAACACACAGGGTTGCATGAGTCAGAACTGACTGGGTGGCAACTGATTTATTTTTTATCCTCAAGGAAAGACTAGGAGGCAAGGTGTTAAAGCAAATTTCTCCTTCATCACAATCGTATCAGAGCATGCCCAGATATTCACTCATTCATTCATTTCGCTCACTTTAATTTGGTACCTACTATATTCCAGGCAGTGCTAAGCACTGGAGGTACACAAATGAACACATTATTATTTTCTGTTTTTAGGAATCTTATTCTAGTGGAGGAGACAGAAACCAACAATTAAAACACTTAGTGACAAACGTGTAAGAGGAGATTGTACAGGATTCCACAGGAGTATTAAGTAAAACAGAAAGACTACATTTACCTGCACACGATTTTTTGAGTTAGCGTCTTTATTTATAGGAACATGAGAACGATTAGTGTAATGCACACTGAATCCAGTCAACCATTGCTGGCCTGACATTACCAGCTCTAGGAATGCCTTACCACATTTCTTCTCTGAAGCTCTGCTGCTAACAACGTTTAAAATATTTTAATATCTGGTCAAGTCAGCTGTTCTGACAGCAGTTGATCTGCTGAATGTCAGATCTGTTCACTCCGGAATTTAATGGGTTTTAATAGGGTTGGGGATGGGATAAATCTAAATAATACTTGAGTAATTGTTTACCAATTTAGCTTTTTATATTTTGGTTGAATAGAAGGCATTTATATCTCTAAACAGAGATTTACATCATGGGCATGAAGGCAGCCTCACTATTCATTTCATAGATTACATATAATATGTCTTGACACAATCTGGGGAATTTGAAGGTAAAGTCGACACTCCATCATTTGCTTGCACAGTTGTGTCTTTTCCTAAGCTGAACAACTTAAGCAGGGGATGATTATCGATGTTAACTTTGACGCTGCTGACATTTGTCACTTTATGCCATAACCTTAACATTATTTAAGCACGTGTGGAAGGGCTTCCTGATTGTTCAAAGCACAGCCTAGAATTCTGAAATGTACAGGCTCCTGTAACATTTGCTCCATCAGCAATCAACACATCAGATTTTCTTTGAGAGGTAAATATTATGTGTCATGTTCCATAGGGGTAAACATTAAGAATGACTATGACAAGGTCTTTGATAATTTTTTTCCTATTATTCCTTTGTTTTAGAGGTTACTCACATCAGAAGCAAAATCGGCTGTGAATTTCTCTTTGTCCTTCATCAATCAAAGCTGATCAATTACAAGACCAGCAGAACTGGATCACAACTCCAAGCTACATGGTCATATTACACTCATATTATTACTAAAAGCCACATCTATATTCCAAACTGGGATACTATAACCCCTTTGTCATTTTCCAATAAAAAGACCATACCAAATAGGCCGAGCACACCGTAATTAGCAGCTGGCAGAGAAAGCTGTAAATCTGTATGAGTTCTGAACGATTTGCTTACATTGTTGCTTTGTTGACAAATGATGCTGTACATGTTAATGTTCCTGAAATGTCCCCATTGCACCTGACGTGCCAATAAATGCCAGCCAGCTGTATGAATTATGGAAATAAGATTTTTGTTTATGAAGGTATCCCAGACATTTATTTTACAGCATTCCTCTCGACAGATTTAATGTCTGAAGTTACATTGAGAAGATATTTGCTACCTGACATAATGGATAATGGAAACTTTAAAGGCTCTTTTTTCCTCCTTTTAATGATGAGATTAATACAACCACACATGCACACACATGCACACACACATATATATATTTTAACATTTACCTTAGGACTTCAAAATTTGCTCTTAATTTTTAAACAACACACATTTCCTTTTAAGGGTTAAATCATGTATCAATTTCCAATTAAGACATTTAGTGAGTGAATATTTAGAAGCATATACTGGCAATTTTAACTGCCATTCTAATCATTCTTATAGTGTGGATGTGAATAGATAGCATATAAATATTTTGTATGGATTATATTATTTTGCATTTGCTAATCTATTAATTGTTGGTCTAAAAGAGCTTTACTTGTGAGTATTTCTTTTGTATATCTGGGGAGTGTTTAAAATAAGGCTCTGTAAACAGTCGGTATGCAATAAATAATTTTATTTAAATGTACTTTAAACTATATATTCTATGGCTGGGGATCCCTTACAGAGGCTCAAATGTCCCCTGGACTTTGTCTCATTGCCCACTGCACCATTTAAACCTTTGTTCATATGAGAGACTTAATTAATACAGTATTAAAGAACTCTCACATGAGATAAAAATTATCTGATCTTATAAAATAACCACTAGTTTTGAACCCTATAAACATAACAATAATTCAGTCATACTAATGTAAAAGCCCTTTCTTCTAATATCAGAATGAAATTTGTAATTCTCAGATGTGAATGTCAATCTTCTCAAGTTTTAATCTTTGAAATATTTGTGTGATAAAACCCGTCAAGCGGATTCCGACTCATAGGGACTATAGCAACCCTACAGGGGAGAGCAGAACTGGCCCATAGGGTTTCCAAGGCTGTAATCTTTATGAAAGCAGACTGCCACATCTTTCTCCCGCAGAGTAGCTAGCAGGTTCCAACTGCTGGCCTTTGGGTTAGCAGCCAAGTGCTTAACCACTGCACCATCAGGGTCCCTCATTCGTGTGATAGAGGCTCACAACTATCCTTGAATTATTCTACATTGCCATAGGTCAATGTTGGTAGCTGGCATCAAGTTGGCTCCGGAATCATGGCAACCCCACGGACAACTAAACAAAATGCTGCCCAGTCCTTTGCCATCTCTACGATCTGTTGTGGATCTATGGATTGTAATCCATAGAGTTTTCATTGGCTGATTTTCAGAAGTAGATAGCTAGGCCTTTCTTCCTAATTCATCTTAGTCTGAAAGCTTCAGTGAAAACTGTTCAGTGTCATAGCAACACATAAGTCTCCAATGATGGATGGGTGGTGGCTGTGCATGAAGTGCATTGGCCGGGAATCAAACCCAGGTCTTCCACATAAGAAGATGGGAGAATTCTACTACTGAATCACCATGCCTCATGCCACAGGTCGAAAGAGCTTTAAAACTATGATTTCTGGGCCCCAGCCATATTTGTATTTTCAGGTTCAATGCTGAAGAATGGATTGAATCAGTACCTAAAACAGCTGATACTATGTGTCCAATAAGCATTTGAGTTTGAACACCGAACTCCAAATGATTTGCCATATCACATGGCTTATGTTTTATGAAAGAGATCAATAAGTGGAGGCTAACTAACCCTCTCTGAGTGGCTGGTTGCATGATTTTTACCTGCTTGCCCAAATAAAGTTTTTTTGTTTAATTGATTTACATATACATATATAAACATATATATGTATACATATATCCACACACACACATATATATACATACAGGCCAATGTGCTTTGTCCACAGAAATGTTTGACATACCTCTTCATACTCTTTTCAAGATTTCCATGCTACCTGTCATGGATTGAATTGTGTCTCCCCAAAACATGTGTCAAATTGGCTAGGCCATGATTCCCAGAACTGTGTGACTGTCCATCATTTTGTCATCTGATGTGATTTTCCTACATGTGGTAAATCCTACCTCTATGATATTGATGAGGTGGGATTAGAGACAGTTATGTTAATGAGGCCGGACTCAATCTACAAGATTAGGTTGTGTCTTGAGTCAATCTCTTTTGAGATACAAAAGAGAGAAGCAAGCAGAGAGACAAGGGGGCCTCATACCACCAAGAAACAAGAGCCAGGAGAATAGCATGTCCTTTGGACCCGGGGTCCCTGTGCTGTGCTGAGAAGCTCCTCAACTGGGGAAGACTGAGGACAAGGACCCCCCACCGCCGCCGGAGCCAACAGAGAGACAAAGATATCCCTTGGAGTTGGCACCCTGAATTCGGACTTCTAGCTTCCCAGACTATGAGAGAATAAATTTCTCTTTGTTAAAGCCATCAACTTGTGATACTTCTGTTATAGCAGCACTAGATGACTAAGACACTACCTAATATCTTAAGCAGCAGTAGGAGAAAAAAAAGATGCTTTATGGAACTCTGAACAATGGTGCCTGTAGGATAATTAATATAAATAAGGAGGAAAGTCAAATCACATTTCTGGCCATAGGCGATTCCACTCCGATGATTCTTCCCCTACAAAAGAATCCAGATGGCAAAAATGATGCTTACATAAATGCTGGCTACAGGTCAATTCTTTTGGTTCACATTGGCTACAAAAGAAATGACACTCACATTTATATATTAACTGTTTCACAGATTTTGTGTGAAGAGTTAGTTAAGAGTCCATAGGCCTCTTGTGTTCAAAGAGTTAACTCTCCAACTCTTAACATAGCTGTTTCAGTCTGTATTTGCTCAAAGGAGGACTAAGGATAATGTGCAGCAGAGGAACAATGTAAGGAGACCTGGACTGTATCTCTGTCCTCACTATACCTGCACGATGGGAAACACAGGGCTCCAGGCTCCACTCTCCATTCTTTTTCACGTGCATGGAATTCATTGAAACTAATGGGAAGGAAATTATAGTCGTCTCACAGGTCTCCTAACTACAGGTTTCTGTGTGGATAAATTTAACTTGTCAAGGTTCCTTACAGAATGACACAGGAAAGTCAAATAGTCAACTAAGAATAGCTGGAAAATCTAAAAGTATTCAATTCCCTCGTTTCAGTTAAATAAAACCAGATACATCATAAGCAAAGATCAGAGTTTGACTGGAGATTTTCCAAAATGATACTGTAATTTCTTAACTGAGTTTTGAAGTTAAACACACACAAAGTGATAAATATTTGGAAAAATAAAGGCATTTCATTTGATTACATCAGAGTATGATTTTTAAAAATGAATAGTTTATAAATAAATCTCTTCACCTACTACCCTAGGTTCTTAAATTGAAATTTATCTTTGCTAAAGATTGACATTAGAAAAAAACTAGAGAAATTACTGAATAGTTTTTTTACTATCATTCAGAAACAGTATATCCTACATAACTATCGAATCTACTAGTATTTGAAACAGAGAAATGGACTATGCTGCTTTATTGGGGCAAGTGATAAAAGACAGTTTCTTCAAACACAAATCTTTGTTTAAGTATTTATTGCCTTGTTTATTTATTTATTTATTTTATACTACCTTTTTATTGTACTTTAGATGAAAGTTTACAGGACAAACTAGTTTCTCATTAAACAGTTAGTACACATATTGTTTTATGACATTGGTTAACAACCCCATGATAAGTCAACAGTCTCCGTTCTCAACATTGGATTTCCTATTACCAGCTTTCCTGTCCCCTCCTGCCTTTTAGTCCTTGTCCCTGGGCTGTTGTACCCCTTTAGTCTCATTTTGTTTTACGGGCCTATCTAATCTGGCTGAAGGGTGAACCTCAGGAGTGACTTCATTACTGAGCAAAAAGGGTGTCCAGGGGCCATACTCTCAGAGTTTCTCCGGTCTCTGTTAGACAAGTGAGTCTGGTTTTTTTTTTGTGAGTTAGAATTTGTTCTACATTTTTCTCCTGTTCTGTCAGAACAGTCAGTGGTGGTAGCCTGGCACCATCTAGTCGTGCTGGACTCAGTCTGTTGGAGGCTGTGGTAGATGTGGTCCATTAGTCCCCTAGTCCCTTGTATCTTTAGTTTTCTTCATTCTTCCTTGCTCCTGAAGGGGTGAGACCAGTGGAGTATCTTAGATGGCCGCTCACAAGCTTTTAAGACCGCAGACGCTACTCACCGAAGTAGAATGTAGAACATTTTCTTTATAAACTATGTTATGTCCATTCAGCCAGATGTTCCCCAAGACCATGGTCCCCACAGCCCTCCGCCCAGCAATTCAGTCCCTCAGGGAGTCTGGATGTGCCTATGGAGCTTCCATGACCTTGCCTCAAACAAAAACCTTTATCAAAATAGAGTTATAAAAAATTTTATCCCAGAAACATATACATAGTAATGATACTACTATTACTAACTGCTTTGTATCTAATTTACTTTTATATCTAAACCTCATGATGTGGGAAGTATTATTAGCTCTGTTTTACAGATGAGGAAGTAGAGTTCAGAGGTGTTAAGTAACCTACTCAAGGCCATGCTGCTTTTACACAGTACAGGCAGAATTTACCTCAAAACACTGGGATTCCAGAGCCCACATGGAAAGCACGTATTGTTTTGTGCCTAGAAATTAAATGTGCTTATGGCCACCATCTAATTTTGCCTGTATATTGCATGCATATTGGAAGCTTTGTTGAGAAATGGAAAACAAAGTCAAATGGATTGGGGAAGTGGGTCCTTTGGATAGGATGGGTGCGGGTAGGCAATGCTCAGTGGCAGAAATAATTCATAAGGTATCTGCGGACACAGCGAGCTGCGAGTGGTGCACTAAATGTGTACTTTTGTAAACTTACCAAAACAGTTTTTTTTCCCCCAGCTCTTGCATAACTGTGATATCCTAAATTCACACAGTCATCATTAGGAAAGCAAAACCCTGGATTGGATTACTAATTTTTGTGAGTGAATAGCTCAAAGGTAAATATAAATCACAAAATTAAAACATGTGCTTCAAAAATGAGATTATTATCTGCAATAGGTATTGAATCAAGAGGGAGCAAAGGTGTATTGTTGCTATTTCAAATAGTTCACTCTTACTGATTTATATATATATATATATACACATATACGTGTTTACATATATATATATATAGGTGCCCTGGTGGCATAGCGGTTAAGAGCTCTGCTGCTAACCCAGAGGTCAACAGTTCAAATCCACCAGTCACTCTTTGGAAACCCTACGGAGCAGTTCTACTCTGTCCGATAGGGTCGTTATGAGTCGGAATCGACTGGACGGCAATGGGTTTATATATATATATGTATATATATTTATATATGTATGTATATGTATTTATATATCTATAAAAAACTAGTAAGAGTGAACTATTTGAAATAGCAACAATACAAACTCATAAAAAGCACAGCTATAAATCATACATACACAACCTCTAATTTTTTGTCAATTAACCAGATATATTCAGCTACAAATATTCATTCAATAAACATCTATTGAGGACCCAAGTAATGTATTAGATGACACTGGTGACAAAATAAAGGACATACCACGCTGTCAAGTATAAGGAGCTCTGGTGGTGCAATGGTTAAGTGCTTTGCTGCTAACCAAAAGACTGGTGGTTCGAACCCACCAGCTGCCCCACGCGAGAAAGATGTGGCAGTCTGCTTCCATAAAGATTACAGCCTTGAAAACCCTATGCGGGTAGTTCTACTCTGTCCTATAGGGTTCCTATGAGTTGGAATCGACTTATGGCAACTTTTTTTTTCCCAATAGGCAAAAGAAAGATGTGGAACCAGCAAAAGAGACCTTTAGGGCCCTTTTAAACTCTTGAGTCAGTGTCTTGAGGCAGAAGCAGACAAAAAAAGGCAGTAGAAGATGACAGATGCTTGGGTAGGATAAACATGAATGTAAATTTATTAAACAGTGTAGGGACACTGCCTAAAACAGAAAGCAGAGGGATTAAACTGGGCAGGAAAGAAGAGACTCAAGAGTCATTTATTGTTCAACACAGTACAGGTGATGTTTCCCTGTGGGAGACTTTCGGATGGGCATGCTCTGGGTGTGTACAATCCTATCTAACTAACTGGAAGTCCACACCTTTCTCTTCCTCTCAAGAAAGCAAATTCAGAAGCAATAGAGTGTGCCATTTTAAGTGGGAAAACCTTGAGTTTCCTCCAATTTATTTAGACCTTAACTTGAAAACATAAGTACTTAGAGCTATTGAGATGGCTGCTCCAGAATGTTATGAAGAGCAGAAAGCCAAAAAGAGGGGCTGGGCAGCAGGTGCCTGGTGCTCCAGAGCGCCAGTCCAAAAGGGTCAGTATAATATCACTTAACATATAATGAGAGGGGATAATTTATATTACTAGAACTTCTCTTAGGAGGAGAACTACATATGGTGTTTTGAAAAGCTGTTTAGAAAGGGGAGGGAGTTTGAAACTCTCTGTGGTTATGCTTGAGTAAAAACAAAACACTGTTAAATTGTCTTCTTAAGAGGGTGAGTCCAGCTAAGAGCAAGGCTTTTGATTTGTTGAATGGGGTCTAAGAGTTGAGGTGCTGACAACAAAAGACTTCTTTTCTGCTCTTCTATCACCCAACCATTGGTCTTGTCTCTAAAATTTGTTCAATAAATATTTAAAATATATTAGTTTGATGAAGTGACAAGGTATTAGCTTGCTCTGGAGGTCAAATGATAAGTTTGTCCATAGTCTCTACCCAGTCCTGATGAAGGGGCTAGTATTCAAGAAACTGCTATGAGAGAGGGACAATAAAGAAAGGAAGTGTCTTGTATTTGGAAAGGATACAGTCAACTAAAGGAAGGAAGATTTGAAAAAGAGTAGACTGTTCAATTTGTTTAAATTAATTCATTAGAGAGGAAGAGGTTTTTTTTTTTTTTTTTTTTTCTTCCCCAGAAGTATGTTCGGCAAGATCAAAACACAATGACACACCAAATGGTCAGCAGTAACTCTAAAGCATGATGAGAAGGTAGGCAGCAGTGAAGGTAGGGAGTGGAACAACTAGGATGGAAATAATGAGAATGTTGACACAGTGTGAAGAATGTAACCAATATCACTGAATACTGTATGTAGGAATTGTTGAATGGGAACCAGTTTTGCTGTGTACACCTTCATGAACATTACAATAAAAAAAAAAAAATACAAGAACACAAAATTTATTAGTCCAGAGGAACTTGGGTCTTAGATTATTTCCTTTGAAAGGTATCTGAGTTAGTTCCTTGAAAATAAACCCAAATCAGTAAAGACGGAAAAATAGGGAAACACAACAACACTAACAACAAAAATCCTCAATCTTCAATGAAACAAAAAATAGCTTCAAACCATAACCTGCCATGTGTACTAGAAAATACTGTGAAGTCTGCACCAAAGTGAGGAGATAATCTGAGAGCTAACACAAACTTCACAAATGGGAAAGGAAAGAGGTTTTCCTAAAAGGGTGATAATCCTGAGAATAATATCTGATGATTTGATTAGAGTGC
Source organism: Trichechus manatus latirostris (assembly GCF_000243295.1). Taxonomy (NCBI): domain Eukaryota; kingdom Metazoa; phylum Chordata; class Mammalia; order Sirenia; family Trichechidae; genus Trichechus; species Trichechus manatus. The sequence goes on along the minus strand of NW_004443969.1, from coordinate 19,012,125 downwards.
CAGGCCATTGGAATGGGTGGGTCCTATGAGTAAAGAAATACTCTAGAAATTTTAATGGCACAGAAAATCAGGGAAGGTGGCACTGTAGGTAAAACCATTCTATTGTCTATTCCCCAGTCTCCTAGCTTGGGAAAAGTGCTAAAGGGGAAGCTACATGAAGACAGAATTTGTTAGCTTCCAACATAGGGAGCTATATAGCTGAGAGAGAGAGAGAGAGAGAGAACAAGCACTTTGAATCATCTTATTCAAGGATTAGTAGTAATCAGGGAAAAATAAGTAGTGATTACAAAAAGCAGCATGGGATCTTTGCTAAGACCTTAGTAAAACTGGTAGAAGGCTATATATCACAAGAGGAATTATCTAAGAACCAGGAGACAAGTTCAGTCAAATAGTAATCTATAGTTTCAAATAAATTATTTATTATATGGTGTCTTAGTTACCTTGTGCAGCTATAACAGAAATATCACAAGTGGATGACTTTAACAAACAGAAGTTTATTCTCTCACAGTCTAAGAGGCTAGAAGTCTGAATTCAGGGTGCTAGATCAAGGGGAAGGCTTTCTCTCTCTGTGGGCTCTGAGGGAAGGTCTTTGTCATCAATCTTCCTGGTCAAGGGGCTTCTCAGTGCAGGAACCCTGGGTCCAAAGGACATCCTACTCTCCTGGCTCTTGCTTCTTGGTGGTATGAGGTTCCCCTGTCTCTCTGCTCACTTCTCTCTTTTGTATCTCAAAAGAGACTGACTCAAGACACAATCTAATCTTGTAGATTGAGTCTGGCCTCATTAACATAACTGCCACTAATCCCACCACTTCATCAACATCATGGAGATAGAATTTACAACACACAGAAAAATCACATCAGAACACAATAATGGGAATCATGGTCTAGCCAAGTTGACAAACATTTCTGGGGAACACAATTCAATTCATGACATATGGTATATAAAAAAAACAGTTTAAAGAAGAGCTATATATACACATCGTATTTTTACGCAAATAAAGTGCGCCTTCTATGTTTGCCAAACGCTCCCTCTCCTCACGAGGTATTTCAGTGAGTCACTATACTATTTTTTTTTTTACAGCAACATGTTGGCAGATAAATGTAGAAGGCACGCATTATTTGTGTAAAAATATGGTATTCAAAAAGATGAACAGAAAATTGATAGTGCTCAGGAAACAAATGGAATAGAAAAAAAATCCCTACAAATGTCAAGCAGAAGTAACACAGAATACACATGATTGAAAACACAGAATGGAACATAACTAGAAGAAATCATACAAAATAAAAAGGACAAGACTAAAGACATAAAAATATATGTATATGTATAAAGGCAATGACAATACAGAAGACATATACAATTAGTGTTCTTGAAAAAGAGAATGGAACAAATGGAATATTAAAATTTAAAGATATAATAAAAGAAAAGGTGTTTTAAATAGAGAAAGGCTTGAATCTGCTTACTGAAAGACACACCTAGTTTCAGGAAATATTAAGAACAATTAAGATGGCCTATGCTGGTAGAGTTACTAAACTTTAAAGATAAAGGAAAAGCTATATGGTTTTCCAGGCAGCACAGGTAAATTATAAAAAAGGAGAGAAAAAAGTTGGCCTCAGAATACTCCACAGCATCACTCAGTGCCAAATGAAAAGGTGTACAAAATTCAAAGAAATACATCAGTCTATAAGGAGCTGGTTAAGTGTTTGGCTGCCAACTGAAATGCAGGGGGTTTAAATCTACTAGCAGCTCCATGAGAAAAAGCTTGGTGATCTGCTCCTGTAAAGATTACAGCCTAGGAACTCTATGGGGCAATTCTTTGTCCTATAAGGTCACTATGAGTTAGAACTGACTTGACAGCACACAACAACAACAACTTACCTATCTATCTATAAACCAGTTGCCACAGAGTAGACTACAACTCACCTAGATCTAGATCTAGATTCATATCCATATCTACGATTTCATGCCATGATGTGTTGGTTTTCAAATACAAAGACCAGATACAGACATTGTCAAGCATTCAAAAACTTGGCAATAGCCTTCCAATGACCCTTCTTGGAAAAAGAATTGGATAATGAAGCCCAGTAAATTAACAGAAAATTAAAACAAAGCACTTGAGAATGAAGAAACTTGGTAATATGATTAGGGTAAGCATGGATTCCTTTGCAACATAGAACTAAGACTAACCAACATTGGGGATATGGCTGCAAATGTAAATGTTAACTTTGTCAATAGTAAAATCCTAAGTAAACTGGAAGACCATCTGTAAGGAAGCATGCCTGTGCTAATTTCCTTATAACCAAGTACCATCACACGTCTGTCAATTTGTTGTCCTGTGGTAGCTTGAGTGTTGCTGTGATGCTGGAAGCTATGTCACCAGTATTCAAATACCAGCAGGGTCACCCATGCTGGACAGGTTTCAGCAGAGCTTCCAGACTAAGAAAGAATAGGAAGACGGACCTAGTAGTCTACTTCTGAAAACACTGGCCAGTGAAAACCTTACGAATAGCAGAACACTGTCTGATATAGTGTGGAAGGTGAGCCTCTCAGGTTAGAAGGCACTCAAAATATGACTGGGGAAGAGGTGCTTCCTCAAAGTGGAGTCAACCTTAATGATGTAGCTGGAGTCAAGCTTTCGAGACCTTCATTTGCTGATGTGGCATGACTCAAAATGAGAAGAAACAGCTGCAAACATCAATTAATAACTGGAACGTGCAATGTAGGAAGTATGAATCAAGGAAAATTGGAAGTCATCAAAAATGAAACGGAACACACAAAGATCGATACTCTAGGCATTAGTGAGCTGAAATGGACTGGTATTGGCCATTTTGAATCAGACAATCGTATGGTCTACTATGCCAGCAATGACAAATTGAAGAGGAACGGTGTTGCGTTCATCATCAAAAAGAGCATTTCAAGATCTATCCTGAAGTACAACACTGTCAGTGACAGGATAACATCCATATGCCTACAAGGAAGACCAGTTAATATGACTATTATTCAAACTTATGCACCAACTACTAAAGCCAAAGGTGAAGAAACTGAAATTTTTTACCAGCTTCTGCAGTCTGAAACTGATTAAACATGCAATTAAGAGGCATTGATAATTACTGGTGATTGGAATGTGAAAGTTGGAAATGAAGAAGAAGGATCGATAGTTGAAAAATATGGCCTTGGTGATGGGAATGATGCTGGAGATTGCATGATAGAATTTTGCAAGATCAATTACTTTTTTATTGCAACTAGCTTTTTTCAACAACATAAATGGCGACTATACACATGGACCTCACCAGATAGGAAAAACAGGAATCAAATCGACTACATCTGTGGAAACAGATGATGGAAAAGCTCAATATCATCAGTCAGAACAAGGCCAGGGGCCGACTGCAGAACAAGACTATCAATTGCTCATCTGCAAGTACAAGTTGAAGCTGAAGAAAATTAACACAAGTCCATGAGAGCCAAAATATGACCTTGAGTATATCCCACCCGAATTTGGAGACCATCTCAAGAATTGATTTGACCCACTGAACACTAATAATCGAAGAACAGACAAGTTGTGGGAAGACATCAAGGACATCATGCATAAAGAAAGCAAAAGGTCATTAGAAAGACAGGAAAGAAAGAAAAGACCAAAATGGATGTCAGAAGAGACTCTGAAACTTGCTCTTGAACACAGAGAAGCTAAAGTGAATAGAAGAAACGATGAAGTAAAAAAGGTGAACAGAAGACTTCAAAGGGCAGCTCGAGAAGACAAAATAAAATATTATCACGAAATGTGCAAATACCTGGAGATAGAAAACCAAAAGCGAAGAATATGCTTGGCATTTCTCAAACTGAAAGAAGTGAAGAAAAAATTCAAGGCTCAAGTTGCAATTCTGAAGGATTCTAAGGGCAAAATATTGAATGAAGTAGGAAGCATCAAAAGCAGATGGAAGGAATACACACTCACTGTACCAGAGACAACTGGTTGATGTTCAACCATTTCAGGAGGTAGCATATGATCAAGAACTGATGATACTGAAGGAAGAAGTCCAAGCTGCAGTGAAAGCACTGGAGAAAAACAAAGCTCCAGAAATTGACGAAATACCAGTTGAGGTGTTTCAACAAACTGATGCAGCACTGTAGGTGCTCACTCGTCTATACCAAGAAATTTGGAAGACAGCTACCTGGCCAACTGACTGGAAGAGATCCATATTTGTGCCGATTACAAAGAAAGTTGATCCAACAGAATGTGGAAATTACTGAACAATATCATTAATATCACAAGGGGATAATGCGTGGTTTAAAGTCAGGAAAGGTGTGCGTCAGGGTTGCATCCTTCCACCGTACTTATTCAATCTGTATGTTAAGCAAATAATCCAAGAAGCTGAACTCTATGAAGAAGATTGGTGGAAGACTCATTAACAGCCTGGGATAAGCAGATGACACAACCTTGCTTGCTGAAAGTGAAGAGGACTTGAAGAACTTACTGATGAAGATCAAAGAGTACAGCCTTCAGTATGGATTACACCTCAACATAAAGATAACCAAAATCCTCACAACTGGACCAATAAGCAACATCATGATACATGGAGAAAAGACTGATGTTGTCAATGATTTCATTTTACTTGAATCCACAATCCACACTCATGGAAGCAGCAGTCAAGAAATCAAACAAGCTACTGCGTTGGGAAAATCTGCCACAAAAGATCTCTTTAAAGGATTAAAAAGCAAAGATGTCACTTTTAGGACTAAGGTGCATCTGACCCAGGCCATGATAGCCTCAACTGCCTCATATGCACGCGAAAGCTGGACAATGAATAAGGAAGACTGAAGAATTGATACCTGTGAATTATGGTGTTAGTGAAGAGTACTGAATATACCATGGACTGCTAGAGGAACGACCAAATCTGTCTTGGAAGAAGTACAACCAGAGTGCTTTCTTGGAAGTGAGAATGGAGAGGCTTCGTCTCACATACTTGGACATGCTATCAGAAGGGACCAGTCCCTGGACAAGGACATCACGCTTGGTAAAGCAGAGGGTCAGCAAAAAAGAGGAAGATCCTTGACGAGATGGACTGACACAGTGGCTGCAGCAATGAGCTCAAACCTAACAATGATTGTGAAGATGGCGCAGGACCGGGCTGTGTTTCGTTCTGTTGTACATAGAGTCCTTTTGAGTTGGAATAGGCTCAACGGTACCTAACAGCAGCAACGACGAGTACCAAAACAGTTCATAAAAATCTGGTCTAAAATGGAAGCAATCTTTTTAAGGACTTCAAATTTCTTAATATTTTTCTTAAGGTTAGGTATCTTTTAGACATTAATGTTTCTTGGGTCAGATGAACATTTATTGACGTTCAGCCATGTTTTCAAGCTCAGTTCGATTTCTTTTTCTTCAAATTCAAGTAAAACTAAACATAAAACTTTTCACTAAGTAATAATTTGTGTGGCACATCATATTTTTACGTCTGTCTATCCATTTCTATCCATCTGTCTACATCAGTGGGTCAAGACCCATGTAGAATGCTATTCCCTAAATATAATTTACGTGTTTATTTATGGAGTAAGAGGTGACATTACTTTTTTTTTTTATATTTCTGTATCACTCAAATTTTTGTAACAATTATTTAACATTTTAAATAAAAATGTCTTTGAATAGTCATTTTAAAAACAGTAAGATGGCTGCATAAGATCAGGGTTGAGGTGTTTTTATCATTCTCCTGTCAGTGAATACAATTATAAAGAAAATGCATGGGGCTAAGCAAACCACTGCATTCTTTTAGTTTTAGTTGTCTGTGGTACTGTGAACTTCTTGTGGGATCTGACTTGCATTTGTTTAAATTTAGAAAGGACATTTTAAATCTCAGGATGAATTCTTAACACCTAGTATATTTCTGAACCATCTCTGTGTGTCTTTATCAGTATGCTTAGGGAATGTAAAATTCTGTTAATGGCAAAAAGTAAAATACAAATACAAAGATAGCTGCTAGCTATTCCAAACTCAACTATAAATTATTTGTGACTGTTTGGAATTAAAGATTTTACCTGACTGTATTTTATTTTCAAAAATATTCAGGTGTTTAGGTTTCAATCTTGCAACCGAGAATAAGAGATGTATAACCTAAATTATTCACATCCATAAAATTGCTCTGGTGAATTACAGTGTGGCTTCAATTGGTTTCTGTGGATATGTGCAATGTGTCTATATATACTGTCAGATTTTTAAATACTCTAATTATTGAGATTACAGTGATAATGTTATTCTCTTCTAGAGTTTAAATTTACCAGGATGCCCCAAATGAACAGATAGTGAATATTCAGATGTCAATGAAGGCTTGGTCTATACTCCTAATTTTTCAGTATTCCTTGCATCTACCCTGTTAGCACAGCCTTATTCAGTGTTTTTTGAACACTTACTCTCATGACATTCACCTCTCGAAATATCTAACTTCACTAGAATGTGTATGTTTAACAGGTCAAACAATGGGAACTGTAACTCTTGGGTGGCATTTTCTCATATTGTATGTACTCATCTATCTGTGAATGGCGAAGACAAATTAAAGTGTTTTCTTTTTAAATTCTAAAATTTCAATTTTATTTAGCAATGGCTCACTGAACATTGTTTTTTTAAATTTTATTGTTGTACTTTAAGTGAAAGTTTACAATTCAAGTTAGTCTCTCATACAAAAACTTATACATATATTGTTATGTGATCCTAATTGCTCTCCCTATACTGTGACAGCACATTCCTCCTTTCCACCCCTGATTTCCTGGGTCCATTCAATCAGCTCCTGACCCTCTCTGCCTTCTCATCTCACCTCTGGACAGGAGGTGCCCATTTAGTCTCATGTATCTACTTGAGCTAAGAAGCACACTCTTCACGAGCATCATTTTATGTCCCATAGTCCAGTCTAATCTTCGTCTGAAGAGTTGGCCTTGGGAATGGTTTTAGTGTTGGGTAGACAGAAAGTCCAGGGACCATGCTTTCCAGGGTTCCTCCAGTCTCAGTCAAACCATTAAGTCTGGTCTTTTTACTGGAATTTGAGTTCTGCACTCCACTTTTCTCCTGCTCCATCAGGGACTGTCTGTTGTGTTCCCTGTCAGGGCAGTCATTGGTGGTAGCCGGCCACCATCTAGCTCTTCTGGTCTCAGGCTAATGAAGTCTCCGGTTTATGTGTCCCTTTCTGTCTCTTGGGCTAATACTTTCCTTGTGACTACTTCATTCTCCTTTACTCCAGGTGCATTGGGACCAATTGATGCATCTTAGATGGCCATTTGCTAGCTTTTAAGACCCCAGACGCCACTCACCAGAGTAGGATGCAGAACATTTTCTTAATAAACTTTGTTATGCCAATTGACCTAGATGTTCCCTGAAACCATGATCCCCAGATCTCCGCCCCTGCTACTCTGTCCCTCGAAGTGTTTGGTTGTATCCAGAAAACTTCTTACCTTTGGTTTAGTCTAGTTGTGCTGACTTCACCTGTAGTGTGTGCTGTCCTTCCCTTCACCTTAGGTAATTCTTGTCTGCTATCTAGTTAAATATTCTAAGTAAAAAATACAGTTTAATTAAAATTGTGAGAAATGGCAGGAGAAATGGTTTTCTGAACTAATAAGTTTCGACTCTGACTCATAGCGACCCTATAGGATAGAGTGGAACTGCCCCATAGGATTTCCAAAGAGTGCCTGATGGATTTCAACTGCTGACCTTGTGATTAGCAGAAGAGCTATTAACCACTATGCCACCAGGGGTCCTAAAAATGAGTAGTAGACATTTAACTATAAATAAATTATCTTGTGGTAATCAGTTCCAATATAAAAAAATAAAACATTGGAAAACTCTCTTTTATTAATAATTATTAGTAAATACAAGAATTGCTAGTTTATCTTTGCTCGAATAGGGCCTTCCAGTAAGGAGCCCTGGTGGTGCAGTGCTCAACTGCTCGGCTGCTAACCGGAAGGTCAGTGGTTCGAACCCACCAACTGCTCCTCAGGAGAAAGGCGTGGCAGTCTGCTCCCGTAAAGGTAACTGCCTTGGAAACCCCATGGGGCAGTTCTCGTCTGTCTTACAGGGTCACTACGAGTTGTAATCCACTCAACGACAATGGGTTATGGGTTAGGGCCTTCCAGTATTAGCTCCAAAGTTGATCTCCATTATCAAGTAAATAAACTAAGACAAAATCTTAGAAATGTCCTTAACAGAACCTAGCTCCCAACATTCATTTTAGAGTTTTCTAGGAATTCAGAAGTACTTGTATAAACAGATTCTATTAACTAAATCCATCTACCTTTCTGACTCTTTTTTTTTTTTATGAGTGCAAGTAACATTTATCATGAGTAACTTGACTTTCTATAAAAGTAATAGTTCATAAAAATCTGTAAAACTACTACTGGGAACAAACAAATTAAACAAATAACAATGTAATATAATAAAGCTGCTGCTGTCCTCCTCTGGTAGAAGAATGGTTACTTGTGTGGGACTAATATGTCTTGCTGAAACAATTTTAAATAATATGTAACATATGGATTCAACTTTTATTATTCTTCTAAAAGAAGACAATTATATTTATGTGATAAACTGTTCAGTGTTAGTAGCATGATGTTTATATTATCGGCCACTTAAATAATCTTTGACATGCTTCTATGTGGATCAGCAGCCAGTTTCTCTTGAAAGACCTTACTATGTAAACCCCTTCTCTGAACAACGGCGCTCATGTGCCCCTTTAGCAAAATCATGAGGGTAGCAGAGCTTTACATGAGACCAGGGAAGAAAAAACGATTTTCCTGCAGCAGATGCGGCCAAATCACACTCTTCTCCTCTCTTTTTCCACACATCTTCCATCTGAGTTATCCCCCTTCCCCGAAGAGAAACTTGTGACATGACCTCAGCCAGCACTTGGTAGAATGAAAGAAAAGAACTTTTGAGATTCAACTTTTGCTAACCAAAAAAACCAAACCCATTGCTATCAAGTCGATTCTGACTCATGGTGACCCTATAGGACAGAGCAGAACTGCCCCACAGGGTTTCGAAGGAGCAGCTGGTGGATTCAAACTATTGACCTTTTGGTTAGCAGCCGTAGCTCTTAACCGCTACGCCACCGGGGCTCCAACTTTTGTTAAAGGAGCTATCAAATCAGTATAAAATTTGAAATATTTTTGAAGTATTATCTCCTCCTAACCCATTGACAAGTTGGTATGGGATGTACTTTATTCTACTTTAAATGAAGTCTTTGTGGGAAGAGAGAAGCCTGTAGACATTTGCTGAGTTGCATTCTGCATTTTATCTAAAAATGTATAATAAAAGTAGAGAAAATTTGTCTCCGCATCTTTCAGTTTCACAGCCCCTAATCCACATAGACATTTCTGAAGGAGAGAAATGAATTTCCAAATTGTCACTTTGGCTCACTCATTGGTTGGTGCTATGTGTTTAGATAATGCTTTTTAAAAAGTGATGGAGTTTGCTCTGTTGCCTTGTGCTTACAAAACGAATCTCTTACAGAATATTGGTTTGGGTAGGATTTACCAATGCCCCTCCTCATTGCCCCACTGAGTTGAATAATTCTAATAATCAAAGGTACAGAGTCTGTATCTAGTTTGGAAATGAAACCATGGGTAATTTCAAACGTGGTATCCTCACTTTTTGATGAACTGTCACAGAAACAGAATTACCACAATTCAAAAATCACATCTACTAAGGGACTGAGATCAGCATCTGTGGATGATTTCTTCTAACCCACTACCCTCAAATTTCTTCCCTGCCCCCTAATAAAACCACACCCCTTTGCCTCATGCTTCCAATTTAGTGCAATCATGCCTCTTACTGGCCATTGCCTTGCAGGACACCAGCTGTTGAACACACAGATGCAAGGTATGGGGTTTGAAACACAAAGCCTTATAATGAAAAAGACATGCATGTCTTACATCACGCCCAATATTAGACTCAAATGAGACCATAGAGCAACAGAAGCAAAAACTCTTCTGCATCATAAACACTTGAAATGAAAGAACGCTGAACAGCAGTTATCACTTTTCCAGAGCCTTCAGACAGAATGTCTTTCAGGGAAAGAAACTGCCCTGTTCCCGTTCCTTCAATTTCCCTCCCACCAGTGAAGTGATTCTGAGAGAGAAGCTCTGATCCCTGGAATGGTTTATGGAACTCCCTTTGAAGATGAGATTTTTTGCCCCTCCAACGATTTTGAGACTGTGAAATTGGGGGAGATGCCCGAGGGACCCAGAATGTTCTATATCTGGAGTTGGGGCAGCTAATTTCATTTATAACCTACATTTTCCTTTTTGTAATAACTCAGTCAAGACCCATTTCTTCACATCTCTTCTGCATTAGTCCCTCAGCCAGGAAGTAGAGGCAAAAGGGAGATACAGTACTTGCTTTTAAGAAATTCAGTCTCTCTAGGTGGGAGGGTGGAGACTGGCAAGTAAATCAGTAAATGACTATATAATAGTACATGCTGTGACAACAGCATGGATAACCACCCGTTACCATCAAGTCAATTCTGACTCATAGCCACCCTGTAGGACAGACTAGAACAGCCTCATAGGGTTTCCAAGGTCATAGTCTTTTACGGAAGTGGAGTGCTACATCTTTCTCCCATGGAGCAGCTGGTGGGTTGGAACAAACGACCTTTAGGTTAGCAACTAAGCGTTTAACCACAGCACTATCAGGGCTCCTGAAAGCATGGATTAAATGGACAAAATGGAGGCAGACCAGCGCAGGATGGGAGAGGTCACATCTGCCTGAAGTGGTAACATTTTAACTGGATTTGAAGGATGAACAAGAGATTTTCAGGTGTTCCGGGAGTTGTGGAGTAGAAGTGTATTCCAGGACAGGACTAGAGCGTGTGCAACAGCACACAGCTATGCATTAGCAGGCATAGCAAGTTGCTGGTTTGACACAGCAAGCACAACACTTTGTAACTTGAAGCTAAAGAAAGTAGCAAGTTCTCTAACCTTTGGGGTATATTGGGATAGATACCAATTGGCTCCTGCATCTTTGGCTCTTTGCAGAGCTAATTAATCAACGACGCTTGAAAACTGGGACTCTGTTCAAATCTACCTGTGTCTGAATCTGTTTATCAGTCTGTCCCATTAGTCAAGTAACTAACTCCACTATGCCTCAGTTTCTTCACCTGAAGAAGGGGATAATGTTAGTACCCACTAACTAGGATTGTTGTGATGATTATAATGCTGGTCAAATACTTAGGACCCACAGTAGCTGGCACATGGTAAGTATTCAATAAATATTAGTTTTCATTACCATCATGATTATTTAGCATCCATTATGTCACTTGCACTTTGCTAGGAATTTGACGGTAAAAAATGTAGAATAAGATATGATTCTATCCATGAGAATCTAGATGGTTTGGTTAGGGACACAAGGTATATGTGCATGAATCAGAGTAAAGAGAACTTACACGTATTATTTAGCATTATATACTAATCTATATGTAATGATATAGGAAACTAGAATAATTCATTTTATGGCATTCATAATTATAAAATACATAGTAAAATTAAAAAATATATATAACAGAAAGAAGAGTAAGGAGACGAGCTGAATTTACCCAAAGAATTCGGAATGTGACTTGAGTTTTGAAAAATGAGTTAAGCAGGCGAAGCTCCGGAAGGAAGAGACCCAGAACTAAATGGAATCTGTTGGTACAAGCAAGTCAGAGAGGTAGAAATAGACATAGCATTTTCTCCTTGTAATAATTACACTCTTCTGCAAGAACATGGGGTTCATGTTGGGTGTAGGGTGAAAATAATCAGATGTGGTCAGCTTCTGGAGAACATGATGAACTCTGAAGGAATTTATCTGGCTTTGGTACTAACAGATACAGAAAACCTTTAGTGAAGATACTCTACATATATATATTTTTATTTCCTATTTAATTGCAATGATGTAAACCTCCAAAAGACTGACATAATGACTAATCTGAATTGGGGCAACTCCTTTTCACCTATCTTTGGCCCCCTGATTAAGACACCACTAAATAAACATGAAGTAAAAAAAAAATTGTGTGAGAATTCTCCTTTAATTTTAGAATATGCCGTAAGCCTGTTCTCCTGGCCCTATGTTCAGATTGCTGAAAATGTAGGCATGATTAGAAATAAAAAGTTCCTCCCTAACTTCAGTGTTCCTTCTTAATAATAACAAATGTTTTTCCAGCACTCCAATGGGGAGGGCTGGGAAAAGCTCAGAACCTTAATTCTTGCTCCCTTAAAAGTATACACCTCCTGAACATTTATTAACAAGAAACCAAGCTTCATCCTCTATTTAAGAGGTTGCTTTACCAGCGCTAGCCTTCCTACCCTCAAAGATCTGGCTGATTTGCTCTATATGGTGCATATCCTTTCCGCAGCCTTTCTGGAAATGGGGATGGATGTATGTTGCTCCGTTTATTCTTTCTGGCTCAGTTACCCTCATGATCATGGACACAAATTTTTGAGAAGGCTGGTCTACATTAGGGCACAGTTTGTGTTTATGGAATACAGAAAGCAAACTGATCCACACTTAGACCAGCAGCACTGTATTCTAACTCAGCTAACTTAATATTGATAGTGTTTTCTCAAAGAGAGGAAACTGCTGTAGACCAAATTCAAACAGATTCAGATATGCCAAGACATAGTGCCTATGTTTGTGACTCAGCTACAAGTCTTCTTCTAGCAACTTTGTCCTTGAATTAGTTTACCATTCAATAACAAATATTAATTGCAACTCTACACTCCCTGATTTAGTCATCCCTGAGAAGTCAATGTACTTAGATGCCTCCTATCACATTTTAAATGCTCTCTTAAATATTTGAATTATATAATTATGCCTAATTATGCAATACAGTGTATTTGAATACAAAATCATAATACAGTTTTGGCATCCTTGTCATCTTATAGTATTTGCCTTATTATGCTGTGTCATTTTGAGTATTTCTGATCAAACAGTATAAATGGAACAGGTTTTGCATACTGAGCATCTTAAAACCCACTTTAAAGAAATTTACTATCAATGCACATTTTCTGTTTGGCTGGAAAAAAAATAAGAACTTTGCAGTGTGTATTATGAAATGTTAAATATTAATACTATTTAAAGATAATGGTATGCCAAAGAAAATGGCTAATAATACATTATACAATTAAATGCCTATCATATTAGTTCATCTATTAACAAAATAAAATAGATTCAAACAGAAGAGTTCCAATCTGTAGTTTTTTAAGTAAAGGTTGCCCATGTGTAAAAGCTAAATTATTTATTCAATTTTTAAACTGCCGGATACATCAGTTTACAATTATTTGCATTACATTTCAATACTTTGTCCTATGTCCCTGATACAACAAAAACAGTTTTCTCTTCTTGTATGAAGGTGTCTTCTTCTGTATAGATGCAACTAACGACAACTAAAAACATCAACCCAAAAAGGGCTTTTCCTTTGTCTAGAGAGTCACTGAGGATTTCTAAGCCTTGAGTCACAAAAGATCTGTAGACTACTCTGTCAGGCCCTTGTCTGGACTGTATTTTTTATCACGCCTTAGCCTGGTTTCCTGTACATAGTTCTACATCATTCTAACTCTCTTAATAGCTACCTTTGCTTGTCCAAGGTTAAGTCTCTCCTGTTTCATACTCTATGTTATAATTATGTATCTTGGTACATCAATGCTTATATGTCATCATGTGCTTGCCTTTAAGGCTAGTTTTCTTTTCCTTTCCATTCCATTCCATTTTTTCTTTTCAATGTTGGTAGTCTAAAAGACCTTGAAAAAATGTGTTTTGATTCTAAAAAATGTTCAAGATTATATATGAGTGGACTTTCCAGGACACATAAGAGCCCCTGCTTGTGCCTGAGCAAGCTAACTAACTTAACTTGGACATAATTACCCTTTCCTGCAACAATGAATTACAGCAAAGTTTGTGTACATCATCCTCTAAAACAATTTCTGCATTTAAAAAAAATAAAAAAAAAAAAAACACCTTGTGAAATCAATTCACGTACAGAGGTTTAAGGATATTTAAGGACTGCCTGAAAGTAAGAGAATTGCTTGAGTGCTGATTGACATTTCCTCAACATACTGATCTCCGTGGTCTGGCACTCACTCTCTTAACTGTAACTTACTCATTGTAGAGAGCATCTTACTTCTAGGCACAGTGCTCCAAGTTTTCTCTGGGAGCATCCCCCTCCCCCATCCTAGTGCATGTGCCCTGGTAGGGACTTTGCCTCTTCCTCCAAATATGGAGTGTGCTACCTTGGACTAAGTCAATCAGCCCTTTCCATTCTCTTAGCCACAGTGGTTGATTCAGGGATTGGCTCATGACACAGTTTTGGACAATAATAGGCAGGCTTGTTGAGAAAAGAGATTCTTGATGAACCCGAAGCAAGGAGTATGCAGACCCACAGCTGCTATAGCCATTATACCACCGAGTGCGGCTTGAGAACCAGCTAACATGGAAGAAAGCAAGGCTGAGAAATAACAAGTGACTAGGTCCTGATCATGCTGGTTAAGCCCCAGAATTAAGTAATACTTAAAGCTGGATTATCTCCTGAATTTTCCAGTCAAACAAACAGACAAAAAAAAAATTCTTTTAAGTGAATTTGGATGGTTTTCTGTCCTTTGAAATCAAAAGTCCCAATTCAATAGTACACTTTATTTATTGTTTTGCTTCACTAATGGTGCTGAGTTTTTCAGCTGCTGTGTTCTCATATATTTAAAGACTAAATTTGTCAATAAATGACAATATTTCATTATAGGTCCAGATGAAGGGTACTATATTTTAGCTGATATAAGGAATAGCCTGATAGCTCGTTCATAGTCAGTTGGTGACTTAATTTGAATATTGAGATCTAGACCAGACTGTGGGTTTCATCTGCTTTTCCAGGACTGGCTTAAAATTTGTCTTACTGAAAATAAATATTATCAACTGGAGTCCAATCTAAGTGAAGGTAAAGGGGAAGATTGTGGCTAGACATATCATTTTAGTTTTTCTGTATTTCAGATGACTTACTTTTATTCTCATAACTGGAGAGATGGTTCTTTCCATAGCTAGATGATACATTTATAGACAGAAAGATGGTGATATTCATCAGCTTTGGTCATTCAGTGGGCTGGGACACCTCTTCTAGGGGAGACTGGTTTGGACTTCTTGGCATTCCAATGGCAATCAACCCAATATACAGTTTGTATAATGAACAAGAGTCAATCAAAATAGTCTGGTTGTGACTTATGCCAAGGTAGGAATTTAGTTAGTGGGTAAAATCAGGATTAACCCCAGTAAATAGTTAATTCAGTAAAATGTGGCTTTTTCATTTAACTCACTGTTAGAGTCCAGGCTTTTTTGCCCTTAAGCTTCCAAGGACTTCTCCTGAGTTCCCCATTCTTTTATCAGATACTTCTCCCCTCTTGTAACTCTCCCCAAATTATCTGTCCTTTGCTATAATTTCCTTGGAGATATGCTGGGTTGTGTGCTATCCTGCCCAATAAACAGATTTGTGTTAATGATAGTACCTTAATGTGTAAGCCTTGTGTGGTATTTGCATTCTAAGAGTCAAACTTTATGAATGCAACTACTTAACCCAGAAGCAGAAAGTATGTGGCATGCATATTGAAGCTCTTCTTTTACATGACCATTCCATACATCACTAATGGATCACAGAACTCTTGTGTAGAACAATGCTTCAGTATCCTTCTTAACACAACCTTCTAATCAGCTACTAACAATCAACTGTATTTAGTATAAAAATTGAAACCCCTCCTTTCCTGCCTTAGCTAGATGAATTGATTTTCTATTTGTGGCATTTCAAGCACAGTGACATGATGGTGGGAAATTATTTTGTAAAGAATTCCCTTCAGTGCCACATAAGCATCCACCTACACTGCTGTCACATCAGGTCAGTCCACGAGTAATTTAAATGCAGTTAAACAAGAGAGATAGATTTGGGTGTTACTGAACAGTGCTTTTTATAATGTCATTGAATATGGATATATTCAGTGACCTAAGTGAGTTTATATCCTACCTCCTCCAGTTTAGATTATTTATAAAATAATTTAGGACACTTCTTTGTCAGAATAACACATTCCATCTAGAGAAGGCTAAATCGAGTGCTCCATCCCCGTTTCCTTTTCTTTCTCCCTTGCCCCTAGAATAGGACTATTCATATGGAAAGCAAAACACAGGCACTATTAGAACGGTATCATCTCTTATTTACTTCACAAAACAGAATACAATATGGGTTGCTGTGAAATACAAATGAACTGTAATCCTCATCAGGTTTGGAAATAATGGATTCAGGCTAACATTTCCAGAAGAAATATGAAGGCAGTATTCTAAATTTCCTATTCTTTCCCAAATGAGTTTGTACAAAATGTGTCGCTAAGAAGAGTAATGTGCCCATCACATAGTGAAATTTCCCACTTGCAAAATGAAAATGAAAAGTCTGCATTTTAGGATAGCATGTTTAAACACACGCACCATGCTGTTCCTACAGCAGGGAAAAGAAAGCTCCCCCTACTGGAGCATAAACGGCTTCATCTCTTTCCTGCACCCCATGGCTCTGTCATACGCAGGAAGGCACAGAAACAGACAGTCTTCCCATTATCACTCTCGCAGTCCTGGCTCTCTCATCAAAACATTACATTTTCCTCATTTGAGTTAATTAAAGGACAGTTGGACATTTCATTATTGCACCGGTATCAGCTTTGTTTCGTTGAAACGTGGCATTTAAACGTCTTGGTCCCATGGAAATTTTTCACCCTTTGCCTCAGTTTTTAAATTCATGCCTCTGATGGAGGATTTTGGAAAAGAAAAAAAAATAATCTTTAAAGTATACACATATGTGTGTGTCTGTGCATGGTTTTCACGGCACACAACTATGTACACATATAGGCAGGGTGAAAGCCTTATCAGCTCTGAACTTTCTCAGAGAAATACGTATATATATATATAAAGTTGTCATGGAGTTGACTCTGACTCATGGTGACCCCGTGTGTTTCAGAGTATAACTGTGCTCCACAGGATTTTCAATGGCTGTGATCTTTTGGAAGTAGATCATCAAGCCTTTCTTCCGAGGCACCTCTGGGTGGATTCAAACTGACAACCTTTTGGTTAGTAGCAGAGAACTAAACTGACTGAGCCACGCAGGGACTCCATATACATACAGAAAATAAATAAATACATAAGAAGAAGAAAGGTCAAATGGTGACTGGTTATTAATGGTTGGATATTTGCAATGATTGGCAAATCTCTAGACACGTGAAACTCAATATATATTTTACTCTGTAAGCATAAAAAGCTAATATAAATGTAAGAGGTTTTGAATTTTCAAAGCATAGCAAAACTGAAGGAAACATTAATTTTCCCAAGACAATATATGAGGTAATATGTTTTATCAAGAAGGCAAAGGGATGCATATTGAATAAGATTCTACTGAAATTTTCCTCAAAAGAATTTCTAAACTTTCATAGCGGAAGTGCTTGCTGTCTATAGAAAAAAAAAATCATCTACAGTTAATCAAATTTAAAGACATTTCTACCAATTCTAGCAGGCTAGGGGCATGGCTGAGGGGGATGTTAGCATGTTCTCCATATCTTTTTTATGGTTTTAGTGTTACAGACATGAGACACTTTCCTCTCATGGGCTACCACGAGTGGGGGCAGCCTTTATCTACAGAGACCTAAAAAAAACAAAACAAAAACCCAAACTTCTTGCTGTTGAGTTGATTCCGACTCACAGCGTCCTTATAGAGAGGCAACAGAAAATCTGAGCAACTCTTGCCTTTGAAAGGAGTTCAGTTATAGTTCACCATACTCAAGCCCATGCTTACATTTTCCTCTTTTGAAACAAAACTTGGTGAATGTGGCTCCTTCAGAATCCACAAATAAATAATAATGCATTCTAGTACTCTCTCTCCATTGGACTAAACAAGCAGTCTGCTTCCACAGCAGCTTCAGACTCTTTCAAAAATAAATATGGTCTCTAGACTTCAGGCACTGGAAACTTGGTTAACTAAGGTTTTCACTTCTTAGAAGCCTGAGGCATTAGGCTCCCAGTGTTCTGAAAACAATACTGATTACATTTTTGGCTAGATTTTTCCAGACTGTAAGAGGTATGTAAGTAAGTGTGTCAATGTGTGGCTGTATAAGATGTTCTTTGCCCCTTTTCTTGTCTCCTTTAAAAGGCTCAGGTACAGACACAGGTGTTTTGGTAAGACCATGTAGTCTAGAAACCAATCTTGGTTAGAACCTTCACTACATATGCACATTTTCAAGAAAATAATATAAACAGTCACAGACTGAAAATACATCCAGGCTATTTTTTTTCTCCTCTCAATCGTGATTTTATTAGACATAAAATAGAAGAGAGTCAACTTTTTCCTAGAAATGGACAAAATATGATTATGATCTGCAGTGGATGGGCGAAAACATATACATCAAAGATTATATCACTCATTTCCAACAACTAAAACTAGGTTACCTCTTATGAAGGAAGAGTGCACCTCTAAACCCACTACACTAGGTATCTTGGAACCCATAAAATTTCCAATTACTGCTTGAGAATTTATTGTGCACATATGGAAAATAATACTTGTAAAACAGAAAGGGGTTTGTGCCTTGTGCTGTCAATACTGTGAAGGATGGGGTGATTATAAAGCAAATTAACAATACTTTTAAATGTGCATTCACTTATCTTTCCAATTAAATCCTTGTTAAACAACTGCACAGACAGTAATGGCGCTTCTGCAAAGCACTGATCAAGACAGTTTTATTGTAATTTTTACTCTGTAACAATCAAGTAGGCATTTTCTTTATTATTAAATTATTTAGTTAATAAATATTCTCAGTTGGCTAACATATTTGTAGTTTCCGTGTTATTTTTGATTTTCCTACAGTGAAACATATTTTGGAGTTATTTCCATTTTCAAGCAGAGGGATCATTACGGGATGTAATTTTATAAATTTCTTTTCTTTAGAAGAATAACTGCGAACAAGAGAAGTCCTTGAAACTTTCAACCATTTAAAAACCTTTATTTCAATCATTTTTTTTTTTTTTTTGCAAGGGATGCAAACACATTGCCTTTAGTAGATAAGAAATGTGAGGTTTGGCTTTAAGGTGTCTTTCTTTTGGGGAAGCATTAAAATTAGTATTTTAAAAGTCCATCAATACGAGTTACAGGCTTTTAAGTCATGAGGCTGTATTGTACAGTTAGCATTTCCTTTTCTTAGCCTAAAGAAGTGAAAAGTATCTGAATATTGTTTCTTTCATAAACACCCAAGGTGGTATAAATCAAGAAATAGACATAAAGATACCTAAAAGTATATATTTTTTCCCTTTATGAATTTCCATTTTGTAGTTGGCCTTAGAGATTTGGATTTCTCTAGGTAGTATCTTTCACCAATTTTAAAGTGCTTTAAATGGGTCTCTAATGGACTTTTGTGTTTTGGTTGTATTTTATCTTTTTTATTTTTAATTTGGAGGGATTCTGAGGTAACTAGATTAGCAGGAAGGGTGATCACGGGTGATTTCAGAAATTATACCTGGACTGAGGAGTCAGGAGGGCTATATTAATTCAGTAAAAAGAATAAACATGTAAGAGATACAACATTTTCTTGAGTCAGGAAAAAAAATTCCAGGTAAGGCTGGCTTTATAGTTGTCTAAGTGGTGCAATTTGAGGTGAGTCAACACTACCTGTTGAAAACACCTCACGTAGAACCTGTAAGTCCCTATTGGCCTGATTATCTGAGGCCCCTTACATTGTGCTTCCCAGGAGTAGTGGAGAGCACGAACTAGTATACCCGGATGAACAGGTTGTTATAACCTTGGAAAGTCTGAGCAGACTTTTGAGGGATAGGGATCATAAAGTTGGGCAAAGAGTAAGGAAAAGGGAAAGGGCAGAGACGGAATGGAGAAGAAGGTTTGGTGCATTGGGTATGAGAATGGAGGAAATGGGCTCATTAAGTCTCAAAGTCTTGGAGGAGTCGGAAGGAGGGGTTAGGGTGACCTGAAGCCTCTGGAGGCACACTTGACCACTCTAGCTTTGGTTGATGATCAACCCTGGGTTCAAGCCAGGTAGACCTGGGGAAGAAGTGTAATGTTGATGCGAGGCATATAGTTCTCCTTGGTGAAAATGTGGCATGCAGAAATAAGAGGATCTGGCAGGCACAAGGAGCCCTGGTGGTTCAGTGTTTAAGAGCTATGGCTGCTAACCAAAAGGTCAACAGTTTGAATCCACCAGCAGCTCCTTGGAAATCCTATGGGGCAGTTCTATTCTCTCCTATAGGGTCGTTATGAGTTGGAATCAACTCAATGGCAATGGATTTGGTTTGTTTGTTCTCTCTTGGCAGGCACAACTTTATTGAGGACCTACAATATGCATGGAACCTGATGGACATAATGGAATTCAGAGGTAACTGCTAAGTGTATCTCTCTCCAGTATCTCACAATCTGGTGAGCGAGAAAGATATGGTGTGGAATAAAGACCACAGGTGCAAAATGTTATGGGGACACAGTGGAAGGGACTCTAATTATGGTTGAAATTTATTCCAGGAATAAGGAGATTTGTCTCAAGGAGGTAGGTTTACCAGTCAGTAAAACTAACGATGGTGTGTTTCATGCTCTGAAAGGCTGATCTACTGTTCCACTAGGACCTATCAAAATGATAATAGAATTATGCACTGTCAGCCGCTTGAGCTGACTGGTATGTTGATTTTCCATATCCTGAATAGGGATAGGGGAAAAGGTAAGTGAGCTCCTTACTGGTTGTCAGAACGTGAAGGGAGTGAATTAACAAGGAGGGAGAGCAGGGACACTTATTTGCTCAGGAAAAATGTAGCAGGGAGAGGGGAGACCACATAAAGACAAACAATCTGGAGAAATCTGAAAGATGAAGAGATGGTGAAACAGCAAGAAAGACAGATGCCACCAATCCCTGCTGCTATTTAACCAAAATTATTCCAACGGGCTTTTCATGACTCTCCTGGACATTATATTGGGTAAATCAGTGGACGCTCCGATTACCCTCAGCTCCACCAAGGTATAATCCAGGCATTCAAAAATCTGGGTTTTAAATCCAGCTTGTTTCTAGATCACAATGTGATATATAATCCTGTCTCGAAATATTAACTGAAAGAATGAATGCAACTCTTAGCGACTTATTTAAATTCATTGAGACGTTTATTCAACTATAAAGTGGATAGCATAGTTATAGAAATCTAGTGAGACAACACTGAAAAGTGCTTTGGAGAACTCCAATGCTGACATTCTCTTGGCATGTTCTGAGGAATAAACATTCTTTTAAAGATGATTTACCTAACTCTTTTAAAACAAAACATATATTTTCTTTCTTATTTCAAAATAAATATGTGTTAATTGTAGGAAATTTAGGAAACAGTTTCATAAAAAGAGGAAAATAAAATCACCTAGCACCTAGTGTTAATATTTTATCTATTTCTTACCATTGTTTCTGGAGTACAGATAACCAATATGTAACAGAAGAGTCCATTTAGAGAATGATCGCCATCATGTGCAAAATGCCTCATCTTTTTTTTGTTTAACGGTCCAATTCTGGAGCTAATGATAAATAAAATGTAGAGATTCTATCAAGTGCAACATACTCTTCTAGGTGAAGTAGGACAGACAGACTTAAAAGACATGAGCTCTGCCCTTAGGAAGAAGCAATGTATTGAGGAGATAAGGTAAGTACATATAATTGATGCTAACAATATACACAATATGATATTATTGTGAAGAGTAGTTGAAACTGTAAGTATAGAACGGGATTTAAAAGAAAGAAATATTCCTGTGGGTTGGAGTGATCCCTGGAAAATTTGAGTGGCATTCATATAATCCAAGGGCATGAGACAACTCCTTTCTTTATCAAATATTCTTTCCTTTTAAAAAACACATACCTGGTTACACCCACTCCTCAATTTATAGACTGTCTTATTATCTGAAATTTCTCATTTATGACAGCAGTAAAAAATTTACTATCCAACTATTTTGCACATTAACAGACGTATGTCTGCAAGTAACGAACGCAAAGTTATGAGGCGAGAGTAACACTGGCTGTGATGGTTAAGGTTTTGTGTTACCTTGGCTGGCCATGATTCTTAGTGATTTGGCAGTTATACAATGATGTACTTTGACAGTTATGTAATAATGTAATTTGGCAGTTATGTACTGATGTAGTCATCCTCCATTTTGTGATCTGATGTGGTCATCCTCTACTTTTGCATAACACCAATTTTTGCATAAGGACATGGTCTTTGGAACCTAACCATGTCAGTAAGTGAGGAGTAGTTGTATACAGTAAAACCTGAAGCTGGAACCTGTGTAAGCTGGAAACCTGTCAGAGAAGGAAAATCAAATATTTTCCACTAAATAGAGAAAGAAAAGTGGTGACTGTATACTGTCAAAGGCGGAAAATTTGAGAGAACCGGAAAAACAAGGCAGTCCCACTGAGTTCTGGCTCTCACAGGGTTCACTGTATTATAATTGATGTCTCCATTAAAATACTTCTGAGGGGCAAATTTAGATATAACTTCCATTTCTATATAGTGTGGCATTTTATAGTGTAATATGTTCATTATTTCATGTGATTGACTTATCTAAAGAGAAGAGACATTCTTGCTTTAAAGATAAGAAAATTGCCCTGGGGAGGTTGTATGACTTGGCACACCTAGTAAGAGTTGATATGGAAACTGACTCCAGGTTTTCTAACTCCTGGGCCAGTGTTCTTATTGCACCATATTTCTTAAAGAAAATAGTTTAGAAGGCTCTTCAAAGATGAGACAAATTGGAATATGGAGTTTACAGAACAGTTACTGTCTAGTTGATTCTGATTCATGGCAATCCCATGTGTGCCAGAGTTGAACTGTGCTGCATAGGGTTTTCAGTGGCTGACTTTTCAGAAGTATATAGCCAAGCCTTTCTCCCCAGGTACCTCTGGGTGGACTCAAACCACCTATCTTTTAGTTAGCAGTAGAACACCTTTACCTTTACACCACCCAAGGACTCCAATATAGAGTTTATCTTATATACATTAGCTACCATTATGTCCTGCCTGAACTACTGTAAAAGTCTCCTAACTGGTTCCCTGTTCTACTCTTGCCCTAATAATTCTTCTCACAGCAGTCAGAATGATTTTTTTTTTTAAACATAAATAAGATCAGATCATTTCCGACTTAACTTCCCTCTTTCCCCCCACTCCAGTGACTGTCCATTGAACTTAGAGTAGAAGATAAACTTCTTATCTTGACTGGCAAGACCTACCTGGCCTGGCTTCGCCCACCCCTTTGGCCTCTGTGACCTGATCTCATACAAGCTTCATGCCCTGGGACATGTTTCCCTCTGCCTGCTCAGCTCTCCCACTGCATCTTTGTGTGGCTCCCTCCTTTCTATTAGGTTGGGTCACTACTCAAATGTCTCCTCCTCAAAGAGATCTTCCTGGACCAGGCAATCTAAGGAAGGCCCCTGCCTCCATCCCCATCAGGTATTCTCTTTACCATCACTATGTTGATTATAACTCTTGACACTATCGTTAATCATCTGTGTGTTTGTTTATTATCTACCTTCTTACACCAAAATGAACACTGCACCAGAGTCTCATTCATCCAGGTTCTCCCCAATACCTCAAACAGAGCCTAGCTCATAAAAGGTGTTCAACAAATATTTCAGAATGCCTAAATCCCCATCTGAAGTCTTCCTTAGGCAAATTAAAGTTTCAGCCTTATTTTATACCCATCAACTAATTTTCCTCTTTTCCTGATTCTTTTCATATGATTTGCAGTGTACATTACTTTATTTGACTTATGGCAAGACCAGGACCCATAAACCTGTTGCCATCAAGTCGATTCCAACACATAGCAACCCTATAGGACAGAGTAGAATTGTCCCATGGAGTTTCTAAGGCCGTAATCTTTACGGAAGCAGACTGCCACATCTTTCTCCTGTGGAATGGCTGGTGGGTTTGAACTGCCCATCTTTTGGTTAGCAGCTGAGCGCTTAACCACTGTGAGACTAGGGCTCCTTAAGACCAGGACAGTTACTTGTAATTTGAATAAGAGGTGTCCTTTGGCAGACTGAAGAGGAGGTGCAGTGAGACTGGGGGCTAGTAGGGCCTTGGCAACAAACAAAGTCACGGAGAGAGATTATACTATAAAAATTCACATAAGCATGGGACAGCCTTGAATATGGTCTTAGTACCACCCAGATTTGGGAGTCATACATTCCTTAAGCAGTTTTTTTGGTCTAAGGGACCAAGTTGATTCTGATCCTTGAGCTCGACAGTTACCTTCTCATTTTACCAAGTCTTTCTTTCCTATGAAGTCCGCGTTGGATAGTCAGATTGTGAGCTCAGGTGGAGTTTAGAAGTTGGGGTTAGGAACAAGTAATGTATCTCTGAACTGGATGGACACTGACTCTTTCAAATTCTTAGGATATTCTTTTTGGGTGCTTTGTTTTTTTTCTGGGTCTAGGTTTTGGTCCTAAAAACTAAAGGTTGCCTTTTGGTCAGGGACTTAACCATCTACCAACTTTATTCATTAATTCAACAAATTTTTGTTGTTGATTGAACAAATATTTATTTGAAGGCTACTATATGCCAGGCGAGGTTCTGCTCACATAGATACTAGAATGTAGAGTAATAAATAAAGAAGAAAAGTAATTTCAGGTAATATGTGCTCCGAAGAAAAGAAAACATGATACTGGGATGGAGTGTGATTGAGTGGGTAGGGTGGAGGCATGTTTCAAGTGTGTTTGTCAGGGATTTCTTTGCTGAGGACTTCACTCAAATACCAGGAAGGAGAAGTCTTGTGAGGGTCTGCAGAAAGTTCATTTCAAGTGAATAGGAGCAAAGGCAAAATGAGCTTGATGTGTCTGAGGAAAGAAGGAAGTCAGGATGGTTGGAGAACCAAGAGTTGGGGAGAGAGGTAGATGGTGAGGCCAGAGAGCTCGGAAGAGAGTAGAACCTGTAGGACTTGCAGGTCTAGTGTTTTCTCACTAATTAACATTGACTAAATCACCAGTATTCTTAGTGGACTAGAATGCCCATGCAAATGTAGATTCTGTATGAATGGGAATGTCACTTCCCCTTCCCATATGAATCAAATGTTTGATTCACTGTTGTATTTCCACCATCTGCATATTGCATGGCACATACATAGTAAGAGCTCTAGAAGAGTCTGCAAACCAATCAGATAGAAGCCAAAATCTCATTTTATGGAGCTCACCTCACAGTTCCATATCAATCCTGATGGTCTGGGACTGCTGGAGGAAGAAAGCTGACAGGGATACCTGTCATCCCTTTCTCCAGTGATCACATGAGAGTGAGGGCATCAAAAAGAATAGGTTCTGGAGTCTTTGTGACTCTAAGACATTCAGACCTTAGTTTGAATCTTGCTTCAGCCCCTACATTTGTCAACTTTGGACACTTATCTACAAGGTGTGCATTGGGAACTGAAAAAATTCCTCCTTGTCTCTGAACTTGTTAACTTTTCATTTTCAGAAACAGCTCTGAGGTGATGAGAACACTTTCTTGCTTGCTATAGCACACTTTTGTTAGGAAATGTTTCTAAAGCACATGGGGCGCCTTGGAAAAGAGGTGCTATATAAACACATGTGACTCACTGAAGCTGTAATTACCAGCAACTGGGATTTCCTGTGTGAAAAACAAAAACAAAAGGCATACTTTCAAAATTTGGGGCATAGGGGTTAACAAGAGCAATACAGTTTCATTGCTATTTATCCAATTCTCATTTCCTCTCTAACCAGTCAGTCTCAACCTTTTGGAGAGCCATGATGGCAAGCCAAGTTAAGTCACGGCTCCCAACATTGTGTCTACCATGTTCAATTACTGATATCATACTTTGTTATACTTGAAGAAAAGTGACTTATTTCTCCTTAAGCTTTGCCTTCTCCAGGCAGAGGATTAGGATATAGGATTCTTCACTCTTAACTTCTATCCCATGATTCTTTTATCCAATCTAAAACCAAGAGCTAATTCATAGGAGTTTGGGGGGAAAGCATAATATAATACACAGCTTGAATTTTCTTTGCTGAGACACTCAAACAATGGAACCTAATTTACCAATGAGATCATTTGATATAGTGTTGGTCTGTATTAGAAGTTCATCATTCTCTCATTTATTTATTATTAATATTTTTAGTAACAAATATTAATTTAGTGTATATAAAGTATCATGGACTTTGTTTGCTATGTTAGAGATACAAAGAGTCAAGTTGCCTGCTCTTGAAGAACTTACAGGCTGTTAGAGGGGTTATTGTTTAAACAGATCTTTTTAAATGGGGTTTTCTCTTATCAAAGGGTCCAGCAGGAACAGGCTGGAGCCCAGGACAATATGGTATTATAAGGAGACTAAGGGGTTTTTAGGTTGTTTGATGTTAAAAAGAAGACACTGTCTCTGTCTTCTCTCCTATGGTTCAAACTGAATCCAGCAATTAGGCTATATATTCTTTAGAGTCTATCTGAAATGGCTTCTTACATTTTCTGGCCTTAGAAGGTTCCATAACCTTCCTGAACCACAGTTTCTTTTGTGAAAAATGTGGAGGACAATGTTTCTCTACCTTGCAATTTTTTTTGGAGAATTACAGGTAACTATAGCTCTGCATATAGGGTTGCTATGAGTTGGAACCTTATTCGACAGCAATGGGTTTTGTTTTGTTTTTTTATAGCTCTGCATACCAGTAGACTCTCAATTAATTGCTAGCTATCATTATCAGCAACATTACTCTCTTACATTTTCAATATTATTGACTAGTGAAAATTTAAATTATTTTTTAAGCAAATCCTGATGTAAAACATCTTTCCTTTTCCTTTATTCTAGAATCTACAATATTGGGAAGGGATCACAATTGGGAAAACCATGTCAGTAATTTAAATCACACTAATACCATACATACTATATACATGGCATTTTTTAAGTTATATCCCATATCATGACTCAGAGTTCATAAAGATTAATGAACATTATTAAGCCAACCAAAAGTCAAAGAGAATAGAAAATCAACAACAGAAAAAGTTTCATGTTCTATTTCTGCTTCCGTCAAACTTAAACCTCAGATAGCAAGGGAGTGATGACTTATGTCTTGATAAGTCATGCCTCCGCTACATATCCAGAAGAAAAAACTATCTGCATGTTGGACAGGGGTTTCCAAACTTGGCTCTATGCTCCACTCACCTGAGGAGCTTTTTCTTTTAAAATACTTACTTGTAGTTCCAATCCCAGATTTTTTTGCATTAAAGTTTCTATGAGTAGGCTCCAAAATCTTTATTTTTAAGAAGATCCACCATTTAATTTTTATGGCAGAAAGATTCTAAGATGATCCCCAATTATCCCCACCTCCTTATAATCAGGCCTTGTGTAATTCTTTCCCCTAGAGAATACAGCAAAGTTGATGGGATATCACTCCATGATTAAGTTATGTAGGATTATGACATGTGTCTTGCTAGTAGTTTCTCTCCCTTGATGCTTTGAAAGCAAGCTGACATGTTGTGAGCTGGCCTATGGAAAGACCCACATAGCGAGTAACTGAGGGTGGCCTTTAGCCAACAATTACTAAGAGAGTTAGACTTTCAGTCCAACAACCTCCAAGTACTGAATCCTGCCCACACCCATGTGAGCTTGGAAGCCGGCTTAGCCCCAGTCAAGCCTCCAGGTGAGAACCCAGTCCTGGATGACACACTGATTAAAGCCTTGTGGAAGATTCAGCCAAATTTTGTCCAGACTCTTGACCCCAAAAAACTGTGAAATAATGTGTGTTGCTTTAAGTGTCTAATTTTGTGTTAATATTATTACACAGCAATAGACAACCATGCAACTCTGATATGCAGCCAGGGCTGCAAAGCAATGTTGTATAGCATAGCTAGAGCAGAAGTAAGCTTGGTGTGCTTTCCCACTAAACTTTTAATAACTACTCATTAATTTTGATGGTGATGACAGTGATTTGTGATGATGATGATGATGATGAGTTTTTATACATATCCTAGGGGGTTTCTTTGGGAACTGACAGTTATGTTACTCTAAGTTAATTTCTGGACTCATTGACCAAAGTTATGTGGAAAAGCCATAATTGACTTAGGATCTAAAATTTCAGTAGACTTCACTCACCCTCTTCAATGAACTTCTGCAATTTAGAACCTCCCCAAAGCCTTTTGATGACACAAGAAATGCAGAAGCCTCTAGGAATTTGGCTAATAATGAGACGAACCATTGGAAAGCAAGAAGTCTCCAAAGTTTTCCTATATTTGGTTTGTCTTCCTGGAAAGAGAGTCTTTTAGCAAGAAAATTCAAGCCCATGGAAGGCAAAAGTCATATTTGATTATTAATATTTATTATCATCTTATTACTAAGAGAACTAAGTAATATTGATCTGATTTCATCTAACTACTTGTCACCTTAATTAAAGTTAACACTAATCATCACTTGATGGATTCAGGGTTTTTGAAGTCCTTACATTTTTGCTATTACTCCCATTTTATAAATGAAACATTTGAGACTCAAAGGGGTTAAAACAGTATCTATTAGACTCAAAATAGCTCGAACTCAAGATGAGGAGACAAATCCTCTGATTCTTATCTGGTGCTCTTTCCCCAGCGGATGATCTCTGCCTTTAATTTTTTTTACCAGCGTTAGGTCAGCTCCTTGTCTCTTGGCAAGTAAGGACTTATAAAATATAATGCACAATAAATGTATGATATAATTTTGTTTTAAAATAAGCAGACAGAATTTGTGTAATTTAGAGACTAGAAGGATCATAAACTTGCTATTAGAATATTAAGTAAAAATGAGTAACTATATAAATTATGTGAATGTGAAGAATTTATTGCTTTGATCTTTGTGTTCAGCGCTATTTACTAATGATAATACATTTTCTTAAGCAGCTACAGAGCAATACAAGTTTTGCTGTCAACAGTCTTTGAACTCCCTGACTCAATGTAGCTGAAAAATGAGGTCTAAGAAAGTTTCCAAAGCCCTGAACAATGTTAGAGTCTGGCCCTTTTACGATCAAGTGATCTTTTCAGCTTTAATGGGAAAAATAAATCATTGTTAAAAGATAATCTTGTCACATGGAAGCCAAAAAGGTGCAGTATCAATGATCTGACTTACCAAAAAATCGTCCTGTGGAATGGGATAAAGCAAATAACACAGTTTGTTTTGTTGCTGCTGCAGTTGGCGGTGAGAATGAAGTAAGCTTAAGGAAATAACCTCGTTTTAAAAATAGTAAGAGGGCAATATAAACTCACTTAATGGAAAAATGAATGGGCTTAATACAAGGGCTGTTTTACAAGAAGAGAACTAGAAGTTTTGAAATCCTTTTCCAGATCTTTTTCTGTTTCATCCAATTGCTTATTTCATGATGAAACTGCCAATCGTTCACATTCTTTCTCATTTTCTTCTTCTTTTATTCAATTTGTGATGCTGCAAATAATATGAACAGCACAGGGGTAGCTGTTAAACTTAACGCTTTGCTTTGCTTTAAGGTACAAATCTATACTCCAGTCGTTTACGAATAGCTGGTAACACAAAATTGTTTGTCTAATAGTTTATTTTCAATGGTGCTTATTCTTAGTATGTTCAAAGGAAATAAACAAACCCATCTCTTCAAGCCAATATCTAATTTGGATTACTATGCCAATAAGATCTGGGTGAATACAGATATGCAACACTGTAAATTAATGAAAAAAAAATTGTCCTCAGTTTAAAACAACACACACAAATGTGCATGTATACACACACACACACATCCATATACACACTCACACACTCGATTAAGATTCTTGGCCATGTAGATTTATAGCACTTATATATTTTGTTCCTCTTAGTGTGAAAAAGTAAAGGAGGGTGTGCCTAAGATTCTTCCTTTAAATTTTATTTCTACATATAGAAAACATGTCTAAAATCCTAGTAAAAAGTAGTTTCCTCTAGTCCAGGAAAACAGTGAGAGGGAATATTTGTCACTGTGTACTAAGAAACACCAGTCTGGAAAATTCCCAGTCAGTTCTTCATGCAGGGCTTCATAGTTCTCCTATTGGCCCATGGGCTTGGGAAGCTTCATAGCTGACATTTTCCAAAAAGGATGCTAGTCTTTCTTGTCCCTCTTCTAATGGGTGAAAGAGGATGTTTAAGTAATACCAGAGAGAGTCTTAACTGAATTTGGAGTTTGGGAAATAAGTCTAGGCGGGCAGCTCAAACCAGTGTTGATGTGGGGAGGCGGGAGAATTCAGCTTGATGGGATCTTGAAGACCCACTGTCAACATTTTCCAAGACAGTTATGCAACATTCTCCATGCTGAAGTCTGTCCTTTGCAAAAGCATCCTCATACAAGGAAATCATCAGGAGGTCACAGATCATTCTGAAACATCAGCGCAGTGTCACAGGCTGATGACAGGCTGACGGTGGAGGTCACGGACTAGCATTCTTTGGGGAAGACCTCATAGAGTGGAAGAGTTGCATCAGCAAAATGTCACTGAAAGCTGTCACCACAATCAACAAATGGGGCAGAGCATAGCTTACTAATGAACCAACAGGCACAGTACATTGAGAAGCCTCAATGCTTTTGCTGAAGGCTGCAACATAATATTGTGTTAAGATAGTTTCTTAGTCCAAACATAATTCATAAAGCCCTACAGAGAATGGCAGTGCAGGATTCTACATAACTGTGATGTTGGGTACGCTCCCAGCCATCTCTCTTCTTGAACAGTTTTAGCCAAAATCTTAAGGCAGCACTTACTGCTTACCAATACTGAGAAGCAAAGTGTAAACAGAGAGTCAAGAGCAAGTGTGTGAAGCATGAAAAGACAGATCTCCCCTTTTACAGGAGATAATCAACAATCAATGAATGGGAAATTCAGAATCATGACTGGAGTTTTCAGCATAGGCTCTGAGGCAGAGGGACCTGGGGTTAGTCCCAGCTACTTTACTGATGTCCATGGAAGCAGCAGTCAAGAAATCAAATGATGTACTCTATTGGGCAAATATGCAGCAAAAGATGGTCTTTTCAATTGCTTCACATACATGTGAAAGCTGGACAATCAAAATGGAAGACAGAAGAAGAATTGATGCATTCAAACTACGGTGTTGGTGAAGAATACTAAATACACCATGGACTGCCAGAAGAATGAACAAATCAGTTTCAGAAGAAATAAAACCAGAATGCTCCTTAGAAGAGAGGATGAAGAGACTTCAGCTCGCTTACTTTGGACATGTCATCGGGAAAGACCATTTACTTGAAAAGGACATCATGTTTGGTAAAGCAGAGGGTCAGTGAAAATGAGGGAAACCTTTAATGAGAAGGATTGACACAATAGCTACAACAATGGACTCAAACATAGGGACAACCATGGAGATGGTGCAGGATCAGGCAACATTTCATTATATTATACACAAGGTCACCATGAATCGGGGTTGACTTGATGAAAACTAAAAACAACAACACCCCACTGATATGCTGTATGACCTTGGGACATTAAACTCTCTAAGCCTCAGTTTCCTCATCTTTAAAATGGGAATAATAATACCTATTCTACGGCATGGTTAAAAACAAAAACAAAAACCCATACCCCTTGCCACCCAGTCGACTCTGACTCACAGCAACCCTGTAGGACAGAGTAGAACTGCTCCACAGGGTTTCCAAGGAGCAGCTGGTGGATTTGAACTGCTGACCTTTTTGATTAGCAGCCGTAGCACACTGTAGCTCTTAACCAATGCAGGATGGTAGAAAATATTAAATTAAATAATATAAGTCAAGCAGTTAGTATGGTGCCTGGAAAGTAATAAATCATGAAAATTTTAGTTAATGTTAAAATAATTTTATAATAATTAAATTAATTATTAAATTATTATTGCTACTAGTTACAATTAGGACATACTTTTAAAAAGGATTGCTATGAATTTAACTTGTATGTCATCTGATCTGGAAGTATAATAAGGGTATCCGATTCCTACTGATTTCGTGAGTCAAATAGAAAACCAAAACAAATTGAATCATTCAACTGGTGTATTTAGAATTGCTGATGATTACAGCAGTAAAGAAAGTTAGTGAAACATGTAAATTGCAATTGAACTGTTCTTGAAAGTTCCAAAAATCAGTTTTCATTTGTCTAGTTTAATAGGGGGTAGGTTTTATTCATTTAACAAATGTATATTCAGAGCCTTCTGAAAAAGAAACAAAGTGCAAGGTGAACATGGAAAGATAAGAGGTGTTAATCCAGAGAGGATATGCCAAAATCATTGATATCCCATTTTAGAATACAATAAAAGTATTGCCTATTGCTTTATATTTTTCAAGGAATTATTACTTTCATTGTCATTTTATTTCATTACACACATACACAAACACATACACACATGCACACAGGCAAGGCCACAAACATACATATTCATCCTCTCCATATATAGCATTGATTCTTTCCTAGGTCAGCTGTACTGTTAGGGACTGGGGCATACATGGAGGGGAAGGAACAGTGTAACCAACGAGTTTATGGGTCTAGTCCAGAGAATTCATTCAAAGGATAATCCAATTACCAAAATTTGAGAGGGGCTGGTATGTGTATCGCTTTTAACATCTAATTAAAAAAAAAACTACACAACACAACTTGGGCAAAGTCACCAATATCAAAGGTCCTAATGTAGCATAATTTGTGTTGAGTGTGTTCCATTCTGATGGTGCTATAAACCAGGGAGACAGTTTACTGACAATTCTGTGCTACCAGATACCAACTCAGGCCTCTGTCCAGCTTTACATTGTCAACTTTCATGGAAACATGAGCAGTTACATAGCCTCAGAGGATGCTCAAGTTTGGATTGGAAATGACGAGATGGACAGATTTCATATTTTCATTGCAGATTTTTTTTTTTTGCCTTTTTAAATTGCTGAGCATAATTTCTTTACAGGCAGGAAATGCAACCAGTGTTTGTTTCTAGCATGGCTTCTGTTGTCAGACTTCTTTTTGTAGAAGAAATGTGTTGCCCAGCTGTCTAGAATCTCAATCAGGATACGGTTTCAGCACGAAATATATTACAAGAATGATTTTAGCTGGTTATAAACAGGAATGAAAATGAGGCTGGGGCTCTTCTATCCAATTTTACCCACAGAGAGGGGACTCTGTTTCAATCAAATGGGAATGATATGAATAAATGAGGTAAAGTTTAGTTTTGTGTTTTTCCCAGAAGAGAGAGTAATTGTTGAAAGACAAAGGCACGCATTAGTGAACAAGCAGAGCTATGGAGCTGCTCAGTTATAGGGATTCTCAGAAATAGTGTCATGTGGGGACTGGGTAAATGTAATGGAGTCATAACTTAAAAGTTCAAACCAAGATGAACTTCTGAAGAGTTTAATGCTTCCCAGTATTAATACCTGGAAAACATACACACACATATTACTCAGCAAATGTTAATTGAGAACTCCCTGTATGGAGGCCCCAGGGCTAGTACCGGGTAATGGGGGAGGATACAAGGATGATTCAAGTCCTAGCTTTTGAGGTGTATATAGAATCGTGGAAGAGACAGATGTCACTACCAGTATCCTATTTTTTGATTCTAAAACTTTCAAATTTTAGTGTTTCTGAAATACAATTACTGGGTAGATTTAATTATTCTTCCTCCAAAAGACGCATTAAATCAATGGGTCTTACAATAGATGAAATTCTAGACGTTAGATGAAATTCAGTCCTATGTGCACATACTACTGTAAATTTAACTACCCAGTTTAATAGGAACACAGAAAAGGAATCTCTGCCTGGAGAAATGTAGCAGGCTTCCTGTAGGAAATTGCTTATAATTTGGGCCTTGAAGAAAGAGCAGAAATCTACCAGGCTGAGAAGTTTGTGCATGAGGGTTAGGAAGAAAAACACAGGAGGCTATTCTCAAAGTAGAAGGAAAGAGTATCAAAGGCAGTAAGAAATATAACAGTACGTAAACATGAGAGTAGAGTTTAAGAAGGTACTGTGAAGGAAATTCAGAGGATCTGAAGCAAGCCAAAAGTTAGATGGGAGGCCAGACCATAAGAAGTTTGTATAAATTCTCCTGAAGGCAACCTTTGATTGTTTTTAAGTGGAAGGAAAATTAACATGTATTGAATAAATACCATAAGTCCAACATGGTACTAGAGAAATACCACATATATCTCATTTAATTCTCACAAATGTTAGCAATGCATTTCCTTCCTGTTTTTAGTGATAAGGAACAGAGGCACAGAAAGGTTAAATAAGATTCCAATGACACGAGGAGATTGAGTTTAGGTTCTACCCATTTGTCTGATTCTAAAACCCATGAGCTCTCTATAACACCACCTTAAGATGTTTAGGAACACTGATGGTTCAGTGTTAGAATTCTTGCCTTCCATTTGAGAGACTCGAGTTTGATTCCTGGCCAATACATCTTACATGTAGCTACCACTCATCTGGCAGTGTTTGACCGCATGTCACGATGGGCCCTGGTGTGCAGTGGTTAAGGGCTTGGCTGCTAACTGAAAGGTCAGAAGTTTGAACCCACCAGATATCCCATATGGGAAAGATGTAGCAGTCTGCTTCTGTAAAGATTTATAGCCTTGGAAACCCTGTGGGGCAGTTCTACCCTGTCCTATAGGGTCACTATGAGTTGGAATTGACTTGACGGCAATGGGTTTGGTTTAGTTTTTTATGATACTGAACAGGTTTCAGACTAAGATAGACTAGGAAGAAAGATTTGGCGATCTACTTCTGAAATATCAGCCAATGACCACTCTATGGATCACAGTGGTCCAATCTGCCACTGATCACGGGGATGGTGCAGGATGAAGCAGCATTTCGTTCTGTTGTACATGGGGTCATCATGAGTTGGGAGTTGACTTGATGGAAGCTGACAACAAAAGATGTTTAAATCTTCTTGTTCTTCTTCAAGATTTCCTCATTTTTAATTCTTTTCTTTACCTATTATATGTTTTTTTATGTCTGTGACTTTGACGCCTACATTTTCCATCGTTCATTTATCCATTCATTCATCAACAAATATTAAGTGCCTATTATATCTCAGTAACAATTTTTTGAAGCTGGGTTACTTGTCTTTCTTTTATTCTTCTCATCCCCATTTTTAGTTTGCCATGTTCCACTCATTGATTTCACATAAACGATTGGCTGGTCCCTCTCTCTGTTTCATTCATCTCCAGATAAACCAGTTATCTTTCATTTCTCTGGTGATAATATTTTAATTTCTTCAACTTTCTCTTTCCCTCCTTTAAAGTTTTTATCGTTATATATTCACAGTACATACAGCACAGGGTCTGAAATATTGTTAGAGATGAAACGACTGGAAAAATGACTGAAGTGAACAAATCACTTACCTTGGTTGACAATAAATCTTAACTTCTGTATTGTTGCCAGATTGCCACTAACTCGATATATTCCATCAACGTCTAGGCCTGAAAAAAAGGACATGTTTTATATTAACTTATATCAGAACTGAGATGGTAAAAGAAAAAATATCTTAATGAATATGGGAGGATGAGAGTAGTAAATTGCAAACACGTTTCTCTGTCCTAAACTCAGCAATTGAAAAAATTGTAATCCCAATAGAATAATCATGAAGGTCAGCAATAGTTAATCATCATCCAGTTTGAGTCTAGCTGAATCACAGGACAGCAATGGGTAGTGTGATGGTTAATTTTATGGGTCAACTTTACTAGACTACCATGCTAGTTGTTTGGTCAAACACTAGTCTAGATGTTGCTATGAAGGCATTTTCATGTGGATCAGATGATATTAAATAAAACAGATTACCCTCTGTGGTGAAATAAGTTCCTTTATGTGGCCTTTTGTCTTGGTTCTTTGGAAAAACAGCATGAGAGATTTTTCCCCTGAACCCTGACGAGCTACCTTTGCCCTAGTTTTCTAGTTTTGCCCAGAGGCTTTGTTACTTTTGCCCAGGTTGATTGACATTTCTTGGGTAAACTGTAAAAAAGAATGGATTGATAATTTTTGCCTGGCCCTGGGCTGCAGCCTGCCCTGTGATTGGTATGCATCTTACAGGGATTGGTCAACAGACGATGCAAATGAAGTGTCTACAGCCTACTATGTAAATAAAGTGTCTGTGGCCTACCAAGAGGGGAATTGGTAAGTTACTGACCCTGGTAGTAGGGTTATGCCTTGAAATTGATGAGGAGTTTGTAGATATAAGCAGCCAACCCCATAGAGGTTTCAGAGACAGAAAGAAGCAGGACGACAGGAAGCAGGAAGAAGCAGAATGGAGAAAGGCAAGAGAAAAGAGAGAAGCAGCAGAGAGGCAAAGAAGGCAAGGAACCTTCTTAAAGAGGAGGTGTAACACGAGTCAAGGGCTGTGACACTGAAGATAGTGAGAAGCCCAGAAGGAGCCCAGTGGCAGAACCAGTGGTGACAAGTCTGGAAGGGGCCCAGTGGCAGAGTCAGTGGAGCCAGGCCTGGAAGAGGCTCTGCAGCAGAGTTGGTGGAGACAGATGGCAGGGCCAAGAGGAGCCTGTCCTGAGGCGGGCCAAGAAGAGCCTGTCCAGAGGAGGTCGGGAGGAAGCCCGTCTTGAGGTGGCTGAGAGGAGGCCTGTCCTGAGGGGGCACTAGAGGAGGCCTGCATGGCTGAGAGGAGCTGAGAGAGGTCCTGCACTGAAGATGGGAGACTTTGCCTACTTGCTTCCTGACCTGATCCTGAGTTGTAGCCCGTTGATTCTGATTCCGATTTGTACCCTGTTACTTCCTTAATAAACCACTTAACTGTGGGTATGGTCTGTAATTCTGTGTGGCCATTGTGGTGGATTATCGAACCCAGAAGTAGACAGCACCATAGGAGGGAAGGCTGGTGTCAGAATTGGTAAAAAGATTGGAGGGCAGAGGTATGTCTGACCTCCACCTCATGGGAATCAGCTTTGGGTTGATCCTGCTCATTATTTCCCCTGAAGTTAGACAAGTTCTGATGCTACTACTGCTACTACTACCCTTATACACCATCCATAATGTGGGAAGACCTCATCCAATCAGTTAAAGGCCTTAAGAGCAAAAATTAAGGTTTCTAGAGGGAAAAGGATTCTGCCTCAAGCTGTGAATAGACATCCTGCTGGAATTCCCAGTCCACCACCTGGCCAGATTTTGGCCGCGAGACTGCTAGACTCTCCAGCTTGTTGCTTGACCTTTGGATTTTAGACTTCTCAGCCCCCACAGTCACATGAGTCAAAGCTCTCTCTTTTTATATATATCTTACTGGTTCTGGTTCTCTGGAGACTTCCGACTAAGACAAGTAACATGGGCTTATACAGTATATCTAAGATTGGTTCCCAAGGAAATGCCACAACTAAACTGGGGAAATAAAAGGATTCCTAACTATATGTGTATTCTTGCCCATTTTTTGAGAGCTAAAATAATCCAAGGGGTTTGTGAACTCTTTTCTCCCTTCCTTTCTTTCCTTCCCTCCTTCTATCTTGTCTCTCCCTCTTCACTCTCTTCCCTCCCATCTACTCTTATTCTACTTTTTCCCCCTATTCCTGTGCCTACTATAGCAAAACATGAATTAGTCTGATTATTTGAAACTACAGGGTGAAAATTTTATTCCAGATGTGTAACTAGTTTGAAAACCTCTAGTATATTACAGGTAATGGGGTGCTCCATTATGGAGGACAAAAGAATCAGAAATCCTTGACAAAATAGTAAAATTAGTTTCATACGATTTTAGAACTAGTCATCTATACCTCAAAATAACATACTATTCCTGACAGTGGACTTGGATAATCAACCACAAAGTTATTTATAACATTCAGTTATTTCCATGACCAAGATATCAAGAAGATGAAGAAACAAGAGAATGAAAAGAGAGCTACTTATTCAAACACTACTATTGCCCCTAACAAATACTAATGACACAATTTTACTGTCATGAGTGTATATTCTTTGATGTGCGCAGGCCCTCAGAGAGGCTTGAGTGAGGTTACCAGTCAATGCAGAGGTCACTATCTCGGCAGCTTTTCTAGGGAGGTAGTAGGGCACCATGGTTAATCACTTCAATTCACAATGGTAGTAAATGAATTGGTAGACATCCTCGTTATAGTATAACAGAATAGAGGTTTACAAAGTTTTTTCCTGATATGAAATGAGCTCCTTTGTTTTTTTACATAGCCATGCTTTTCTATACTTTGTATCAGGAACATTTCCACCGTAGTCCAAAGTAATTCATCAACAGATTAGTTTAGGGCAGGATAACATAGCTTATAACACCAGTATAAATGACATGATTCAGAACAATCATTCACTATGGGTTTTACTTTTCCATGTAATAAACTATGGAATAACACAAGATGATATAAATACAGAACAGCTATTATCAAATATATTAATTTGTGTGAGTTTTGTAGTTCTAGAATTATCTAATGAATTACCGTGAGTTTGCCACTTCGTGAGAACTATGAATTTGTAAGGAACTGGATAAGGCTGGACTCCAATTAGGGTGAAAGTGTCTAAAACACACAAATTTA
Organism: Trichechus manatus latirostris; assembly: GCF_000243295.1. NCBI lineage: Eukaryota > Metazoa > Chordata > Mammalia > Sirenia > Trichechidae > Trichechus > Trichechus manatus. The sequence continues at coordinate 18,973,669 of NW_004443969.1, read as the reverse complement.
TAAAAATCAAAGGCATTCTTTCTTCCTCATGCACAAAACAGCTCTGTTAACCTAAGGGTACTCCAGTTGGTTTGTCTTTAAGCACAATGTGCATTTGATAGCACAAATGTGACAATCATTCTAACTAAGAATTTTCTAATACATGATTCCTGGTTTTAGTACTGGTCCAATTGGTCTTCAGTTTATACACATATTTCCAGAATTTTAAGAGATTAATTTACGTATAATATACTCAACATTTTCTTTATTGACCAGTCATTAGATAGTATTTGGTACCTATGAAATTAAAAAAAAATTGTTATAGTTTTAAAAAATATTAAAATT
>NW_004443969.1:18942889-18973245 GCF_000243295.1 Trichechus manatus latirostris | reverse complement strand
ATATATATATATATATAAAAAAGAGTACATGATGACAAATTTGGGGTCTTCGAGGATAGTTCTGGATTTTGGAAGTAGTCAAAGGTAATTCAGAATTATGAGAGGTGAATAATGTCTACTTGCTTGCCACCACAAATAAGCAAAGAAACAAACTACAACCAAATGAAAATGGACCAGATTTCCTCTATAGGTTATTGGTTTCTTTGATGTAATTTAGGGGAAAAAGAGTATTTTAGACAATAGAAATATCAATGGAATATGTGGATCTATGCTTCTATTATTACTCAGTATGTTTGTTAAAGAATTAGTCCAATTAGCCCAAAAAATGATTAAAGATGAAATGTTAATTAACATCTATTATGAAAAAATGAGAAAATTTATCCTGTTTCTTTCTTTAAGCTAATTTTTATTTCATTAACAAGTTGGACCCTTATCATTTGTCAATAATAAATGAAATTATCTGAATTCCAACAAATTTTTATTGAAAATAAGCTACCTTACATAAGCCTCACTTTAATATGCATATCCCTGTAGAAAAGGTGTAACATTGATTTTTTTTCTATTTTGAAACTGGAACTCTTCCTTTTCCAATATTATTTTATATGGTATTGAAATGCAGATGTTGTTTAGGCTTATAAACTGAATTTCAACTATTGAAATTCCCTAATATCCAAAACATTTCTTTTTCTCTTATAGAAAGTTAAAGTTACCAAGTAAGAAGTACTCTCTTTGTCTTTCATAAATTTTAGTAGAACTATATTTAAAAAAAGATCGGTAATCAGAAACATTTGAAAGTGAAGTATGGGTTGGATATATTGCATATGAACAATTGGAAAGCACTATACTGTATAAACCAAGCAGCTTCATCCAAAATTAATAACCCAACTTTCTCTTGGAATAAAAGGAGGGTGGACTGGTGATAGAGACAGGGAGTGTATAACTCAGACCTTTGCCACCACTGTGGCTGTAGCACTGAGTCACAGCAGAGAACAGCTTTGTGGCTTAAGATAGACACCAGAAAGTAAGAGAGTAAAGCAAAACATATTAGATGCAATTTGAATCTAACTTGACACAACTTCCAAGCCCTTTAGATTCAGAAATATCAACACCATATATCTTGGGAGTGATAACAATCTGTGACGTTAGTGGCTCCTGCTTTGAATGGTTCATACTCCCTTGCTATCATACTTTTTAAATTACATATATAGAGTGGAAATGACAAAGTACATATTAAAAAGGAGGATATCATATCTTGTGAAATAATCTGGTACGTATCAGTGACTTTTAGCAGTTATAAATTACATAGGTACAGTTTTGAGGTTGATTAGCTTTCTCCTGTGTGGCTCATAGAATGACAGACCAAAAGTACTGGGAATACTACCCAAATCACAATTATTCACGTGCCATCCTCTTTTTACTCCAAGAACTTTGGAAGTTATGCCAAACCAAACCAATGTAAATTGGTGGATTTGGATATCCTTTTCATGACCACATTATCCTTGCTGGATTGGAAACTACTTATTTTGGAAATATAATTAAACCTCTTATGATTTTTAAATGAACAATGTCTTCAAGGCACCCATGTTGTAAAGTATGGAGAGAAATCACTGTGAGAGGCACTTCTTCAAAGAAAATAACATGACTGTGAATGCTGACAGGAATTTTGCCTGATACGCTAAAAATACTTTGGAAACACGATGAAACTAAGTCATTTTACGTTTTTTTTTATTGGACTGGATTTACAACAGTAACAAAAAAATTTTCTGAAGAAATAACACATTCACTGAAATGTCATTTATTTGTTCATCATCAGCTGACCTCCTTACGTTTCCAAAGTGTTTATCGTTGACAGAAATCACTGGGTATTGCTGTAGAGGATTTTTTAAAAAGTCTTTCCTCCTCCCTCTTCTTCTGAAGAAGCTTAGAATAGGATAGACACACAATTAGGCGATATTAGACCAAATGGTGGTCTAACCCCAGTGGAAAGAATGCAGCTGTCATGAGTAATTCCCACCGTAAATCTTAGACACTTTCCAAAAAGAAATCTAGGAGACCAGCACTGTGTCCAGAGTTGACTGGTTTATGCCAAAGTTTGGGAATATTTTAACAATGCAGATGAGCCTGTTAAAAATAGTTTCAAACTATTGGGTTTGCATTCTCAGTAGCTCAAATACTGGACTAACCACGAAGGATGTGAAGCGTGAGCCTGGTAGAGAGGTGTGCCCCAAGAGCCTGCTTGTTTTTCTGACACATAACGAAATACATCTGAACCTCTGGAGTCTGCAAACGTGGGCTGTGAAATTTGCAAAAACAGTTCCTCTCCTGAGATTTATGATGCTTCCTAATTCCTAGGAGGTGAAAGCTACTGCAACAAGATTCATTCTCCCCATACTTTGGACTTCTGGCTTCTACCCGCTGCAAGACCCACTGAGCACAGGAACACCCAGAATGCCCCAAAAGTCTGCTGCACATTTCTTTCTCGGTCCTTCAGAAGGTCCCATTTGCATTCACAGCTAAATATGAGGGGAGTTTTTTGTGCCATTCAGACCGATTCCTCTTCTTCTAAACTGAAGTGAATGTTTCCAAGCTTCTATTGCCAACGGATCCATTCACACACTTTAATGTCTGAGAGGATATAATTTAAAACTGTTTCTAAATTTAATCTCTACTCTGTCTCAGTGACTGGTATTTATGCTGTAACAATGTGCCCGATATACTTAATTATTGTTAACTTCTTATGAGATGTCCATCCATCAATAATAATCATTTTAGGAATTAATTGACACAATTGTTATTGTCAAACAAGAATGAGTTTATTCTACATGTTATTCTATATATTTACACGTATATTCTATACAAATTATATTGTGTATCTCTATATGCAATAAATGTGTGTGTGTGTGTGTGTATATATGTGTGTGTATATACACACATATATCTGTAACCCGTTGCCGTCGAGTCTATTCCAACTCACCGCAACCCTGTAGGACAGAGTAGAACTGCCCCATAGGGTTTCGAAGCAATTGCTGGTGGATTTGAACTGCTGACCTTTTAGTTAGCACCCGAGCTCTTAACCACTGCGTTATAGGGTTGTTACCAGTCGGAAATTGACTTGACGGCCATGGGTTTGGTTTTTGGATAGAGAATATATATTCTATACATTCTATATTTTATTCTAAAACCCGGGTGGCGTAGTGGTTAAGAGCTATGGCTGCTAACCAAAAGACTGCCAATTCGAATCCAGCAGGTGCTCCTTGGAAACTCAATGGGGCAGTTCTACTCTGCCCTGTAGGGTCACTATGATTCGGAACGGACTCAATGGCAACAAGTTTAAACATACGACTTTATAATAATCATCTAAAATATTTTTTACTATACATGAAAAACTATATAGAGAGGTTATTTATTTACTCCCATCAGGAAAAAGTAGGAGTTTCATGCATTTGTAGTTGCTACCACATATCTGTATATCCTCTTTCTCTTTGTTGTTAGTTACATTTCTATGTCTATTTCAGTTTCTTAATATATCAAATTATCTCTGTGTTTTTTAAAAAAAAAGGAAATTAATGCATTTACTCTTCCTTCCTCTTCACCTCTCGCTCACCACTTCCCAAATTTTATTCTTTGTTATTACTGCTTACATTATTAAAGTTTATAATATTTCATTTTGTTCTTTATAATTACTTTGTGACTGATTTATGTATTGATATTAAAATCAAAAAAACTGTTGCTGTCAAGTTATTATGAAGTAAAAAAGAGTGTAATTGGGTTCATCATTAAAATGTTCTTTCACAAGAAAGAGTCTCAAAAGCCAAGGTCTAATGCATCCTTCCTTCCCTCCCTCCCTCCCTCCCTCCCTTCCTCCTTTCTTCTTTCTCTTTGTTCCTCATTTCCTCGAAATCAGTGCTGCTCAGCAGAAGTTTTCACAATGATGCAAATGGTCTATATTTTTGCTGTCCAAAAGAGAAGCCACTGGCCACATATGCCTGACTACTGAGCACTTGAAATGTGGCTAATACAAATGAAAAACTGAATTTTTACATTTAATTAATTTTAATAGTTTATATAACACATGTGGCTAGTGACTACCATATCGGACAGTGCAGCCCTAAGATAGAGTCAACTGTAACTCTTCTCTTGTATTCTATTTGTTTTTCATTCTTGGATTACAGTTTTTTTATTTGAAGCAAATATTTCAGAATACTTTTTTTATAAAAGTATGGGATTGGTAAATTTTCTTACTTCTTCCATCTTAATGGCTACTTTCTTTTTGCTACATGATTGATAATTTGAATACTTAATTTTATTTTCAAAAGAATTTACTCTTCTAACTTTGAGAATCTTGTTCCATTATCTTCTAGCATCACTACTACTAAGCCTGAGGTCAAATAGATTGTTGACGCACTATAGGTAAATTGCTTTTTCTCTCAGCAGTTAAAAGATTTTCTATTTAAACTTGCAGCAGTAAAATTTCACTAGGATGTAAGTACATCTGAGCACTTTCAGTTAGAAAACATTTTCTTTTATTATTTGCCTGATTATATCTTTTCCTCTATTGCTTCCCTTCTTTCCTTTTTGTTGTTGTTAGCTGCTCTCAAGTTAGTTCCAACTCATAGCGACCCTACAAATGACAGAACAAAACACTGCCCAGTCCTGCACCATCCTCACAATTGTAGTTACATTTGAGCCCATTGTTGCAGCCACTCTCTCCCTCTAGACTTTCTTTAAAATGGATGTTGTGCAAATATCAGATTACCCTACTTTTGAAAGACCAAGTTAATTAGAATAAACAGTGATCATGGGTACCTCCATGTTTGCATACAACTTTTTCCCAGCTGGAAACTGTGGTGGTGTAGTGGTTAAGTGCTTTGGCTGCTAACCAAAAGACCAGCAGTTCGAATCTACCAGGTGCTCCTGGGAGACTCTATAGGGCAGTTCTACTCTGTCCTATGGTGTTGCTATGAGTCGAAATCGACTGGACAGCAACGGTTTTTATCCCAACTGGTTTCAATCTTAAACGGGAAGTCAGAATCAGGGTTTCCTCTAAGGTGAATGGGTGGTGAGTAGCCAGTAGGGTAGGGTTTCTCTGAGTTCCCAAAGTAAAACCAAAAACCAAACCAGTTGCCATCGAGTTGATTCTGACTCACGGCGACTCCATGTGTTTCACAGTGGAACTGTGTTCCGTAGAATTTTCAATGGCCGATTCTTGGGAATTAGATCAACAGGCCTTTCTTCCAAGGCACCTCTGGGTGGACTTGAACCTCTAATCTTTTGGTTAGCACTCGAAGGCATTAACCATTTGCACTACCCAGGGACTCCTTTATTTTGGCTTGGCGCACTTTCACTTCTCTATTCCTGGGCAGCTCTCTTCTTTTTGTCTGTTGTAGAGGACCCTCGGAATATCTCTATTTTCTATCGGCATCTTTCTCAAATGTCAGCATCTTTGCTGCCCTTATAGAACTTGGTCTCAGGCTCAAGCAGCTTGTGCAGATACTTAGTTTGTGCAGGATGAAGGAGAGGGTCCCAGATCTCCCATCCATTACCAATCCTTTGTTGTTGTTGTTAGGTGCCGTCAGTTCCAACTCATAGTGACCCTATGTACAACAAAATGAAACACTGCCCAGTCCTGTGCCATCCTAACAATCGTTGTTATGCTTCAGCCCATTATTGCAGCCATTGTGTCAATCCATCTCGTTGAGGGTCTTCGTCTTTTTTGCTGAATCCACTCAATGGCAACAGGTTTGGTTATTGTTTTTTTTGGTTTCTACTTTACCAAGCATGGTGTTCTTCTCCAGGGAGTGGAGAAGTACGTGGGACGAAGTCTCGCCATCTTCACTTCCAAGCAGCATTCTGGCTGTACTTCTTACAAGACAGATTTGTTCATTCTTCTGGCAGTCCATGGTATATTCAATATTCTTCCTCAACACCATAATTCAAAAGCATCAATTCTTCTTCAGTCTTCCTTAATCACTATCCAGCTTTCATATGCATATGAGGTGATAAAAAATACCATGGCTTAGGTTAGGCGCACCTTAGTCCTCAAATTCAATCCATTAGGTCCATTTATTTAGTGAATGACTTTATTTACTGTCCCTTGCCAAATTCTACTCTTTTTGTTTGTTGACTTCAAATTTGGATATTCTCTAGTACATCACTAGAAAGAATTGTGCTTAATTATGACATCTGGGAAAGGTGTTTCTTCAGCTGTAATTTCTCCCCTTGTTTGATCCTGTCTGCTGTCTTCCTAAAATTTCTACTTTTGGTCCACTGATGGGACCTTTTCTGTTTTCAAGCACCACTATGGGTGTTTTCTTTTATCCTTAAAATATATCTTTTGTACTATTTCATTGAGATCTTGAGGAAGGAGAGTCAGATAAGTTTTCTTAGTCTGCTGACTTCAATGGGAGGCCTGCATTTTTCTTCATAAAGATAGAATTTTTAAACGTTGAAAATAAAAGTTTCATTAGATTTTGAAGAGACTGCTATATCAAGATTTTATTTATTGACACACGAGACATAGATGACCAGGGATTAAATTATGAATATTAAAAACAGTCATTAAATGATTCCAATTCCAATGTTAGAAGAGTATGTTTACACAGGATCTAGTCAGTATACGCCTTATTTCCTTTTATTTTTCTTATTCCTGTCCTATTCTGTGTTTATAGAAGATCCTACTGTCATTTATGCTTTTTCCAATATTTCCTTCATTACTGATATTGGTTTATTTTTCTCTTCTATTTCTTTCCTGAACTCTTTCTGTTCAATTTTTATCTCATTTTGAGATATTGTCTTTCCTTCCTTGAATCTCTACTATGGATTCTTGTTTCATAAAGACAAATGCTGCAACAACCTACAATTTTTCTTTACTCCTTTTTTTGGTGTGTGTGTATGTGTGTGTGCGTTTGTTTGTTTTTGGTTAAGATCCTTGTGTAGTTTTACTTGGTTCATTTTTGATTACTCCTTTCTGAATGAGGTGAGTTTTTCATCAACCAGCTATTTGTGGGAGATCTGTATAAAGAAGAAGGATTTGTCCTCTTAAAATATGGAAGAGATAATTATCTGTTAAATTTTTGAAACTTAATATTTTAAAAAAAATGTTAGACTGAAAAGAGGTCGTTAGGGTAGGGTGGTATTTTTTGTTTGTTCTGAAAAAAACTGGTTTAGAATCTGTGATGCTAATAAATAAGCCATTATTTTATACTTTTATATAGCCACTGTACTAGGGAAATGGAAATTTCACATTTAAATTAAATACCCTAAAACTGAGAGAGTATATGATACAGGAAACAATATATGGGCCTAAGGAAAAGGTGGTGTCAAACACAGAGAGTCCTGAATGAGAAAGAATCCTTGTTTCTCTTCAAGGACTTTTCATTGAACACTTGGGTAATTATTATCAAATGCTTTTCCTCTTTGTGGGTTCAAGCTGTTATAATGGGAAATAAAATTGTTCAGAGTCTTAGTCAAACACATTCATTCATTCATTTATGTATTTTTTTTTTTGGCATATTTACTGTTCTGCCCAGTCCTGACCTCTTAACCAGAATTGCCCTGTTTGGGACACCTGGGAAGATAGCTACTGTATTGCTCTAAACTTAAAACTGGGAGAAGAAAAGGACAAAATATCCTGAATGTTAAATTGGTTACTGGTTTCATATTTTTATTTTTTAGCTTATTTTGTTTCATTTTTTTAAAATTTTTTTAAATTGTACTTTAGGTGAAGGTTTACAGAACAAATAGTTTCTCATTACAGTACGCATACTGTTTTATGACACTAGTTAACAAACCCACAACATGTCAATACTCCCCCTTCTTGATGTTGGAGGACCTTTTCTCTTTTTTGGTGGAAATATACATAGCCAAGGATACACCATTTCAAAAATTTCTACGTGTACTATTCAGTGACATCGATTATGCTCTTCCAGTTGTACTGCTATTCTCACTATCCTTTTCCAAATTATTCCACTCACTGCCCCCTAGGCTTCCCATCAAAACTTTTGAGTTGCTATTGTCAATTTGATCTCACATAGATAATTCCTTTTTTTTTTTTTTTTGGTACTGCAGATGAAGGTTTACGGAACAGAATAGTTTCTCATTAAACAATTAGTACACATATTGCCCTACGACAATAGTTAACAACCCCACGACATGTCAACACTGTCCTTTCTCAACCTTGGTTTCCCTATCGCCAGCTTTCCTGTCCCCTCCTGCTTTCTACTCCTTGTCCCTGGACTGCTGTGCCTCATTAGTCCCGTTTTGTTTTATGGGGCTGTCCCATCCCCGGCTGAGCGGTGAACCTTGGAAGTAACTTCACCACTGAGCTAAAAGGGTGTCTGGGGGCCACACTCTCGGGGTTTCTCCAGTCTCTTTTAGGCCAGTAAATCTGGTCTTTTTTGTGTGTGTTAGAATTTTGTTCTACATCCTTCTCCAGCAATGTCCAGAACCCTCTGTTGTGATCCCGGTCAGAGCAGTCAGTGGTGGTACGAGGCACCATCTAGCTGTACTGGACTCAGTCTGGTGGAGGCCTTGGTAGCCATGGACAATTAGTCCTTTGGACTAATCTTTCCTTGTATCCTGTTCTCTTCATTCTCCCTTGCTCCCGAAGGGGTGAGACCAGTGGAATATCTTAGATGGCTGCTCACAGGCTTTTAAGACCCCAGACACTACTCACCAAGGTAGAACGTAGAACATTGTTTTTATAAACTGTGTTATGCCAACTGAGCTAGATGTTCCCCAAGAGCATGGTCCCCACAGCCCTCCATCCAGGGAGTTTGGATGTGTCTAGGGAGCTTCCATGACCTTTCGTTGTACAAGTTGTACTGGCTTCCCTGGTATTGTGTACTGTCTTACCCTTCACCAAAGTTACCACTTATCTATTGTCTATTTAGCATATTATATTGTATTTAGTATTTCTCCCCAAAGCCTCCCATCCCTTGTAACCAACAAAGATTGTTACATTTTGTATGTAAACTTTTTCACGAGTTTTTACAGCAGAGGTCTCATACAATATTTTTCCTTTTGTGGTTAACTTATTTCACTCAGCATAATGTCCTCCAGTTTCATCCATGTTATGAGATGCTTCACAGATTCATCATTGTTCTTTATCGTTGCATACTATTCCATTGTGTGTATGTACCATAGTTTGTTTATCCATTCATCTGTCGATGGGCATCTAGGTTGTTTCCATCTTTTTGCTGTTGTGAACAATGCTGCAATGAACATGGGTGTGCATATGTCTATTTGTGTGACGGCTCTTATTTCTCTAGGACATATTCCTAGGAGTGGGATTGCTGGATCGCATGGCATTTCTGTTCCTAGCTTTCTAAGGAGGTGCCATATCATTTTCCAAAATGGTTGTATCATTATGCATACCCACCAGTAGTGCATAAGAGTCCCGATCTCCCTGCAGCCCCTCCAACATTTGTTATTTCCAGTGTTTTTGATTCGCACCAGTAATGCCGGGGTGAGATGGTATCTCACTGTGGTTTTAATTTGCATTTCTCTAACGGCTAGTGATCACGAGCATTTCCTCATGTGTCTGTTGGCTGCTTGAATGTCTTCTTTGGTGAAGTGTCTGTTCATTTCCTTTGCCCATTTTTTAATTGGATTATTTGTCTTTTTGTTGTAGAAGTGTTCGATTTTCTTGGTTTCATATTTTTAATTGTTCTATATTGTACCATCTTTACCTTGAAAAGATCTGTTACACTATTTGGAGATTTTGTGTGTGTGTGGGAGGGACGGTTGTTATCTTGCTTTTTATTATTATTAAATATTCTCATATACAGTTACAGGGTTGGAAAAAATCTTGGAAACTCATTTGTTACATTACTCCCTTAGTTACTCATCTCTCCAGTTCTTTTTAAGTAAGATAGTAGGCATTTCAATAGGTAGAGGAGATTCACACTGAATTCCTTAAATGTTGCCAGGAAGACAAAAGCCATCCCTTCTTAATGTGCATTCATCGGTAAACCATCATCACTCCTCATTATTGAAATTTTTCCTTATATTTATAATTAGTTCTTGCCACAAGCTTTCACTAATTTTCTTATAATTGGAGATGTTTATCTGTATCACTGGAATCCCTGGGTGGCACAGATGGTTAAGGGCTCAACTATTAGGTGAAATGTTGGTAGTTTGAACCCACACAGAAGCATCTTGGAAAACAGGCCTAACCATCAGATTCCAAAAGGTCACAACCTCGAAAACCCTGTGGAGGAATTCTACTCTGCACACATGAGGTTGCCATGAGTTGGAATTGACTCCATGGCAAATAACAACATCTATACCATTGGAATCCAGAAATGTAGATAGTAGCATACAAAAAGTCCTATAGAAATGCATACCAGTACTGAGGGCTAGTTCCTGGTTTTCATTTGCTATGATTCTTTTTATGTATCAGGTTTGCTTTTGCATATAATCTCCATATATTTATTTGAACTAATACTTCACTAACATTGACAAATGTGCCCGCAGCCTTTAAAATCATGTCTTTTACCTTACTTACTAAATGGTAGATGAATTAAGGAAAAGACGGGGGAAAAAAGTTCTAAATGTAGCTAATGTGCTATAGGTTGCAGCCCTCTGTACACCCTCTTTAATACCTAGGTAAAGTGGAGTGACAGTCAAAAGAGTGGTGTCCTATGTGTGGCTCCTCATTCTTACTCACTGACTGATATAATTCTGTCTAAATTCAGCTAAGAATATGAGTCGTATCTGTATGATGTCTACAGGATGTTAGACATAAATATGATTTATAGAATTACATTAGTTTTAGGATCACTCTGGAAATATCTCAAGGTGACAAGAAACAGAGAGAGACCCTGAGTTTGCCTGTGAAATTGCACTAGGAAGGAACCTAGTATCCTAGGTTTTATAAAGCCAAAGACGACCAGTCAAAATGATTTCTGGAGTGTGAGAAACATGGTACCTATAAATAGCCACTGATAAATTCTCTTACATGTTTTATAATTTTTAAAAATCTCAGTCTTAAAGACCAATATCAATGAATGACTCTGGTTATCATTAAGTGAAAGCTGTTGTCTTGAAGGAAAACTTCATGTATCTGGAAGATATTGAAGTTCGAGGTTGTATTTGGTTCATCTCATATCATTCTCTGAGTTTCTTTCGTGTTTCAGCTCCATTGTTATGTTATGCTGTGATCATGCTGATGTAAATAAATCATTCTTTTGGTATTGTGACTCGCTTAGTGTGTTTCTTGAAAATAAATAGGAGTAAAAAGAATAAACAGTCTGATTTGGTCCGCCATTATCATCTGGGAAGATGCAAGCAAAGATGCCAGCAAAACCTGAGATCCAGACAGCAGTGGGATGGGCACATCAGGTTTAATAAAAGACAACCAGCTTCCTAGAGATTCCATTCCTAAGGAAAGCTTGGAGGTCTGGGGAGAAGTAATCTCTAGACTATGTCTATATACACTTTTTTCTTTTTAAACTTGTAGCAAAAAAAAACAAAAAACAAAAAACTATTTCATAAGTTAAAGACATGTAAAAAAAAAGACCAACACAAACAAGAAGAAAACACTGAAGAATGGCTCCTTTTTTGATGAAGTCACGACGGTTATATAAAGTCTAGCCTTTGATCCCATCATACTTGAAATATGTATTGATTTAAAATTCATATATTTGCTGTCATTCTTTTCAATCCTTCCACCCCTATTTTTTTTAAACATCTAAACAAAGTGACCTCATTGTTTTCCACTGGACTTTTTTTTTTATACACTGGCTGGGATGATTGAGATTCAGGAATGTGGGAAAATGGATTCCCAAACCACGTCCCTCCCCTTTCATTCTGAACTGTAATTTTTGGCTTGGCTTGAATCACAGTCATCACATTTCAGCCTGAATCTCTCTGTAAAGTGATCTTTCTTAAACATTTCTCCCACTCATCAAGGGATCAGAAACAAAGCCGTTCTAGCCTTTCAGCAAAACACTTACAAGCAGCTCTTACAGAGAAGTTGCAAGAGCGAAATTTCCTCTAAAATCGTTTGAAAAGTGAACATTTTCAGTGCCTCGCTGTCCTTTTTGTGAGTCTTGTCATCTGTATGCCATGAGCTGCAGCAGCTATTTTAATCTGTTTTTGTTTGCAATCCATTTGGTGTCCACCCAAGGAAATGCAGGTGATTCTAATTAACTTACTGCTGAAGATGTTGGGGAAAAAAAAATCTCAATTGTGTTGTAGAGAATTATACACTTAAAATCTTTCTTCTATTATTTATAACCTATTATTAATGAAAACTATTATGTGAATATATTTACCACCTAATTCATTGCTGTACACTTTTTTAAATCAACAAGGCTTACGGCACAGGAAAAAAGCCACACACAGACACAAATACACAGACACAATACAGACCCCAAGAATGCTTGCCAACTTTTATTTAACAAGAGTAGCAACTTAAAAATAACATTATTTTTACTTTGGCAACATAGTTTAATATCTGAAATAACCCTGTTCCAATAAAAACCTATTGAAATACTCTCAGGCCCAACTCTGCCCTGAAGGTAAAAGTGATTAATTGAAAGATTTTGGCAGATCTTTGCTCACCACCAGGGCAGTTTAATTTAGAACACATTCAACCATTTCTCAGTGTCTCTGTGCTGGTGGAGCATAACTTTTGATCTTCTTTGGGGAGGTGTTTCTAATTCAGACCCTTTGGCTTGGCACTTCCTGAAGGGTTTTGATGGCTTACCTCTGCTAAGCATTCAGGTGAGATTGCCCTTTCTCGGCTGCTGCCTCCAAAGGAAAGCAGAATTATAGACACAAAGATAAAATGTTCTGCAAACCTGTTTGAACATATCTACCATCGCAAAGTCCTATCTGGATTACAGACAAAATGGTTCTTTTCAACTTTTCGATGCTCTCCCAAACTTCTGAGAAATTCTGGTGTCACTAGGATATTTCCTAGTCTAAGAAGAAGAAGCTCCTGAACCTGACAGTGGGAGAAGCTGCGAAGTCTAAGCATAAATAAGATTACAGTTTCCTTTTTGAAACTACAGGGAAGATTATCACATGGGTATTGTTAATACTTCTGCTAAACAGAAAGATGGGACCAGTGCATAACCTTCCCTGTTTGGAAGATGAACTTGCGTTAAATCGAGGCGAAATGGATGGACAGAATAAATTCCAATCTATTTTGGTTGGAAAGCCCTTGAGCTGGTAAACTCCAACTCTCTATTCAATTTAACACATATCTATTAAGCACGTACTATGTAGTGAATGCATGCTAGGTGCTGGGGACACAGTAATGAACAAAGTACTCAAGTCTAGATGTTATGCAGCCAGACTTCAGATGGAAACATCATTATGATGTATTCAGTTTCACATTACATCCTGAAATAGTTAAGCAATATATGATACACACACACATATGTATATAGATAAGAATACTAAACTCGCTGCCATCAAGTCAATTCTGACTCATAGCAACCCTATAGGACAGAGTAGAACTGCTTCATAGAGTTTCCAAGGAGTGGCCGGTGGATTTGAACTGCTGACCTTTTGGTTAGCAGCTGAGCTCTTAACCACTGTGCCACCAGGTTTCCGTATATATAAGGGTATTATATATAGTATATATATGATATTATGGATATGCACTGAAATATTAAGAGTCATTATCTCTGTAAGGCAGGATTATAAAAATGATTTATTATTATTTTATATACTTTCCAACTATTTTAAAAAGCATGTGTGTATGTATCGAGGTATGTGTGCATGTGTGTACACACATGTATATTACTCTTTTGAATAAACAATAATGATGATATTTATTGCCAAAATGTTATGCCATTGGTTACATTTCTTTGTTATGACATATACTTATGAGTTTATGTTCCCACAGACTCACCTCAAAAATATTTTAAAACTGTCATAAATCTACTCTGTGTCCTTGAATGCCCTATTCTGTATCTTTCATTTAGCTGAAAGATGCTTTAAAACCCATGTCAACAGATTCAAAATCTTCCTTGGATACCTAGTAGAATCTCAAAATTTAAGTGTTTTACAGACTATCACATTATTGGGCAAATTGCACCAAGATCTGAAGATATAAATGTGAAATATCTGGCATAGAGATGAAGAGACATGATAGTTTTCCCTAATTAGAAGCTCTAACCCTCCCTGGCCAATTTATACCTTTCATATTCACAAACTTTGGTACACTACAAAAAGAAATGTATAGTTAAAGGCCAAGGACTAACATTGAGGTTGGCTTTTTTAATTTTGGTTATCACACTATAGGGAGAAATGCTGGGCAAAGGTTTCTTTTAGGGGTCAAGCAGAGATTTGGTCAAATATGTGATAGACTTCATGCTACCCCACAGGGGTTAAGTGATGAAACCCATCTCAGCTTCATTCTTGGCTACTTGAGGCCTGTTAACCATTTAGCAATGTATCTACCACTTCTTTCTGAACTGTTATCTTGGCAAGAAAGTATGTAAGACTAAGATACATTACATATGTCAATGCTGATTTATACAATATTTATTGAGTGTCTATTCCATGTATATGATTTTCTAAGTGGTGAAAACCAGGTTACAATACATTTCATATTTTCCTTTGTACAAAATTTAAATAAAGAATATCTTAACTTCCTAGATTTCCCCCAAGGGCTGGAAGAATTTGAGTTTTGAGAATAATATTAGAAAATCCATAATCACTATAGCTGACTCTTGAAGTGCTATAGAAGACAGAAATGAGGAACTATCAGTTTGAAGGCCTGGGTTTTATGACATTGGTCTCCAAGATACATCTTACATTAATTATAGAAGACCATATTTACAGTGACTATTATCTGATACAGTGCTGGAAGATGAGCCCCCTGGTTTGGAAGGTACTCCAAATACACAGTGGCTGCAACAACAGACCTGAACATACCAACAATCATAAAGATGGCACAGGACTGGGTAACATGACGTTCTTTTGTACATGGGGTTGCCGTGAGTTGGAGCCAACTTGACAGCAATTAACAACAATGTATTTATGGTGTATTTTCAGAAGTTTGGGGAAGATAATTCTTCCTGAAAATATTTCTTTCACACAGGCTTGCTTATATGTAAAATTCCACAATTAGAATTGCAGTCCTTTGTCTTTAAGTTCCAGGAAAGGATTTCACATCAAACCTAACTAATCATGTATACTTTTGCATAGATTAATTTATTAGATCCTAATCTGAGAGCAGACTTTAGTTAAAAGGAGGTCAGATACAACAAGAGTTCACTTGGGTAGAAAGAGATGGAGGAGAAGAGGTCAGGTACAATACAGAATGGGAGATGAACAGAAAGAGGCAGTGGGTACACCACATTGGTTTCAAACCAATTCAAAAGGGTGGCTTCCATTATCTAAATGCTCACCCTGTCTGTATTACCTGCTATTTTCAGATACAACAAGATACAAGGAAATATAGTGTTCTTCCTGTATTTAAAGATTTAGAGGAGGAAGGCATTTTTTTATCAGTTTGATTACACACAATGTATTCATAAACATGATATAGTCTTCTTATAATATTTTTCTACTGTACGTGTGAAAAAAGTGTAGAAAATAGTCTATCTTGAATTGTAAACTTTCACTTAAAGCACAATTAAAAAAGGATAAAAACGTAGTCTATCTTTCTTCAAGTACAACTTAAACAATAATTTTTCTTTTAATTGAATGTAATGCTCTAAACTGAGGTTCAAAAGCTGAGTTTGTATAAATCCATATGAAACTTCCCTCTACAGACTGAAACATCATGGACAGACACATCGTTCTCCCTTGGAATCATGAGATCTCTGAAAACCAGGCCTGTCTCCTCTTTAAGAAAGAACTGCAGAGACAGCAGTCTTGGTGACGTCTCCCACCAGGTCACTGTCCTGCACCTACATTGTGCGTGGAGCTGCCTGTGTATGGACCACTCACTCCACTGTACACCTTTCATCTCCCTAGTGGCCTTAAGCCTCCCCCGGTCACTCAACCTAAGGCTCATCAGCCTCAGCTGAAGAAACACTGCCCTGAACTATGGAATACTCACGAGGTTCTAGATTCCCAACTTGCTTTCAAGTCTGAGAACAAACCTTAATAGAGGCTATTATACGCAGAAACAAATGCATGTCTCCTATTAATCTGTTGGTTCAAATATAAAAGAAAGGCTTCATTTAGCTCCCGTTTAGCACAAAATGTGCTATAAGCCAAACACCTAGAGAGGAGGAGGCCGCTAAGCTTGGGGACAGAGCATGTTGTCAGGTGTGACAGGATAGTGTCACTTTCCCTTATCAAAACAAAATAAAACAAACTCTATTCCCTGGTGCTTGAAGATACTATAGTAGGAGCCAGAGCCATTTACTGCTAAATTATTGACAGCTTTTGCTACAACTGTACTCAAGGTAATACTAAAAGGAGTTACAAGCGTGTCTGAACATCAAGCTGAGGTAGGAATGATAGTCCTGAAGAAAATTTGCCAGAAGGAGGGTATTAGAGATCAGACAAGGGGCTCAATGGAACATGGTGGAATAATGGAAGACACAGAAAAAGAAGAAAGTAGCCAAATGAGTACTCAGAATATGTCACGATCTATCCTGGAGCTGTCCTTGTTCAGATAGGATGTTTAGCTTCTGTGAGAAATTTCACCAACAGAGAACTAACAATTTACTATTTGACAAGGTTCAACAAATGAAAAATATCCTCCTTCCTCCCTACCTCCTGAGTCTCTGGGTGGTGCAAATAATTAATGTGCTTGGCTGCTAACTGAAAGGTTGGAAGTTCAAGTTCACCAAGAGGTACCTTGGAAGAAAGGCCTGGTGATCTTAATTTTGAAGAATCAGCCATTGAAAACCCTATGGGGCACAATTCTACTCTGACACACATGAGGTTGCCATAAGTTGGAATCAACTTGATGGCTACTGATCCTGGTAATGTGCCTCCTATGAAACAGGACAAAGACAGTCGATTCAGGACTTAATATTTGAGTATAAAAGTCTCTTTCCATGTTTGTATGCCATATCACATATGTTAGAAATAGTAGACAAGAGGAGACTTCAAACACCTTCAAAAGTTTAGGAATCTATTTCTGCATAATCTCCAACAGCTTTAGTTAAACATAAGCACTGTAAACTTCTTCTTTTTTTTTTTTTTGGTAATGAGAATCTGTGAGAGTTAATTAAAAACTGTGGAATTTTAAGAATTCTTTCAGCTCTTTTCTTCTACACAAAACATTACCCAGCTGATTTATCCATGGGATTTAAACACAATATCCTTTTACACATTAAATGTCTATATTTTCATATAAAGATAGAGGAAAATTTGTCTAAACTATTATTTTTTGACCTGTGGTCCCTTGTTTCAGAATCCTTAGCTATTGCTTTTCACTCTTCTGAAATCCACAGTCTATCTCCAGAACCATTTTCAGTCGAAAGTGTTGATTTCTAGCATTGATTCAGTTTGTACTCTAGGCACTTCCGTCTTTGTATCTTTCCCACTAGTTTACCAAGTCAGAAAAGGTGCTTTATCTGCTCTTATCCATAAAAAACCAGTAAAAAGAAGCCTTTCTGGTGGGAAAAGAATTTGAATGGAAAACATGGACATACATATATCAGGCCAAGGATTAAAAGATGAACATTATATGTGAGGACACATTATAAAAAGGTTTCACGATATTAGTTTTTCTAAGTCAGTGTTCCAAGCCAGTCTTGGATTATGTGTGAAAAGTAAGAACTCTATACTCTAACAGGTGCTGGCAGGAAACTCCCATTAAAGCTTATGAAAGTTATGCCCGTAAATTCTTGGCATCTGAGAAAATTCTCTTGTAAGAATGCACTAATGCATCCGGTTTTTCTCACTTGAAAAACAACGTGAGGATGTGGCCACTTAACAATATTCCCAGTCACTATTGTGTTCACACCAGCCCTCAGTGATGACATTCTTGGTGACCTTGTGCTACATGTAAAATAGATACCCGTCTTCATTTCACAACTGTGAACATGCATTGTCTTTTGTACATAACAATAGAGATATTTAACCATCTGTCTGTCCTGGTCAAACCATGAACTTGAAAGTATTTTTTTCCAGTGGGGTCAAAAAGTTTACACCAATCCATCTACGTTCTGATGATTGACTCTTCATATGAAACTTGGGCAAACATTTATAAATTTTGTGGAAGTTAGGAATGCAGTCTATGGGCTATCATTGCTGTTGTTAGGTGTCGTTGAGTTGGTTCCGACTCATAGTGACCCTATAGGACACAGAAGAACTGCCCCAGAGGGTTTCCAAGGAGTGGCTGGTAGATTTGAACTGCTTATCTTTTGGTTAGCAGTGGAGCTTTTAACCACTATGCCACCAGGGCTCCTGGGATATCAGATAGTAATTAATGTAGGCTTTGAATGTATAGTATTGACATATACTGGAAAGCACTAGCATTGTATCTGGCATACAGCAGATACTCAATAAATGTTATCTTTGTTACACAAATCATCCTCGTATCTGTATGGACACACCTTCAAAGATTAATGCTGTAATCCATTGAACATAGACCTTCCCACCTTAAAAGTGAACATGTAAGGCCTCTTTCTGTGATCAAGCTCAATTTTCTAGCTCATCAATTCTAGAGGTTAAAATATTCTTCTACTAAAGTTTGCATGTTTGATAAAACTGGAAAAAAAATAACAAAAAAATTGCCTTACCTTATTCTATAATTCTACTATTTATGAGGAACTTGATTTTAACCCAAGGGATTATTTGGATTTGAAACATTTATCAAGTTAAGGACTGAGATAAAAATTTAGACTGTAGTAAATATTAAAAAAAGTCCCCTGAAAATGATTGAGAGTCTATATATGTTGAGACATACGTATTCATATCTACGTTTGTAGCTACACTATGGATTAAATATTAATAGCTTACATTTGTATTTGTATTTATAGTTTTAAATATGCTTTCCATATATTAATAAATATATCTTTAGTAAAAATTTCTCTGTGAGAGTAATATAGCTACCTGCCAGAACAGAGAACACACACACTCTCACACAAACACACACACACACCAGCACCAACCCAGGCAATCTGCCAAAGTGTGGTTGCTGTGAAAAAGGTTTTGGTTTAGCACAATAGCAAACTAGCTCACCACCCCTCTGCACTGTCCACTCCTCACAACATGGTTCTTCTCGGTATCCTTAACTTCCCCTCCTACAGTGAGGGAACATTTCTTCGGACTGTTTTATTGCCAATACCTTCTCACTTTGTACGATGAAATGAAACAAGCGACTAGTTTCATTAGAAGGAGAGGTAAACAGAGCATTAATTAAATTTGCTGATGATACTAAATTGGGAGGAACTGTGGACATCTGTGAGGACAAAAGAATCGTACAAATGGACTTAGGGAGTTTAGAAATACGAGCAGGAAATAATAAAATGAGATTCAGCCTTAAATAATGCAAGCTAATACATTTGGGAAAAGATAATCAGAAACATAGCTATTCGATGGATGGTAGATGTCTGGAAAGTGGTGATGGTGAAAGAGACCTAGGGGGTGATAATGGGAAAAATTATACACAACCTCACAGGGAAGTAGGTACGATGCCTGGAGGTTTATATAAAAGAACATAATTTTTTGAACCAGAAAGATGGTCATTCTATTCTCATGACACTGGTAAGTCTCAAAAGTATCAAAGTTTGGCTTTAGTTATTTGAGTCTCTCAGGTTTATGAAACAATTTAACATTATTTGTCGAGAGGATGGTTTCTCCTTATTAAGGGTAAGGAAGTGGGTTTTGCCTTAAACCTGTAATGAGTATGACAGTCATTGCTATAACTATGTCCTTCAACCAACTATTGGTCATTGATCTTTCCAGCTTCACCCATATGAAGGTGTAGCAGTAGCTTGCTATATTTGATAAAGATTTAAGCAATGTTGACTAGAATTTATCCATTTATTCATCATTTATTGAGAATACCTTATGCACCCGGCACTGTGTGAGGACGTAAATCAATCTATGGTCTCCACATAAAGAAGCACACAATGTACTGAAGGTAATGTTTTAAATATTTTTCTTCTATAAGCTGTGCCTTCATTATAAATCTCGGGGCATTCTTATTTCCTTACAAAGAACATGTTACATACTGGGTCTATGGCCCACCATAACCTCAACAACTTTCAGTGCTATCATATCAGAGCTATTTTGGTTTTGCACAGTTAATTTTTCTTCTCAAAGTGTCCTGCCCTTGATTTTTCTTTTCTTTTTTTTTTGTTTGATTTTTTTTTTTCCTGGACTGAAAATAGGAAGTGACTTGAAAAGTATAAAATTAGGCAAAATGGGATAAAACTAGCAAAGAAAAGATTATTTTGAACCCAAGGAAAACATTTTTAACTCTACATTGTGTTAAACTGTAAGATAACCTTCCAAAGAATTCAGAGGAAGCTCCAGGATATGAATCTTTTAAGGAGATGGGTAAATGACTCTAAAATATCCTATTCAGGAAAATATGCCATGTTCATGTTATATAGAAGAACGTAACTGTTTCCCTGGAATCTGTGTATCTCTTTTACTGTATATATGTTGATTAATGATTATTGTTTAAGTTGGACATATTTTACTTGAAAATGTGAAAATTCCTTGGAAGAGACATTTTCTTTTCCTAGACATTTTAAAAAGGAACATTATTCATCAGGAAACCTGTATTTTGGTCTCATTTATAATTTCCTGAATTAATGTAAGACTTCTGAATTATCAAAAATTTTTAAACTCTAAGGAAATGCCTAGACAAATACATAGATTTTGTCCCACCAATAAACAATGGATTATTTCACACAACAGAGTGACACTGTTGTGAAAGTCTCGATGGCTTTTATTTAATCAGTTGGTTCATATTATGCAACAAGAAGCAAATAACTTCTACTTAAAAACTACAAATCCATTTTGAACCCTAACGCAAAAAACTACATGAAAACCATGGATTACCTTTTTTTTTTTTTGCCCGTTTTTTTAAAATCTGAAAGCTTTCCAAATTGCATGTGATTTTCTTTTCTTTCCTTTTTTTCCCCCCAAATTTTGTAAACATTTGCTTCCAGGCTAAAACATCCTGCCAACTTTCAGCCAAGATTATTTTTACGGTTGGACTATTAAGTTCTGAATATAAGGATTTATTATGGAAAAATTCCCAGACGCCAAACTCTCGTCATATAAATGATAGCACTATAGGATATTTCGGAGTCTTGCATTTTGATATGTTGAGGTGTTATATTGTTTAAATCCTTCATCCACAACAAGAAGCTAATTTCCTAGGGTATTCATTTTGGCTCTGTTTCCTTCCAACTGACTCCAAGGGAGAAGTATGTTAAGAACCTAAACTTTAGAGTTGGGGTGGGGGTGGAGGTTGGAAATTACACTTAGGCTTTATCTGGGAAGAGACATTATTTATTCTTAGGCATTCTGGACTCCAAAGTGTGGGAATATCCTCTGAGTGATTTGAACAGAGCCACACTGCTGTATTTGTTAGATAGCCTTTCTGGTTATTGAACTATACATTCCTAAATTCACTGCTGTTATGTTAAAGTTCTCTTTTTGATAATAAGACTGTAGTGTATTGCCAGTTGTAGATGAACTCCATTAAATCTCACTAATAAGTCCAGTGAATGGATTAATAACCAGGTCCATACATATAATTTGTGAACATTCAATGTATGCTTGCTGTTCATGGCCACATTAACTTACAAGCATTTTGGGGGTAAGAGCAAATTTCTCTGGAGCAGATAAGCAGGTATCGGGTAACTACAGTAGAGGTGGCAACTCGTTCAATGGTCAGTCTTCTCTTCATTACAGACCTCACAAGTGTGCCCTTTCAGCCACATTTGTTTTCGTAATTGCAAAACGCAGCTTTTTCTCCCCCTCTCTCCACCTTGTCATCTCTGATTTCTTTGACTTGTCTTTTCCCAGTTTCTCTTTTATACTCTCGCTGGCTGTTTCCTGTTTACTCTGTTTTGATTTTGTCTTTCCCTCTAGCTCTGAATGTGGCTTTCTTGCAGACACAGAGGCCCCAGCATGAATACCCCAAAGAGCCAATTCCAGCTTGGACCTCATACAACAAGGCTGCTGTCAGGAAGGTGGCTGTCGCTGGAGTGGCATTAAAACAAAACAAAATGAAACAAAACATCAAAACACTAAACTGGCCCTGATTTAAACTCAGAAACAAAAACGAGGGAAGATTCGTTGCAAACTTTCATGGAGCTTCTTTGAGGAAAAGCATCTCCATTGTAAATGCACGGGGGTGCCTAATTTTAGGCTTGAAAAGCAAGCACTTAAAAAAAAAAAAAATCCACATAGGTCAGTACCCTCAGAAACATTTTTGTTCAGTCCACAAATATTCCCTAGGGAAAAGAAAAAAGTGCTTATCGTGAACTCTTGAATTTTTTGAGCATGTAATTTTTATCAGCTTGTTTTGTTTTTGTTACTTTTTTTTTTTTAACTCACTGCTTATAAAACTAGCAAGCAGAAGTCTCTCTGGAACAAGACAGAATCATAAAAGTTTTCAAGAATCTCGTCACAAGCTAAACAGTACAAATTGCACATTCTTCATGGAAGTATCAGCCTTTAGTGTGTGCCTGGATCCAACTATAATAGATTATCCCAAAGTGGGAAAGAATGAACAGTACAAAATTAGCAGAACTGGGAGCAGAGCTTGTCTAGTGGAGGCAACATGATCTGTACTTTAGGAGCCTGGATTCTGAGGCAGTGGGAAATGACTATGTAAAGTTTTATTATTGCAAAGGAGCACTTGGTAGGATATGAAGAAAAGGACGGGTGCATTGGATCCAGTATTAGAACAATTATATTAACAACTCTAATGCTTGGTATGCTTTAGCATAATAACCATAGTAGAATCACGCCTGTTATTTACATAATAAATATATAGCTTATCTAATACGCAAATGCAACATGTGTATAGTAAATATACATATATTTAGGTATATTACATGTTCTGAAGTTTTATGAGTTAGATAAGTACATTCCCGAGTAGCTGTCTAACCATACCGCCTTGTGACATTAACAAATATACCCAAAGAAATTTCACACAATTAGATAGATTGTTTCCAATATCACGGGCTTGTTAATGGGATATTCTCTCAAATCTCATTAAACAGCAGAGGAATTACCAAAAAGTAATGGTTAAGGCATAATAATAATTTTAGCCACTCTTTCCCCAAGTTGCTATAATCTACCCAAAGATAACTAATTGTTCAAAGTAAACATTCCACTTAGACCACAAAAGGAATCTATTACACAAACATATAATTCACAGTCATTTTTAGTGGGTTGTAAACAGTTTGGAATGAGCATAAAATGGGACAAAAATCAAAGTGAGCATTTTGAAATGAAAAAGTGTTTGCTACAAAAGGTCAGTCCCTTTGCTTGGCAAACTATGTAGAAAAGCCTGGGAAAATGCTGATCACACAAGCAGTGAGGGAATTTTAAAGCCAACAGCCTCCTTGTTTCTTTAAACAGACATCGGAACCTATAACTGGATCCTGTCAAACAAACGACAGCAAAAAAATATAACAGCTGCTAAGAAGTCAAGTTGAGAGATAAAGTTTTCGAGGCTAAGGACCTTCTCAAAAGCAGATTAAAGGTCTTTCTTAAATCTTTAAGCAAGGTTAGGGACCCCAGGGTGGCTTTTAGGCACGAAGTCAAATATGTAACATTGTGTATCACTCCTGTCACAGAATTTTGCGTTCCAGAAAGAAAAAAAAAAAAAAAGAGAAGACAAACTTCTTGTTGATTAGCATCTGCTGAGCCAGTTCTGCAAAGTAGCTTACACCTGGAGTCATCAAACTGGGAAGACGTGGTATCATTTTAATGTTGCTAAATAGTTTGGGGACATATTAACCAGAACTGGGAATCATGAAGGAAGAATGAGTTGTCCAACCATATTCCAAAGGATGAATGCCAATCCTGATGAGGTCAAATGATTTTTTTGAAAACCAGTTCTATTTCCTTGTAAACAAAAATATATACTGAATGCATAAAAATATGTTTAGGATAGAAGTATGCTCATCCATTTAGTTTACCTCATTATTGTATAAAGGACGTCTCCAGCAATACATGTTTGGTATTGTTGGGTAGAAAAAGGACTGGTTTACCATTTAAAGTATGTCTTTTTGGGTATCTTACACAAAGCATCTTCTTATACTTCACTGTGAAGAAAATAACCTGGGAAATAAGGCAGAATTAAACTTTTCCTGATCTTATTGGGAGCTAAAACCGGACAAGTGTGCACTATTATTCAGGGTTTATTATGCTATTTTGAGGTAGTACACTTCCTCCTATGTTTTTATTTTTGTAGCAGTTATTCTCTCTCATAGTGTCTGTTCTTTCCTTTCATAGCACTTATCAGAGTTTGTGCTAACATATGCGTGTGTGTCTGTTTGTTTAATGTAAATCTCCTCTATGTTCTCAATTGATAGCATGGTGATCGGCACATAGTGGATACTTGATAACTACTTGTTGCTTGAATCCAATAGACACTTAGAGTCTGTCCTTTCATTCAACAAATATTTATGGAGTGCCTACTGTGTGTAAGGCTTCTTTCCAAAGGATGGATGTTTACAAACAGTAGTCAGTGAGTTACATACTTCACATAAAAAGAACTATGGAAGGAAGTCCTAATACTTATTACATCAGTTTAGACAAGATATTTTGTTTAGTTCACTTCTCCTAGTCCCTTGTCTCTGAGAGATACAAGTGGTCCTATTTTTCAGTAAGCAATTTCTATATGCATTTTAGATCATCATAAACTATACAAGGTTTTCTACAAAGCAGTGAAAAATGGGCTTCTCACTGCTTGTATTACATCCACCAGCATGTCACCATGCCTCCATCTACATAGTCATTCCTCACACCTCAAAAAAAAAGTCAGATGATCTCACGTTTTTGCTCATCTTACTAAAAAAAAAAGGAATACAGAAGAAATGATGCGTTCAAATTGTGGTGTCTGGCAAAGAATATTGAATATACTGTGGGGACTTCCAGACGAACAAACAAATCAGTCTTTGAAGAAATACAATCAGAATGCTCCTAAGAAGCTAGGATGGCAAGACTTTGGCTAACTTACTTTGGACACGTCATCAGGAAAGGTCAACACTAAAAAAGGATATCATGTTTGGTTAAGCAGAGGGTCAAAGAAAACAAGAGAGGGCCTCAATGAGATGGACTGACCAATAGCCACAACAACGCACTCAAATATGCCAATAATCATGAAGATGGTATAGGACTGAGTAATGTTTCGTTGTGTCATACATAATGTTGCCATGAGTTGGAGTCAGCTCAAGGGCAACTAAGAACAACCACTATCAAAGATAGGTATTGAGCATTAGCTGAACAATGACTCAATATTTTTGGAGAAATTACTTTGGAAAAGAAACATAAAATTTTTAAATGGCCAGTTAAACTGTCTCATATGCCTGGTCTGCAACTGTAAAGGCAAGGCAACAGAGAACGAAACACTTGGAAGAGCTTTGAAGAATAAATAACACGCTCCTTTATAGTTTACCCTCCAAGTTTTGCACATATTTTCTAGGCTAAGCAGACAATGTCAGAAACCACAGAAAAGACTTTAATCTAGTTATAATAGTTGGTGAGGAAGAGATGCTCTGGTGGTTTCGAGGAATAAAAGGAACCAAATCAGATAAGGAAACATACTAAACAAGTTACTCGCTAAATTGGTTTACATTAGGCTCACTGATAGATTTTCTTCTAGCCATGTCCAGAGGATGCAAAATTTAAAATGTAACTAATGCTACCTTACCAGGGATGAATAAAAAAAGTATATTGTACCAAGTACTAGGTAGGATTTCCCTGGGGACACAACAGAAGCAAGAGCAATTTGGTTCTGTCAAGAGCAAGCAGGTAAGACTGAGTAACTAACCAACCAACCAACCAACCAACCAACCAACTAACCAACCAATTCACTAACTAAATGGTGAGATCTGCTTCCTAATAATATTTCATTTTAAATCAAATATGTCAGAAATATTTTTTTTTAAATATAGCTATAGTTTGCAGATGATTTTTTTAAGGTGGAGAAAAACAACATCAAGGAAACAATCTTTTTGGTAACAATGTGCCACTGTAATAAGTACTGAGGCCATCTCCCTAAGACTGTAAGAACAAACACACAGTTTTCATTAAATATGCTTTTCCCACAACAGGTCCATAAGCATTTCCCATGACTCTGCAGTTGAGTGTCTTGGCTGGAAGAGGATGTGGCCATTAGAAGAACGGCTTCAGATACGCTGAGTCCCAGCCGTGCTGAGAGACTTGGCACTTTTATACGCTACTTCTTAATACCAATCCCAGCATAAAATGTCATCAGAACCCTGCATAAACATTGGACTTAGATTCACATAAATTATTTCTGTCCTAAGGTGCTTTATGCCAGAATTTAGTAAAAACAACACTTTGAGTAAATAGGATTGGCGTATAAATGTAAGAATATTAATCCAAGAAAATGATCATAGAAAAACATAATCAAAAGTACACACTTGTAAATCTTGCAATGATGTGAGAGGTTTATCTCGCACCTCTGAGTTTATATTGAAAATTTCCATAGAGCTCCTTTAAGCTGACACTGCCAAAGTGCTTCTGAATTATCAGTTGCTCTGTAGAATTGCAAAGTCTTCGACTTTCATTAAATGCTTAGGAATTATTTTAATAATCATATGTGTGCTTAGCGCCTGTTTAGTGCTGGATCTATGCCTTCATTTTAAGAGTAAACACTGGGACAATGAAATATAATGCCAGATATGATTGTGCCTGTCAGCAAAAACATTGTCTTATTTTATTAAAACTCACAAACCAAATGCCATGAACAAAAGATACAGTTTCTATTTATAGATAATTTCTATTCTACAATACTATAATATCTGCACACTGCATGGCTGCATCTAGCCGAGTTTTCTCATTTGCCTAGGGTGTGTACAATAATAGAGAGGTATAGAGCTCTTCTTTATACATGCACACATCTTATTAAGTACAGCTTCCCCAAAAGTCTTATTTGGATTTTTGGTCTAATATAAGTGCGCTCACACCATCAGTACCAGGTATTTATGAGTGAATGAAAATTTCCTGGGAATGATAATAATTTAGCTATTGGCAATAATAACATTATAACATTCTCAGTGATCCATTTTGGCTTTAAGTGCGTATTAAATAATATTTATTCCTAAAATATATAGTTATAAAATTAAATGAGATTGCACCACGCAATAAAAACACGTTTTTCTCTAAACTCCAGTTGACTTCATTCCTTACAGATACCTTTCCTGGTGTTTGTTCTGCATTTACCTTTTCTACTCTCTCTCTTCATATTCTCTGTTTTTCTCCCTGATGTGTTGCTATGCTTTCCCCCAAAGCCGCTCTCTTTATCCACTCTCCCTACCCACTCTTCCTGTTCTTGTGATTCTCTCATTCCCTACTGATATGGGAATAACAGGATCCCAAGGCTGCCCTTACAATATAATTAAAGTATGAATTTCTAGGAGTTGGAAATTGCAGACCATTTTTATTATGCTTCTATAATAAAGCCAGGTAACACTCTGAGAATTAATATGGCTTTTTCCTAGCAGATAACTTGGTAAAGGTTTTTTTTTTTCCCCTTAGTTCTATTGTTTTAAGAGACTGGGGGCTGAAAATAGGAATAGGTTCACAAATTCTTTTTCTGAAAACACCTCTATCTTTTACATGATATATATCCCCCTAGATCCTGGGAATGTGTTGTAAAGTTGTAACAGATGGTGATGAAGCTTCACATTTTTATACAATACGTTTTTTAAGATTCTGCATCTACTGTATGTATCTTCTAGAGAAAATGACCTTGAATGAATGAAGTCATAGTCTGAAGGAAAAACACCCCACAGATAGACTAGCGTGGCAATGATGAGTCAATTGGGTTTTGTTTTGTTCTCTTCAGTAAGCTGAAATAATTTTAGATGAAAAACAGAATAGAGGAATCAAAGGTCGTCTTAACACTGGAGGTGTGCGTGTTAATTTTTCCAGGAAAACCAGTTAGATGTGCTCTGTACTTAAGAGAAACGTGTAAGATAGAGTATCACTGTTTGCACGTAGGAACACTATTTGCTTACTTGGATAATGTTGGGGGCTTACCAAAAAATGTCCTGGCACAACATCACGAATGTTCAGAGGGATCTAATAGTATGAGTGCTGATATTTTATGAATGTTTTATCACTGGCTTGAAAACAAGAAGTTTGCAGTTGAATCAACAGCACATCAACAAGACAAAATATTAAAAAAAAAAAAAAAAGGAACATTAGTGAGAAATTCTAATGCCCCTATTGTAAAAACAAACTGAAGTTAATAAGAAACTTGATCCTCTTAACTGATTAACAAAAGTCAAGTTTTAATTGCACAGTTTCCCAGACAAATCAAGTGGCACTGTTACCTTGAACACTGGTTGTTTAGAGAGATCAGTAATGGGGAGAAACTGCTGCATATTCAGCTACTCACCTCTTTTTTCTACAGCTTCAATGCATTGCCTTACAAACTGCGGGACCGTGGAATTTTCACGTTCACACACTGTGTGCAGATGAGAGCCAAAAATCTGATCTGCAAAAGAAACAAAGATGAGCTTCATTAAAATCCAAGCTTGTGTTGTTCTTTAATTTGATTCTGTATCCACTGCATGCTGAAGTCTTCATCTTGCATAGGAATTGATTTTTTGCTTTAATTCCAAACTGTCTGTTGCAGACATACAAAGACCATAACTCCGTCATTTATGGAACAGGACCCTGGCCCCAGAGCAGGAAAATGAACACTCTGCCATCGATTAGGCGGGGATGATTGAGTAAGTTATAGTCTCTCTGGGCCTTAACTTAGTTGTCTATACAATAATGCCAAGGAATTGAGAAAGTTCCCACAAAATAATTCATCTTCATGTCTGATATCTTGAGGTTCAGAAGAAGTCTACCAATGCTCATCAAAATTACAGTTTTATCAGTATATCTCGGATATTCATTCTACAGCTCAATGTTATTTGAAGAGGCAAGTTCTAAGAGACTTACTCTGAAGTGAGTTACTTAACATTTCTCCTGCCTTGAATGCCCATCCCCTTCACTAATCTAAGTATCATCTTTGTTTTAAGGCTCAGTTCAGATCACACTTTCTCCAAAAAAATCTCTCCTTCCTATCTCAGCTTTGTGTCTCTTGTAACATAGGTTCTTTGGAATCACAATTCCTCAGGATGTTAATAGGTGATGCAGGAAAAAGGATCCTGTGATCAAAAAGATTTGGTAACACTGGGTTAAACCAAGTTAAACAGGTTTCTTTCATGTGTATTTATTTTTAGAGTCTGTAATATGCCAATATGCATTGTGAATCTCTGTGAGGGGGTGGACAATGCCCTATTTCTCAAACTTACTTGAGTGAGATCTTTTTATTTCAAACAGCATCTCTCCAGACTAATGTCTCCGAGAACACATTCTGTGAAATCCTAGCCTAGCCCTCTCATTTAGAACTTGATTTATGCTACCTCACATTGCATATTTACATTTATAATATATGAAATATATTCTTTCAAAGCAGATTTGGAGTTCCTGAATCATCTATGTCTTCTTATAGTCACCGATCCTTAGCACAGACACTAGCCTATATTGCTCATCCATAGGTATTTGTTATTGAGAAAGAAACAAATATTTCGTGGGTCCACAGTCCTCCCATCTTGCTCAGAATGAAATCAAAGTCTCTATCATAACTTACAAGGCAGTCCATGATCCACCAGTTAATGGATTTCATCTCCTTCCTCTCTCTCCCTCACAACTTTTACGGCAGCCTTTCTGTCCACTTTGCCGTTTCTCATTCATGCCAAACACAGTCCTGTCTCAGGGACTTTGCACTTATTATTTCCTCTGCGCAGAACTCTATTGCTCTAGATCTCTGATCAAATGTTACCTTCTTATTGTAGCCTTTACTACCCATCTTTTGAAAAATGGCACCAACAGGCACTCTCCATGCCACACCCCTTGCTCTTCTCTCTCTCTCTTTTTTTTTTTTTTGGTTTATTGTTGTAGTTTAAATGAAGTTTATATTTCAAGTAAGTATCCCATATAAAAATTTATACATAAACTGTTATGTGACCCTAATTGCTCTCCCCGCACTGTGACAGCACACTCCTCCTCCTTTCCATCCCTGATTCCCCCTATCCATTCAACCACCTCCTATCCCTCTCTGCCTTCCCATCTCACCTCTGGACAGAAGCTGCCCGTTTAGTCTCCTGTATCTACCTAAGCTGAGAGGCACACTCCTCACAAGTATCACTCTGTGTCCCACAGTGCAGTCCAATCCCTGTCTGAAGAGTTGGCCT